>NC_135221.1:12458030-13058030 GCF_052324685.1 Brachyhypopomus gauderio | reverse complement strand
GTGGCCCGCCCTCTGATGCCGTACCTTCAGATGCTTGCTCTGCACATGCTCAAAGTGCTGCAGGAGATCTTTGTAGTCCACCTGTGGTTGGGTGATGCGCTTGGCACTGGCTGGATTTGACTCTTCCCTGAAACAGTTCAGTGATGGGTAAATTATGCAAATGATCATACAGGAATACAATAAAGGCTTTTATAAACACAACCCAAGGATAGCACTACTGGGCCTTGGTTGGTGTTATAGAACAAAACCCCATTTCCCAAAAGCACCAGGCTAATCTTCTACCAATTAAGAGAGTGCAACTTCAGTGCTCTATCTGTCAATTAAAAATGCTCTCAAGGCCATAGTGCTTTGGGGAAATTTAGCTAAGAACATCCAGGACATTTCAGACAATAAACTGGATCTAAACTTCTGAGTCTGCCTGAACTTGGACCAGACTTTTCAAGAGCTTCAGCAGAGATCAGTTTGGAAGGTGGTGAGAGGTGGGCGGGGCACCACGGGCAACTCACACGGTCCTCATGAGCTCTGGGTTGGGCACGCAGCGAAGCCGGTGGGACAGGAGCTGGAAGGCCTGACTCTGGGGCAGTAACATCAACAGGCCGTACAGAGCCTTGATCAGGTACGGGTTGTTCTCCACGTCCAGGAGCTGCAGGCGCAGGTCTATGAGACCAGAGAGTGCAAAACGGCGTAAAGAATGGGCGGAAAGGAACCTTGTTCTAACAGTGGCCTCCAGGTGAGGTTCTGAATTTAATCTTTAAGACCCCCATAGGCATATCAATAAAAGCAGCACACCACTGTTCACAGTTCACGATCACAGCTCCCCTACAGTCATTTTCCCATATCTGTATTTGCACAGTTTGGGTGCGGTTTGTGCTGCTGAGCTAAAACGGATTACTGCTGCAGCTGAATTATTTCGACACCATTTCAGGTACTGCAGAGAGCCAAGCAACTTCCCAAACATGTCCGCAAGTGAGAAGAACAAATGAACTGAGCATCACAAACGAATCCTACTGCCAGCTACTGTCTGCCGTGCCTGGTGCCGAGAGAGGAATGACAACAAACTCACATGTGAAAATGGGGCTTTCAATTAACTGTACCAGCTTGTCTACTTCTATGAGGAAGTCCACAGTCACTTCCAGGTCACCGCTGTTGAGCTGCAGTCAAGGGTTCATACAAGTTCAACACAACATTTTTATACACAAAAACTAAATTAAGAACTTGTGTGCACGCCCCTGTTGTAAATAATTGACATCAGTTTTGCGAAGGACATTCTTCAAATTACTCCCCTCATTCAGTGTTATTTTAGTTCTTGTGAAGAGAATAGAGAACAAATCCACATTGCTAAAGGATACAACTTCTGGATGAGGTCGTAAGCATGGCGATAGTTCTGGGTGAGGAAGCAGAGGGAGACGGTGGCCACTGGGTTGTGGCACCAGGAGCGGTACAGACAGCAGAACAAAACACAGCTCTCCTGTGCAGCAGAGGAGAGCGTCATTCACCAAATCAGCCTATTACACCTCCGTTATGATTTTTACTCAATACATTAAGATACAAGTTTGTCATTATTATCCACCTACATCTGATATTCCCCTTCCACTTCCCAATGGTTTTAACCACGGTTGAGGTAATGTAGTTCCCTTAATTTTAATGGCTTGGTGGCCCAGTGCTTTTCTAAATTTAAGTCTTTTAAACTTAAAAGTTCCCTGCAAGGTTTAGTGTTGCCCCTGCTTCTTGATCATACCATGAACTCATGAAAGTGGGAATGTCTAACCACGGGAAATTTGCAACACAGCTAATAAAGTAATTAGGGTTAGAAGCAGGGAAAACACTAATATGTAGAGTGCAAGGGGGATTTATCCAGGTGCTCCGTGTCATTTTGTTGCCGTGTCTGATGCTCACAGGAGTGTGCAGGTCTTTCAGCTGGTTGCGGAGTTGGAAGAGCTCGGCCGACGTAAGGAGAATGGTGTTGAGCGTCTGCACCATGGTGGAGGCAAACTTCAGGTCCTCCTCCTTCAGCAAGATGTCAGCCATGGAGTGGAAAATGTTCTCTGCATGCAGGAGAAGACACAGCTGCCTGCAAGGGACAGGAAGAAATATTGAGTAAGCATGGACTCTCACATTTAGACACCTCACGTCTCACGTTTACACACCTCTAGTACGTATGACACAGGCTAATAAGGTTAATGACAAAAAATACCACACCAAAATGAACTCAATCAGTATACCTCAAACAACAGGTATACTGTTATTTATTTTTTATAAATTGTTTTATTTAAATTAATGTTCTTTTAATTGTTTGGGTATTCAGGTAGAATTTGTTCAATATAAATCTGAAATAATGCATTGTTAGCAACTGTTAACGGAGATGGACTGCAGTGTTATCTCAAATTATTCTTTTGTTTCATATCGTGCAGACTCGCCTTTGCTTCCTCCTGCATGTTCTTCGCCCAGAAGGAATATTTTTTTATTTATAGCCATTTAAAAATGTACATTTATACAGCCATCAATTAGTACCTGATGATGAAGGCCCCTCTTGTTTCCAGAAGTTTCCTCTCCTGACTAAAACGCTTGAGAAGGTTGATCATGAACTTGTAGAAGTAGGAGTTCATGCTGGGAGTAGAAGGAGAGGAGTCGACCACTTTGGAACCTGTGTCACCAGGGCAACACACACCAAAGTAAGCATGGAAGTCACATGTCAAATTCTACAGAATTACAGTCTGACCATTCTCATCAGTTAACTAATTTCTATATACCAGAATTTTTTTCCCCTTCCAAAGTAAAATGGTGTGTATTTCCATCAGGTGCCAGTGTGCGGTCAGGTCTACCCAAGCACAAGGGAAATAAGGTGTGTCCCCCAAGGCTCCCAACGTAGTCCACTACTCTTGAATTTGTGACCATGCTCACTCGATCAAATCATCCCCAAACATGGCCAGTACTTTCACTTATCACGTATGTAAAACACACCTTTACCATCATGAAAAAACATCTGATTTCTTCTCACTCAATGTTCTCACATACGACCTCCATGAAATAATGTTATGTCTTTAAAAAAATCACTATCCATACGAGTTTGTATGGCAAAGTTTAATAAGGGGAGGGTGAACTTGATATACTTGTAATTACAGGCTTATGAACTTCAGATATCTGATCATGAACTTGGAAAAAGTAGCGCACACTCTCAAACTCTCACACCCTGACACAATGCTTGTGTGTGTATGCATGTGCAAGAGATATAAGTAAAAGCTGGACATCACAAAGTCAAAACTGGAGGAACCACAGGGTGGTGAAGATCTGTGGGACCTCCAGACTGAGACAGATAAAGAAGCGAACCAACCAGACATCATGACAGTAGACACAATGCTGGTGAATAGCAGCAGTGGTGAGAGATTTACACAAAGGTGGTGCAACCTAAAGCCATTCTGCATCTCCACTGTTGAACACTGATAACAGACCCTAAACACTCATCTATGCATGTGTCATGTCTCTGTGGCAAAATCCTGTTTCACCACTCCAACAAGGTAACAGCCAAAGTGAAATCGAACCTCTCTTGACCCCATCTTCAATCTCACTAAATCTTGGCCTGCACATAATGTCTACAGTTTAAAGGCTTCGCTGACCAGGCTGAGGGTCTTGAAACACTTGCGTCAACAACCGAGCTGGTGACTCACCTAGACCCAAGTGTCCACCTTTGCTTCCATCTGGGACGTGAAGCTCCGTTTTATCCGTGCATTCACGTGACCCAGATGAGTCAGTTTGTCCAGCAGGAGACGATGCAATCTCTGCCAGAACCTCCAAGTCTTTCAGGATGACCTGTAGGGTTGCATGGGGTTACATACTGACATGGCTGCCTGTGCCAGATTTATTCAGTGAGATTGGTCTTTTTGCTCCTTTAGTTTTCAATTGTAGCTATGAGAATAATATTGCTATCAAATAAGGGATGTTTATACTCGCTAGTTGGCATCCTGCAAATCTCATGGTGAAATCATCATGACTCTGCTTCAAACAATGAGTTGTTAAAACCAAAACATGGCCATCAGGTATGTCGATCAACCACAATTAGGGAAGGTGAAATAATTGTAAATGAGATTTCTCACCTACATAATTACTGAAACAAAAACCACACATGAAGGCAGCAACTTGAAATATGTCAAGATTATCTTACAAAGTGCTTCTACATCACTTTAAAAGGTTTCCTGCAGATCAGACAACATTAACTAGACATGCACCAGTACAAAGACCAAAACTTTATAGATTATATCCAACACCACCAGCAACAATATGGTTCTCGTTCAATTCGTTTTGGCCATACTTTTACACTTGTAAATAATTGCATTTATCACTTTTCCTCTTATTTGTCCAGGTTAATACATCATGGGCAGTATCTTTCTCCTTCCTTTATGATTGGCTACAGGCTTGGCCTAAACATCTTAAGGCTGACCCTGTGATTCTTTTGTTTTACTAGCCGTTTCTGGTTGTTGGCCTGAAATATCAGTGCAACCATAATATTCATCCAAAAAGAGCATCTGGGATGCCAGCTATGCAGACTGCACTACTGTGGCGTGCATCTTCACTCAATGTACTAAAAGGTACTAAAAGGTACACACCTCATCTGACTCATCAGAAAGACTCTTCAGTAACATGGGGAACAGACTGTCAGTATGCCGGAACATCTTGAGAAAGAACACAATAGTAATAAATACATAATAAATACAAAATAAAGAGCAATAAATGCATTACAATCAAAGGATATAAACAAGCACTCTCAAGGGGAAATGAATGCTTGAAAAACAAAACCCCATTTCTTAAACAAGTCATAATGTGAAGAGGTTGAGATTGAGCTTGTGGGTAACCTGCCTTGCGGGGAGTTTTGATATAGAGATGGTAGAGCCACTTGAGCACAGCGATACGGGTCATCATTCCAGTGGACGAGTCACGCAAGTGTCTGTCCAGAACCTGCACGATGCCATCCAGGTCCAGTGTCACCTGAGTTCTGTCCGCTCTACAAACACAGGAGAGGACACTCTCTAGGTATGTGGGCACTGAAATGAAAAGGCACTGCAAGAGTGCTAGTTTGCATGCATGATTGATCTCATGCATATTAAATGTTGTTCAGTTTTCACATGTGTGTTCTTTACACCAAGGTGTAGATGTTTAAGATATTAACATATCTGCAAAATTATTTAAGTGAACAAATTTAATTTACTTTAATCAAACATTCATCTCTATCTGTGAGATTCAGTCCAAAATCTCACCAACTACCGAACCCAAACCCCCAGTTAAATCAACTAGCCACTAGGTCATACCCAGTTGGTGTGAAGAAAGAGATGTTGCTTAATCCCACCGACTCCTGAGAGGCATTCAAGGAATCTGAGAGAGAGAGAGAGAGAGAGAGAGAAACTGTAAAAACATTATCAAGGGTTTTAGAGACTCTATAGGGTTGACTATAGTTATAGTACTAAGGCTCTCGACCTCAGTATCATTATCATAGTAATTATAGCAAAAACAAAAAAGTTTAATAAGGAGAGCCTTTGTGCAACCAACAGGAGAAAAAAAAACCAACCATGTTTATAGTGAAAAAAACACTTTAATCGAACAGTTTTTCGTAAAGCTAAAGAATACCGTAAAACATTTGCATGCATTGGCCGGGAATCGAACCCGGGCCTCCCGCGTGGCAGGCGAGAATTCTACCACTGAACCACCAATGCGAAACTGAAGAGATTATTTTGCATATTGGTTAGAATGATCGGTGATCCAGCCAATAAAAAAAGGGGGAAGAGCAGTAAAGAATGAGAAGGAATAACAAAATGCAAATTGTGGGTTATTAGCCAAATACAAATATTTTCCTTTGTGTATTACGCGAATGAAACAGTTAAAGTTATTGCACGCAGACAGCAATCCAGCTGAATTTGCAGTACTGCGCGTTTCCCAGAAAATTTTAAACAACTATGACGAAGACATAGCCAAGACGTCGAATCTTTCACTTTACTAAATCACATCCTTGAGTCATCCCATCGTACTAGTGTAGTAATATAACATGCTAATGCTCCTATTATATGCAAATCTAGGGAAAATACCTTGTAGCTTAGCATTGGTGGTTCAGTGGTAGAATTCTCGCCTGCCACGCGGGAGGCCCGGGTTCGATTCCCGGCCAATGCATGCATACCTTTTTACGGTAGCGCTTTATCAATATGAGAAACAAATTCTCTGCGCAATACAAAAACTGGATAACCTTGACTAAAACTTTCCAACTGTTGTGATCACATTATTGCATGTCTAGATAATTGTCTAAAAACTGCAGTGATTGAGTACACATTGCATACCCTATCATTTGTGTATTTCATTTTTAAAGAATAAAATTGATTCAAATTGTGAGTGAATTTCTATTAAATTGCAACATGCCCTGTAATTCCGGAGGTACACTGCAGGAGGAGGGCGGGGGGGGGACATGAGTTGAGACAAAAGGAGGAGAAGACCGAATAAAAATAAACAAACATTTGAAAAAGGACTCCACCCTGTCTCTTGCGGTGGGACCCCAGAATTTTGCACCATGCCACTGACCACGTGTTCACCCAAAGAGGATGGATTCCCTCATGAGCCCTGATCCTCCTAAAATTTCCAGGGCGTTTTTCTTTGCCCCTGTATCATCTGGCTTGCCCGTTTTAGATCTGGACCCATACATTTCTAACATTGATTTGTGACAATGTGTGCTATAAAATATCAATTTCAAATTCACCAGATTGATAATGGCCATGATAAAAATAAATCCACAAAATGGCATGCATATGATATATTAAACATTAGTAGCTTATATTTATATTAGCTGCTGCATAAAATTAGCAACTAAACTATTTCTCAAACACTAACAAGACTGATATGCATTTGTTTTCAATAAAGTTTCACTGAATTCACTGCATTCGTTTATGATCAAATAAATGAAATACTAATAGTTCTTTAAAGCGGGTTAAGACTTTTGCAGTGCACTTTAACACGTCCTGTTTTATTGTATTCACTGTTGATTTCTTATTAAATCATCGTTATTATATATAATGCTACACAAATAGACATGTCAGAAATTTCACAATTGCACAATTGTATAACAATATTTTTCTTCATACCTAAATGCTGTTGCAGGTTTTTATTAAATGGATCAGAGGTGAGTTTCCTAAAAAACTATCAATCTTGGTGAATAATTTATTTTTTTTGTTGACTCTGCCTTTTGGGGTTCTAAGTAACAGACAGTATTGAGATGAAGTTCAGTAAAACCTTTGAGGAACACTCCAGAGCAGAATTAGAGTAGGGAAATAACTCTGCAGGGCAGCAGCTATGATTAACTAATGTTGTATTCCTTTTTAAGCAGAAATATGGGACCAGCGTCTGCATGTGGAACCATCAGTCGGAAGTAATATTTAAGTCCAATACATATCATTAAAAGATGTATTGGTGACAGACAAGACATATGCATCCAGACAAACTCACCATTAAGGTCTCCTTCATTCTTAGTGGCTGTGTCTTTGTTAGGGAGTGAGATTGTGGACTGTGGCTCTTCGTCTTCGTCATCCTCAGGCGTCACAAGCTTCATGAGACTGTAATTGCAGGCACCGGCTGCCTCTTTGGTGCCTGTGTACTGAGGGTTAAGTCCACTTTAACATTTCATAGACTTCCTCATTGAAATCAAATTGGCTAGTTACAGTCATGCATAAGATCAGTTAGTCCAAACTGTATTGCACTAAGCCCTATGGAAGATACATTTAAACAACTCTGCCAGAAACATACAAAAATAACATAGTGAAGTAATAAAGGATACTCTTCTTGCGGTCATCGTAGGATAGGCAGGGCAGCACAGCTGTCAATATGCCTGAAGAGTAGGGCAGAACAACGCGCCCTGCTAACTGAATGAACTCCCTCATCCACGTCATGGCAGTCAGCTGGATCAGATCATTAGCTGAGGGAAAAGCGAGGGATATGGAGAGTAAGAAAACCATCAAGCTTTTGGTGTTGTTGTTGCTATGCATACAAGTGTACACGTAAACTGAAAGGAAGAGAGGCACCACCTAAATAACAGCCCATAATGGTACCCGTTTCTGGTGGACTTCACAAACAGTGGTGCGGTGGTAAAAAGAGAAGCTTCGGAGGAACATTGTTTACTTTCAGTTTCACCGAGATCAACAAGCAGGTGACAGGATTGCACCTTTTTCCTAACTAAATATGCTGAGCACTGACATGTCCAATTTAATAGTTACTCAATATCTGATTCCCAGATGGTGGGACAACTGTGAGAATAATAACAGACTTACTGAGTTTGGACTCATCTGATACTTGACAGTGGATGACCAGAATATTTGCCATTTCAGCAAACTTCACACTAGAAGGAGTCTTCTTTATTTCTTTGAGGAATTCCCCTAAAACAACTTCACACCTAAACAAAATGACAGGATGCCACCTTCCTGTTTGAATATTTCCCTTGTAAATATGCACAACAAACAAATAAACATTATATATATAATGACAGAAGGGTAGAGGAAAAAAAATAACCCTGTTCCTACATTCGCCTGATCTCCTTGCTATTGTCCCCCAGTATCTGAAAGAGGCCATCCAGAATTTCGGGCAGATAGTCCAGGAGGTTGATGTCTGGAACCGACTCCAGCACCAAGATCTGAAGCAGGTAAAAATAAAGCAGACACATTAAAAATTCTTCTGAACCAACAGCTCCATGAATCCCAACAATAAGGATTACCAAATTTCAAGAACAAAGACCATAGATGATTAGTACCTTTTCACACACATTAGCCTGTTAAAGCAAAACCATTCACCACAATGTCACAAAACCATCCAAGACCTGCAATAGTGTGAATGCACAGTGAGGAGGGTGTGTTCTCAACAGTGAGGTCAGTAACGCGTTACTTAGAAACGCGTTATTCTAATCTTACCACTTTTTTCGGTAACGAGTAATATAACGCGCTACTATTTCCAGTCCAGTAATCAGATTAAAGTTACTTATCCAAATAACTGTGCGTTACTATTTTTGTTTTCCCTAGTAAAAATATATATTTTTGCTTTCTTCTTGGCTCAGTTCTACTTTTGCGTCTGACCGTAGCGCTCGACTCCGCACGCTGCGCGCGACCCTTTTTTTACAAGTCATTTTTTTGCAGTGTCCTCCCGTAACGATATGTGGTAGTATAAAGAAACACCCCTCAAAAACAGGGGAAGGGACATTTACCTGACCAATTTTAATGTTGCTTTGTGTTCCACGTTTGAAAAGTGCTGGAATTTTGACTAACGTCGCCTACTTTAAAATGCTTGAAATTGTAATGGTATTTCGTTTCACAAGCTGTCTGACTGAACAGTTCGCTTGTAATACGTTTACAAATAAATTTACAAATAATACCGCGCAGCTACACAAACGTAATGTCAGGAGATACTGTAGCGACTACTACTCCTCACCGCGAGTCTTAGCCCTTTAAGTGACACTGGAGGTGGGCGGGGCCTGCGCGCGCCAGAGTTGCGTTATCAATAAAGTTTCCCTCGGGATTTTTGGATTAAGCAGTTTCTGCCTCGGTTACCGAACCTGCTTCAATAAATTGTTACTGTTAAAAATGCACTTCCAATAAAGTGAGTATTGGAAAAATTGATTTTGCTACTGAATGTAACTACTAAAGTAACTTGTAATCTAACGTAGTTACTTTTAAAATCAAGTAATCAGTAACGTAACTAAGTTACTTTTAAAAGGAGTAATCAGTAATCGGATTACTTTTTCAAGGTAACTTAGCCATCACTGGTTCTCAACACTGGGTCTGTGTAGCTCACCCAGGAGATGATGAACTGGCGAGCATACTGATTGTTGGAGTAGATCCTCTCACGCAACAGTGGAACGAAAGCCACCAGGTCAAACTTGCTGCTTTCTGTCACAATGTCCTGCAGGGGCATTTAAGAGGAGTTCATTAAAAGGAAGCTGCGAGATTACTAGAAACAACAAGAGGAGAGTCACCAGCACCTAAAGGGAACCATTACTTTACGCTCACACTTGCCTTCAGAAGGCGATCGAGAAGCTCGGAGCCACTCTTCACGTTAGGGTCAGGGTCTGCTGCCAGCTGGAAAACACAAATTATGGGTTTATATACAAAACATCTTGATGATACAAAATGATAATAACTGCAAAATCTCTGGTAGTTTGAAGATAGAGGTGGAGATACCTTGCTAAGGCCATCAAAGAGTACGTTGAAGTGGGGAAGCACGGCTCCTCTAGCTACTTTAACAATGTTGTAGAGAGCCTCGCAAGCATAGTACCGCAGACGACTGTCAGAGTCGTTGAAACACGTGAGCACTGGTTCGATCAGCTCCTTCAGATACAATCCAGAATCCTAAAGGACACACAGGCAGGGCTCAGACGGGAGACGCTCTCACTCCAGTGAATCAACGCACACCACAGTTACAGACAGCTTGAATATTAGATCATTCACTACACAATTCAGTGTTATTTAACAAATGCAATATAACCATGTTTCATGTTCATGAAACCTTAAAGGAAAATATGCAAACATCAAATAATGAAATGCTTGTAATGCAGGTTACATTTTGCAGACAGATGTGACCTAATAAATACATGAGTATTTGAATGTTCGGGTACATGTGATGGATGTTATATCTGAGAGTAAGTCAGAAGTGTGAGGAGTTCCCTGGTTTGAGTAGTACGCTCTGTGCACTGCTGCAGAATTTGCTCACCTTGCCCAGGGCGATGGAGCAGGCAGCCAGGCCAATGAGGCCTCCTTTGCGGCTGTGTGGGTGCTGAGAAAGGGCGAACTCAGACGCCAGGATCTGGATGACATGTCTGATCTGACTTGAGTTGTTCTGAGCGACAAACTCTCTCACAAGTCTACAGAGGAAGGCCAAGGGTCACAAGCAGAACGATCAAGAGCTTTGGCTGTGCCACCAATAAAGAAAGAAAAGCACACATCAAGGTAAAATATGAATACAGTTATGGGGCTACAAAACTATGACAAATTTGCATATAAATTTTGTCTTAAAGATGTCACCGGTTGTTTAGCAAAGCTTTAAATGCATTGTCCTTTTCAATCGTTCTAAAGAGTACGATCTGTATAGTGAGACTAACCGTATAAACAACAGTCCTATAAAAACCGTGTGAAGATGTGGTCTGTCAACGATAAAGCTATCGGCGAGGAGGTGCTATGCGATAGACATTTTGGAAAGTAACGTTTTTATAAAGACTGGGTAGAAAAATACCGTCCAAGGTCCTAAAAGCTTTCATACTTACAACATGGTCTCAGATAGTCAAATTGTGGCATTAATGTTAAGTGGGATTCGTTTTGAAGCAGACTTGTCACACTCCAAAAATACAAGATTGCGACCTGGACCATTACTAAAAAGTACATGGACCTTCGCTAATCTTGTGTAATATTAGGCTAATAATAAAAAAATAGTATAACAGTATAAGAAGGCCGTATTTACAGGGTCGTACATGATGCTATGTCAAAAACAAACACGTTCATTCAGTTGACCTTTGATCACATGACTAGCTAACAGAACCACGGGCCATGTCAAGTGATTCTCTGGTTAATCATACTCGCGGCAGCAAATTATACTACAGAGCTCGGCACACTAACACACATATATAGGGCACAATAGGTTATAATAGGGCAGAGGCTTGTAGGATCGCCGCATGCATGTTTGGGACTCACTTTTCAATCTCTAGAGCTGCGACTTTCCTTTTCTCATACAGCTTGTCGTTGAGCGCTCTCACAATATTTGGGGTCAAAGGAGAAAAATCTTTTTCTGTATTCATTTTTTTTCCTCCAATTGAAACTAAATCAGTAGGATCGAAAATGTAGCTTTAAAATAAATAGCTTAATCTTTCTTCAAGAAGTAATACTTCCAATGTGTCGAGCTGTTACTACAAACGGTTTCGCAGGAAGCCAAGTTCACACGAGTAAAGTGACATCTGCTGTTCAACTGGCAACATGTGTTTCTACTGGAGTGCGACAGACACAGATCGGATCCATAGCCCACACGTTCAGAAACACTGCGGTCCTTTCAACTGCGGGCAACGCCGCTTCTAATCAAGTGAAATGATGAGTACAGCTGATGGAGGTGGCTGGGTCCGTGTCACTTCTTCAGCACCGTTCTACAACTCCACAGCTAAATCAACTCCACACCTGAAACACACAGTTACACAACACGAAGATTTGGGTAAAACTAAGAGGAAAAAATCTGCTGTACGCGATGGAATGGCAATCCAAAGTTCATCTCCGTGCGCTAGTGATAGTTGTCGCCATATCTCCCGGCTCACATGACGTTCAGTAACACCCTCGCAGGCTAGTTTGTCGATCCCCGATCGAATGATTTGTTTTTCCACGCTAAAAACTGTGTGTCACGTGGTAAGTGTTTTGAATTTGCTTCTCTGAATCTGCTACAAGGCCTGGCCAGATTAATATTACTGATTATTCATTTTTTCGTGTTGTACGGATGGGGTAATAGCGTTTGCGATAACAGCTACCCTGTTTCACACTTACACAAATAGTCAATAGGCCTGTCATAATTAAAATGAAATTGATTGCCTATATCTAGGTTTACTGTTGCCACGCGGTCTAGATATTTATTAATACCAAGCTTTATGTGTATTATGGATATATGTACATATTATTTATACTATGGAGAGAGAGAGAGAGAGAGAGAGAGAGAGAGAGAATTGTAGTAAAGTACACAAAGTTTCCAGAGAAATAGGAAACTTCAGTTGTGCAAGCAAAGTGTTTGAGTGTGTGTATATATATATATAAACGTAAATGTTTAAATCAGAACATTCATTCCATGGGGTTCTAAAGTTGCAAGAGTGTATATCAGTGTAGTGTAGAGTGTAGATCTTTAATACAAAAAAATTTAATCTTGAATCCAATTTAAAATTATTTACAAAATCATTTATAAAATCATTTATGCCTCACATGATTTCAAAGGCAAGCTAGCAAAACAAGCTAGCAAAAATCACCCCACCTCTCCCTGACTAATCACTGCTTTTCTGCAGCGGATGTTTGCAAAGGTATTGCAAGCGGATCTGGAGGTGCTGAAGAGCTCTCAGCACAAGAGTTTAGAAATGATCACCATCTTCACCGTCTGTGTCCTGCTTGACTATAAGCTTGTAGTGCACTCACCAATCATCACAAAGTCCACAAAACACATAAAGAGCTACCTCCGCATCTCTCTGGACCCATTTCAGTTCATTGTTCCAGCTGTTATTCAGGGCAAACTGTATCCTCTGCTATTAATCTGTCATTGACTATCATGGATAAAATGCACATGTGAAAACTGTTTAAAAGCATTTAACATAGTCATCCCTCAGCAACTTTAAGAAATGTTCAGTTGGTGGATCCTGGACATCCTGACTGTGAGGCCTCTGTCTGGCAGATTCTGCAGCCACATGTGCACTGAACACAGACGTCCCCCAGGTCTGTGGGCTCAGTCTGTACACAGACCTCCCACAATGTCTATTCCCATTCACACTGCTGACTTATGACTCAACTTCACACGAAGCTTGCTGACGACACTTCAGCAAGTGATGAATCCACAAACATAGAGGAGATGGAACTTACCAGCCTGTGTAGAGACATTGAGTTATATGTATAGCCCAACTTAAAACGTCATGCTTAAAGTCTCATGGAAGACAAACCTCAAGACTATTCTTTGCCCTGGCTCCAAGATGGTGGAACGATCTTCCACTAGCTGATCGGACTTGCCATCTTCAAACGTAGACTGAAGACTCACCTGTTTGTTGAGTACTTAAATGACCACTAACACTGCAAATAACATTTGTTGTCCTTGTTCTTTATATTGTATGTTTATCATTCTATGGTTAATTTGCACATCAATGTATAAGTTTTCATTCCTGTTGGAGCTTAGGTTTATTTGGAATACAAGGTAATGGCATTGATTCCTGTAGTTTAGTAGTAGCTCAAGTGGATCTTGAATCTGACATTCTATGCTACTATCTAGGATGCATTCTGTGAACAGATGCAAAGCACTTTGTAAGTCACTCTTGATAAGAGTGTCTGCTAAATGCCCTAAATGTAAATGTCAATGATTTCGTGAAGATGATAACACTATGGAGAAAATGGCTGACTATAGAAGAACCTGGGTGTGTACTCGCCGTTGCCAGGTCAGTGGCACAACTGTGGAGTCTAAAGCTCCACAGTCTTTGTATTGTGCCCATCTCAGAGACAAATGATCTTGTGTTGTGCCTTGAAAGGCAGTGCTTGGTTTGCTGTTAACGAGACACCCTTCTGTCTGCTACAGCTACTGGGAATGTTCTCCACCCAGACTATTTTGATGAGCAGTGCATAGTTTTCACAATTTACAGCTATCCTCAGATGACACACACCCACCAGTATGATTTCCTCACTTTCCTCTATGCTCAATGTTCAGTGTTTATTAAGTATTTCCTGCTTTTTCTTACTAATGCCTTCATGCAGGCCTGTGTACTGTACTGATGCGCTATTAAATACGGGCCAGAAGAAATTACATTTTGATCCTGTGTGTATAAGCTATATAAATGAATGACAAACACGAATTTTAAATATACCTAAATTTAACAGATGTTTTTTTCCTTTTATGCATCAGTTCTTGTAGCCCCTTCCTCAGCCTCAGGAATTACAGCTGACCCGTTACTCTAGAGCTGAACCTTCTCCTGCACGAGCCAGCTGGCATTTCACAAACGTTATTTCCTCCATGCAAGCAGCAGTTTAGTGCAGAGGAACTTACACGCGGTCATTCGTCTGTAAACCATCATAACAACAAACGTTTCATACGAGGTACTTAGCGCTACGAACGTTTCGGGAAACCCACCCCCCATCAATACACCATTGAATCAGTTTTAGCTTAATCTTATGTTTGGCCTAATCTAAATTTGCTTCTAAATGTTTCCTCTTTGTATTTATTCTTGATTTCTGCATCAGTAATATACAACAGGAGTGAAAATGAAAAGAACGACTTTCATGTTCGTAATTTTCAAAGGCATTCCTAATCCCCAGGTTACGTATTCTAACATGAACAGAATGCATTTAGATTAATCATATTTCATAATTGTAAAATATTCTATATAACAATGCTGTAACTTCACTTGACTGGGATCTATATTCCCGCACTGTTTGACCTCATACAGATGTCCATTGCTACTCTAGCTGGCTGCAATAAAATATATATTTTAATGCATTTAAAAATGCCTTCGCTCTGGCAACCTACTAAAATGAACAATAGATGGCAGTGATGACCAATAACTTGGAAAATTCCCATTCCCGTTCCCATTTTGTACAACAAGGATATGTCTTTTTAAAATTATTATTAATGCGTATTCTGACAAAAATAGTCGAAAATCCTATAGTATTTGTGACTCTCCCCATATCTACAACCAGTACCAAAGTGGGCGGATCTGTTTCCTCTATGGGCTTCAGCAGTGGATTTTTAATGTATACAAATCGGTCATCATTTAGTAATTCGGCAGCTGGTTAAGGAATATGATACTTTCTTCCCGGAAAGTTGCAGCAGTCAGATAGTCTGTGTGCAGATTTGGAGCGCAGGACGTGGAGACAATCAACAAGTAGCCCGTTTCGTCTCGTTTATTGCAAAACATGCATTTTAATAACCTAGCCGCAGTCCATTAACAGTTTTTTTAAACGGAGCAAAGGCCTTTTCTTTTTCCGTTCGTGCATTAGGGCTTCAGACGAGAGGGTGAATTGCAAGAGGAAATTAGCATTTTGTACCAAAATGCAGGAAAATTGGACTTAAATTCTTCTCAATTCGTGCCGATTACATCTACGGACACGCCAAGAAGTTCGAACGGTCCTCTGCGTAACTGAGAGGAATTAACAGCCTATCCATTAAATTAAGTTTTTTTTCTTCTTTTTTTTACCATCGTCGAATTCATAACCAGTTTTAAGGACCCGACCTCAGTGAAGTTACCACACAAGTCTTCACCGAAGAAGAGTCATTGTAAACTGTATCTACCCACATCTCGGACCGGATTTTGGAGCGCTATATCAGATTGTCGGCAACATTACAGTCGGCATCGCTCATGTGTTATGTGCGAGGGGGAAGCGGTGTCCGGCCGTGGCGAGCAAGACGCAGAGAGATGTCACCCCAAGAGAATCATTTAAAACGATTGTTAAAACCTGTTGCCTTATCTTTCGTTGTGGTATTGGCAAACGCTGTAGGAACAGCCGCGCAGGATGACGATTTAAACGGAGAGGTACTTTACACGCTTCCTAATATTTGTAATGCCAGAAACTGAAATTGTACATAGGCCTATATGCACATTTCTAAAGACTGGTGAGGGTTCTCCAGTACCTCTGGGTGCCTAAACGAATCGGACCCCGACCCTCTTCTTTTGTTCATGGAGTCATCTTGGAAAAATAATAAACAGAAGGATAACAGTGTATAATCTTTAAACTAATACGTCGACACATTATCCAGTACTCTGAGTCTATACTGAACCACATGTCCTTATCACCGACCTTTCTTTAACTTTTCTTGAACTTTGGTGGTTTGTGGGTTTCTGGTCTCCTCTTGATTTTTGTACAGGCTACATCTTTTAAAAGTTTCCATCCATCCTAAGTAAGGTCAGGGGTCAGTGTGTGACGCTTTCTTTTGTTTTGGACCACATATGCGCTGTTATGGGTTAACTTGGCCTACAAATGGCGGCTAGGATTTGTTTCCTTTTCTCCACATGTTTAATTTCAGACCAGTAGTGTAGTCGTGGCTGCTGCTTTGTACTGTGTGTTGTTTAAGGTGAGATACTCAAATATCAGCCACATTTTTTGTGAACTCCCCAAGTTTGTTATTGTGTCCCTGTCTACCCATCTGAAGTAACAAAGAACCTTTCCTCTCTCTGTCTGTCTCTCTCGTTGTGTCTCTGCTTTTGTCACCCCTCTCTGTTGTTTTTCCATCATCTCATCGTTCTCCGCCAAAGACGTGGCTCAGGACGTATGGCTACCTCTCCCAGGCCAGCAGGCAGATGTCCACGATGCAGTCAGCCCAGATTCTGTCCAGCGCCATTAAAGATATGCAACGCTTCTATGGTCTGGAGGTCACCGGCCAGCTGGACGCGGCCACTCTGAGGTACGGCATCATTTATAATTGGTCTGGAGTCAGCACTTGGCACTGGGCTCTGGTTAAGTGTGTGGAATGGTGCCTATTTCACTGTTGATTTCAAAAAGGAAGTGAACTTGTATTTCTTTTGTCGATAGTCACGTAAACGGGCTTAGTCCTCATCCCGCTCCATCAACGCCTCCACTGCTTATGAGGCAGGGTTATTAAACAGAGCATAATAAGAATAAATAAAATTGGTGTCATGGTGCTCACATAACATTTTACTTACTGAACTGTTCTGACCAAATATTTGAAGTTTGTTCTGATAAAAATAAGAAAAAGTGATTTCAAACGTGATCTACTTATGGCTTTACTCATTACTTATCTAGTGGCGATACATCCTTTTATTTTGACCAGTTTTAAATGTAGACTGCATTCTGATTTAATATGTAGTTTCCGGAAAGGAGACTCCCGAGAGATTATGCTGTGGTGGCTGTCTGCACTTGCTGAACGGCTGGTCTGGTGTTTTCAGAGCTATGCAGCGTCCACGGTGTGGGGTTCCTGATCGCTTTGAGGACTCAAATGAAGGAAGTGTGAGACGGAAGCGCTTTGCTCTAACAGGCCATAGGTGGGATAAAGACAAACTGACCTTCAGGTGTGTGAGATGGAAAAGTAAAGGCACCTTTAACCTAAGCTTCTAGACCAGGCGTACTCAACTGGCGGACCGCGGTCCGGATCCGGACCCGACCACAGTCCTGTCCGGACCCAATCTCATTCCTGATTAACTGGATACGGACCAAAAAAAAAACCGGAGCATTTATTTCAGGGCTATTGAAAAAACACTCCGTCACGAGTGTTACGTTTGCCACCCCACTCAACAACTTACGTTGCCCCCCCCCTGCTCAACAACTTACGTTCTCCACCCCCGCCGCACCGGACCTCAGGTCACAGGTATCTACCAAAATTGGACCGCGGATAAATTTAGTTGAGTACGCCTGTTCTAGACTAAACAAAACTGTTGGATTTTCAATAAAGTAATACCCCTAAAAATTAGTTGAAGTAGGGGCCCACTAGCACTACAAATTGTGAATATATTCTAGTTTTTATTGTTGGCCAGTCTGTGGTTTTGGGGCGAAGAATGTCTTTAATATGGAGACTAGCTGTATGTTGGGTTTCACGCTGAAATGTCTTTGCCCTGGCTCTCAGTATTCAGAACCATTCCCCCAGCCTGGGCCCGGAGCAGTCTGGTGAAGCCATTCGCAAGGCCTTCCGGGTGTGGCAGAAGGTGACGCCCCTACGTTTTGAGGAGGTCCCTTACCATGACATCAAAAACGGCAGCGAGGGGCCAGATATTATGCTGCTGTTTGCCTCTGGTTACCATGGAGACATGTCTCTCTTTGATGGCGAGGGAGGGTCACTAGCTCATGCATTTTTCCCTGGTCCTGGGATGGGAGGTGACACGCATTTTGATTCGGACGAACCCTGGACACTCAGCCAGCAGGAAGGAACAGGTGTGACCAGATCAGACTCTCCAAACATTATAAACAAACCAGGGGAGCATAAGCCTAATTTTATCCTACAACTAATCTTCCCCTTTGTGTAGTAAAACAAAAAAAACTTATATAATTCTTTCTTTAGGTTTCAATTATATTCAATTTTCTGAATTTGTCTTGCCCTTGTTAATGAGGGTGATTAGAAATTCTCCTGCCGTGTTGTCCTGGTTCTGGGTGTGGTCTGTAGGCATTGACCTGTTCTTGGTGGCGGTCCATGAGTTGGGTCATGCTCTGGGCCTAGAGCACTCCAGCGACCCGTCGGCCACCATGGCTCCTTTCTACCAGTGGATGGACACTGAGAGCTTCTCACTCGCTGAGGACGACATCAGCGGCATCCAGGAGATCTATGGTGAGTGAGCACTCATCGCTGTTGTGTTTGAGGACTCTTTCCTGTGAAACTTCAATGTGCGTTGTTGCTGGGGTGTTGGACTACAGTCCCACAGGGCCTGTGATCGTATGTTTGTACTGTAACACCTTGCTGCTGAATGGAAAAACTGTACTGCCTACGCTAGTTACTGTGTGTATGTGTGTGTATGCACATGCACCCGTGTGTGTACTTGCAGAGGGAGTGGGGTGTCATTGTTTGAGAGAATGTGAGTATTACTGAGGCATGTGCTGCCATGTATGTGCAGGCTCTCCTGAGATAGTGACGACTCCACCACTGCCCAGCCCAACTACCTCATACAGGACCTCCGCCTGGCCAGAGCTCACATCCACTGTGGCCCCAGCAAGGACCACAAGAGCTCCTGTGAGACCCACCCAAACGTGGGTACCCCCGGCCACCCGGCGGCCGCCCAGGCCCAGACCCAAGCCCAAGCCCACGGGCCGCCCAAACCAGGATGCACCAGACATCTGTGAGGGGGACTTTGACACTGTTACTGTGCTGAGGGGGGAGATGTTCATCTTCAAGGTGACTCGTTGGCTCCACAAATCACACATCCTTGATAAACAGGATGAAGCAAAGTCATGTGATGTAGAATCTATGAAGTCGTGTACTATTTATATGTCACTGGTTTTAGTTGTTGCACTATTATTGCACAATGTTTAAAGAGAAAATCTAATTATCTTGGAATAGAGAAACATGTTCTTAGAATATTGTTTTGCATTCCATAAAGAGCTGGAAAAACGTGGTAATCTCCAAGTCATGTGTATGAGAGGGAGAGGGAGAGAGAGAAAGAGACAGAGATGTATATCTGTGGTACAAGTACATGAAGTTTTAATCAATATCGGTGTTTTTCATTCAGGGTCATTGGTTCTGGAGAGTGAGGCGGAACAGAGTTCTAGATAACTACCCGATGCCCATATCCTTCTTCTGGCATGGACTTCCTGAGGACATCGATGCTGCCTATGAACGGCATGATGGGAAATTTGTGTTCTTCAAAGGTCAGCAGTGCAAAACCAAACTGAAAAATAGGCAGTCTATGGTATCTATCATATCCTATTTATCTATCTATAGTGTCATATTAAAGAAATACAGTAGCTTCTATTAGTCTGATAAAAGCCAGCAGTCTGAGGCTCCACTGCTATTGGACCATTGCTCTGCAACATCTTAACTGGAAACATGGCATAAAACCTTAAATATTTCCTCATAATCAAACTTTCTTCGAAACATCTGTTTCTCCTGCTCTGACACAAGCTCTTTAGGCCAGATTGCATCACTGGTAAGGCACTCGGGCCAGGGTGCATGGGGGGAGGTTTGTGTGTGCTGGGCCTAAGCACTGAGTCGGGCCTGCGTTGTGTCAGACTCGCTCTCGCGTGATCTTGCGAGCTCTCGCTCCATGTGCTCTCGCTCCGTGTTCTTTCCCAATCCGTTGAGAGATGAAGAGGAATCCCATTTGTTTGGGGGGGGGGGGGGGGGGGGGGGGGGTGGTGCTTCTGTGGCCCTGGCTGTGTTTGCCAGGGACCTTTTGTGCATGGGTTGGATTTAGAGGAAAATGGGCTTTCACTCTGCGCACACACACAATACAGTCTCTATTCTCCTATAATGGGAGAATAGTAAAGATTGCCATGTTGACTCTCACCCCTCCAACAACCCTCCCCTTGTTTTTGACCCCATTTTTCCTGTCTCCCCTCTAACCCTACGCTGCTCTGCGTGACCATCCTCCTGGCATGCAGGAAGCCAGTACTGGCTGTTCGGGGAAGCAGACGTTCTCCCGGGCTACCCCCAGGACCTGCTGCGCTACGGTCAGGGCATGCCAGACCGCGTGGACGCCGCCGTGTGGTGGGAGCCGAGTGGATATACCTACTTCTTCAGAGGAGACAGGCAAGTGCCCCCGTGGAAGTTTAAAAAAACTGGACTGCATCATTTCAACACCGCGGGGCAGGGGCGGGGCAGGGGTGGGGCTGGGTTTCATGTTGGATGGTGTAAACCCCCATTTGGGGTATCCTGCAGATACTGGCGCTTCAATGAGGAGGACTGGGCTGTGGATAAAGACTACCCCAGACCCATCAGCGTGTGGGGCTCCATCCCTGGCTCTCCGAAGGGGGCCTTCCTCAGCGATGATGGAGGTGAGTCAGTGGCTTGGGCATTGGTGCCTGGGAAAATAATCGTCACTAGCGCTGAGCGTTATGTTAACCCTGAGCGGGGAAGAGGAAAATTTGACTCCACTGCAGAAAGCGTGGGGCTCGTTAGGAGGCGTGTGGGTCCCTAAAGCTTTGGTTTGTGATTCAGTCTTCAGTCTTCGCTTCACACGATTGATCACGATCACTTGTTGGATCCTCTTAATGCGACAGATGTTGTGATGTGAATTTTCAGCAGTATGTTTCTGTTCTGAGGAGAATATTGCAGTGGCCAAAATGTCCTTTTATTTGATTTTTGTTCTCTCATGAAAAAGTAGGAAGAAAGATGTTTTTGATGGATTTAAAATCCCAAAGTCCTGATGATGATGTGTGTTTTGGGTTACTTCTGTAATTTGTTGAACTGTGTTGCTGACTGGTTATATCATTAAAATATGATCTTTCTTCTCCACAGTTCATACTTACTTCTACAAAGGCACAAAGTACTGGCGGTTTGACAACAGGCGGATGAAGATTGACCCGGGATACCCAAGGTCCATCCTGAACGATTTCATGGGCTGTCGGGTTCACTTTGATGCAGATCCAGGCACGGATGAAAAGCCGGAACTTGATGGACCAGAGAGGGAGGGTCGTAACCGAGATGGCGAAGACTACAAAGATGATGAAATCGAGGATGAGTCCATGAGTGACGACGTCGATGATGAGGATGAAGATAAGGAGTTGAGGGAGAAGCACACCGACGACCACGTCATGACCCTCATCCTGGTGACGATTCCGCTGGTTCTGGTGTTGTGCATTCTGGGAGTGATCTACATCATTCTCACCACATTGCAGAAGAAAGAGACTCCCAAAGTGCTGGTTCACTGTAGACGCTCCTTCCAGGAGTGGGTGTGACACATACACACACACACACACACACACACACACACACACACACACACACACACCTGCTCACCCTTCGTTTCTTTTCTGCACACACCTTTTAAAGAGACCCCTCCTGTCCTTTACATGACTGTGGTGCTCTACCCACTCAAGACTGTTCTGAACAGAGAATTTGCACTTTCACGTCTTTTTAATTATTTTATAATTTGATTAGTGGATGCTTTATGATTGTGGTTCTTGTGTGTGTGTGTGTGCGTGTGTGTGTGTGCGTGTGTGTGTGTGTGTGTGTGTGTGTGTTTAATAAGCAGATTTTTTTGTTTCCCTATTGAGCCCAAGCTTTAAAACTGAGAAAGTTGCTCAGAGGTGTACAACTCAGCAAAATTCTCTCCGTTTCTGTAGTTTCTGCCGAATGCAAAAGTCTGTCTGTGTGTAAGAAAATCCGATAAAGGACAAGGTTAAAGTATGGCTTCATAAATTGAATTGCACATACTTAGGAGGTTTACTGTCTATGCCGATGGGTCCAGGCCTGGCTTACATTACAGCGTTGTTGCTGAGTTGGGGTTTTAGACAGGGAGAGGGGAAGAGGGAGGGGAGGGTGGAGGGATATGGGGGGGGGAGGGGCTTCATCAGCCAGCATTTCCTTCGTTTGACTTTGCCAAAATGTTTTGAGTCTTGTGGGGGGTGGTCAGAAGCAGGGGCGGGGCCCTACTGTCACTGTGACCTACATTAAGATGCCCCGCAATGCCCTTTATGTTGATGTCTCCCTCCTGAGGGAGCAACCAAAAACAGAGCGTCTGCCTTCCTGTGGGACTCCGCTGTTTTCTCTGCCATGTTTTAACCGCAGGCTCCCCTACCCCGCGGCCTTTGTTTATGAGAAGCATTCTCGGCCTTGGCTCTCTGGGACTCTAGCGCCTCTAGTGGCAGAGCCGCGGCCCTGTCGTTCCTTCAGAGACACAGAATCTACACTTTCAGAAGACCCCCCTCACCCACCCACCCCCAAAAAAGGCTTTTTCTGCCAGTGCCTTGAAATGCAACCTTAAATATTTCTAACATTTTTTGTATTTTGTGTTTGTGATGTGTTGAATGTGTGAAATTTTTTTTGTTCCCCCCTTTTATCTTCAGTGCCTTTGATTAAGCAAAGGAAAAAGCTCTTTTATGATTTTACATTTGCATTGGTTTGTATTAACAGTTGATTGAATCATGCGGGGCATGTATTGCTTGTTTTAATACAGGTTGCCTATTGTAAGATGACATGTAGCTCGCTTATAATAAAACAGGTTGTGCAAAAGAGAAAAAAAGAACCAACATTTTTTATGCGCAGATCCTCTCCTGTGTTTAGTGCAAGAGGGCGGGTGAGAAGAAGCAGGGAAGTTGAATGGTAAACAGTTTGGTTAAAAGGAGCCTCCTCACTTCAGTGGTGCGTGCCGGAGCTCTTCATGGCTTCTGTCCATACTCCTTTTTCCCTTTGTTATGCAATATCCTACCCCAGAAATCTCTCTGGCTTTTTATAGCTTTCCATAATTTAGAAACAGTTTAATTTTGCGTAAATGACGCCTTTCCTGCTATGATTGAGATGACGGAGGGAGGGAGCTGGCAGGAGGCACGGACCCGTCTGGTTGGAGACACCAAACCTCACCTTCTGTCTGGCGTGATTATGGTTGCTCAGAGGCCTTTGTAGGTTTTGTGTACGTACACTTAAAAGCTTTGCTTGAGAGTACACAACATCCCTACAAAGACTCATGAGGGAACTTTAGATTCACTAAGCAAAATTATCTTTGACCTAAATGTCAGTATGCCAAATATAGGTTATAAATGTGCCATTTAAGAGTTTAGTGACCCTCGACACCCACCTCTGTTCCACTCTACTGGATGAAGTATCTCTTGTCCTATTTCCTGGTCCAATCACAGACAAAGAACCATATTTCTATAGGCCGATTGCCTGATTTGTATACATGGCCCTTGCACACTGACCTAAGATCAGTTTAGCATTTATCCTTGCATATGGATAAAGTTCATATGTGCAAGCAGATGATCTAGGATCAGAATAGAAGAGGACCTTCTGCCTAATCCCTTTATGATCTCATTATGGGATCTCCTGCTTTTTAGCTGCTCAGCTCACACAGTGCAGCCGGAGGGACGTGGTCCCCACAGCCGACACATACACAGGCCAAGTTGCTGATGACAGCAGACCCCCCCAGAGCTGCTGAGTGCCATACAGAACTCAGGTGAAGGCTTTTCCAGACTGGCTTACCTCCACCTTCCTCAGCTGCTATGAATTAGCTTTAATTAGCCATTGGATGTCCATCATCGTGATCCTTAGCCTAAGCCATAACACCATGCCTTCAATGAAAATGACCTGAACCTGTTCACGGGGATATCCAAGCTAATCTCAGTGGGAGGGAGTTGATGATCTAAGTTGTGCTGCTGTGTCTTTGAATTCCTGTTGGCTGTGGTTTATGGACCAAACAGACAGACTAATTACATGCTGGGAGCAGATCCTTTGATTAAAGCTGGGGAAGGACTTTGGACTATGGACTTGGCTGTCATTCTCAGTGCTGCCAGGTTGATTTCATTAGAGCCCAGAACATAAATGAAAATAATATAATTTATTCAGCAGCCCCCCCCCCCCCTTTTTTTCCCCTTAAACATTAAACGGATGAAGCAGATGAAAATCAAATGCACCTGTGCTCTTCCAGAAGACGAAAATGGAGCGCAAGCCACAATAGAATGTAGTCTGTGAATGTACTGTAGTTATATACCATCTGGGGAGATAAAACTACTCACTCCACAGCTCCAAAATTATTTCAATTCTGATTCAAGGTTTTCTTGGAGAACTTAACCTGAATAAGTTCAGATTGTAGGGGTCATTCATGTCTACGTTCACTCTGTGGTGTTCCCTGGCATTTTCATTGCTCAGTCCATGTTGAGTAGAGCAGTAATTCAGGCTATAATCCCATTAGCACAGTCTCCAATCCTAATCCACACACAAATCACTGGAGTGTGCCCCGAGCTTCTCTCTGTCCCCCGGGGATGCACGGTAGCTGCTTAAGGAATAGGTAAGAACAGCCACACTTTTACATATTCATATTCATATCTGCTAACCCCATCTATTTAACCACCCCACCCTTGGGATTCTGATGCTTGTCTATGTGATGGTCTCATGAACCCTGAAATGTGAAGGAACATGTCCAGGAACATGCACAGGAACATGTCTAGGGTGAAGACTTGCTGAGAGCTGCAGTTATAAGATAGCAAATTATGTTATTATCTCAGTAACAAATATATACATTAGGGAAACTGAAACACCTAGAGAACACCTAGAGAAATATGGAGTGTCAGTAATATACAGTAGATTAAATTTCACATTTATCCACTAAGAATGAATCACCACAATAATTTAATTCTGAATAGGACTTTTGGATTCACTGGGACAGTCGTGAGGGCAAAGGACATCTTATGAAAGGGCCTGCAGGTCAAATTGAAGAATGGGACAGTGTTTATTAACATTCTTGAACAATTACCATTGTAAATAGTTGGCCATCAGTTTATGATTAAGGGAAGGTCCATGTGCTTCTCCTCTGGCTTGACTGGTTTCGCTGTTTCATTAGTACATTGTTAGCGTTAGCATCATCATTACTGTCTTAGGAACACTTTTATGTGAAATGTTAAGATACTGACAGTCACAAGTTACACGGTTCCAGGATTATTATTGGACATGTCCATTTATTAGTCTCAGGAGCAGTTCGTTTAAGAATATGCATATAAAGGGAAGTTTACTTTTCTATGCTGCTATTGACCTTCTGCACCAGTAGTTTGTGGTAGCATGTGTAAGAAACTATGCATTACAATGCATTCGAATATTATTGTCAGACTGCATGAGAGATTGAAACACAGAGCTCAGCTGCTGGTCGTGTGAATTTCCTCACTTCCTGTCCATTGTGCTCATTGCTTGAGGGTTATCTGTGCAGTCTTTTTGTCTGGGGGAGGTCATGGAAAGAACCTCAGTTCATTCTATTCTTGCCACTGTTGTGGGGTTTCCCTGGAGACTTGCCACACTTGCCACCAGCTCAGGATATTAAAATGGTTGGGGGCCTCTCAGGGGCTTTCCACCTGGATAAGCACAGTCAGTTAGCTAATTAGTTCTGGGGTGGTGTGTTAAGGGATAATTCTGACAAGGTTCTGACCAATAGAAATAAAATCTAATATGACCAAGGCTGAATTCTTATGAACAGAACTGAGTGTGAAGCCATTGTCCATGCACTGTATACATAGCATGTGCAAGCATGAGTGTTCTTAACCTGGGCAGCTAACTCTAGCACTGTGTATGTAGCAGGATGTTTAACTGGATGGTGAGAGTTGTGCCACAAACCCATGTGGACGGAGAAGGAGGATACACCATCACAGTAAGCACACACACACCCACACACACACACACACACACACACACACACACACAGAACCCTCTCACGTCTATGAACACACCATCTTCACTTTTCTCTTGCTCTGACTATGCAATAAAAGACAATTTAACAACAGCATGATCACAGTGCAGGATGACCACAGCAGGTTCTGCACACATATATATTTCTATGAGAAGCAAGTAGGCAGTGATCACAGTTCAAACTGCATACATCATCTTAAATTGCAACGACTTCTTTCTCATTCTGTCTTGCTCTTGTTAAACAGGATGGGGCAGGACCAGGAAACAGAGGTAAACACCATTCCACTTCCTGTCGGATGTTAAGTGAATATTGTTGTGGTTGAAGGCCTATAGCATTATAATTACCCATTTTTATTTTCTTGACTGCAGGAAAGCTGAAGTCAGCAAGATCAGCCAGAGAAGCTGACCAAGCCTCAGAGATGTCTCGCAGCAGGTGAGAGTTGGGCTCGGGACCCTCACCTTTATTCACGGAATACTGAACCCCAGCACTTTACCAATCCCCCTTTATGCAGTATGCAGAGCAGCGTGTTAAACTGGCTGTCCAGTGGTTTTGCAAGTGTCCTGCCCCAGCCTGCAGGAGGCGCCGTCCTGGTCCCTCAGCCTGAAGGCAAATATGACCAGTGCCTGGACTCAGAGGAAGACACTGAGGTGCTTTAGCACTCGTTTACATTTATATTCCCTTATTCTCAAGTTTTCACTTAATTTATATAATTGACAAAAAAGTAAAACTCCTTCCCAGGATTTTACTCAAGCTTGCTGGATTTTCTAATTAGTGCAAGCGAGGTAAAATTAGTGGAATCAACACAATCCAGGAAACCTGAGCAAAATATTGGTGAGGACTTTTACTTTCTGAACCTGGAATATCCACCTCTGACAAAAACAATGTCTATTTAATAACCATGTTACTAAAGCAGCTTGAGAAACCATAAAATGATATGTAATATTGAAAATAGGTCTGAAATGAGAGTCATCTTTGTAAACCTCAGTTCATGGATGTGGTCTGACCTGCTCTCTGCATCTCTGTAAAACCCATTCATTCAGCCCACTTTCAGATATGTTCCCCCCTGAACACACTTTGCTGAGGTCATTCACACACTGCAGACAGCCAGAAAGGGCTTGCAGTTGACAGCAACACCAGTATAGAGTATTTCAGTTATGGAGATTAAGTTGCTATTGAGGACCCTCAAGACAGACCTCACTGCAATAATTAAGGATAAAGGATACAGAGGATAAAATCAGACCATCTCTCCTAAAGAGAAGCATAATAAGTAATTAAGCAGTACATAATCTTATAATAATACAGATAATTACAATAATTCAGTTCTATTTACTTGTGTTTAATGCTCTTCTGATTACAGGTTTATGGTACTGAAGAGCTTCCAGGTGTGTGTGGCCACAGGCCACCCTTAGACCAGCTAGGGGTTTCATCACTTTCATTACCCCCGTTATTCTTAAAACATATTATTGATTTAGTACTGTGAATAATTCAGTAAGAACATTGAAACATGAAATATGAAATATTCATAAGTCTGGGGACTAGTGGTATTTACAGTAAACAGTTATTGTCTGTTTGTCTCAGATGCAGTGCCAGAACCTCATATTCCAGTGGTGGAGTTAGTGACCAAGGATGAGGTCATCAAACTGGAACCCTCTTCACATCTTCCTCCTCGGTGAGTGATGTGTACACACACACACACACACACATACACATACACAACTTCAACGGTTTATAAGTAATAAGTACAATGCATTGTCAATTACACCTTTCCAACATGTAAGCCTAAATGATACCTTAAATAGAATAATACAATATTTAATGTGTTAGAATGAGTTATTTGTAACATTAGCTCTGTATGCAAGTTGCATGCTCCAAGTTTCAGGGTTACATATTTCTGCAGTATTATCATCTCTCCCTGAGTCTGTAATTAATATGTCAGAGGTCGACACAAAAGTCAAGTCCTGACAGAGTCCACACAGAGTCCTGTCTTGGCTCCCCTGTGATAGATACACTATGCGTGATAACAACTCAACATAGACTTGTACGGCTTGGTCTCTCACAGCATGATGGGAAGGTTTGTCTGTGGTCTGGGACTGGCCATTCCACGGCCTGTCAAAAAACACAAGGAGGATCATGGGGCGTGTGAGGTAATGGCGTTGCTTGGCATCCTTTAAACGTTTCCATCATTGCTCTCTGACTTACTTTACATTTCTGGCTTTTCCCAGGACGTTGTAGAAGATGTGCAGAATGGTGAGTAAAGTCTGACACACAGGCTGTGTCCCCCACCTGTCCTCCTCCCTCCACCTGTCCCCTTTCACCTGTCCCCTTTCCCCTGTCCTGTCTCCACATGTTGCACCTCTAAAGAAATAATTATTTCCCATAAAATGACCTGTTCCTGTTCCACAATTATTGGCACCCCTCATGTTAGTACTTTGTAAAAACTCCTTTTGCCAACAAGACAACACTTAAACTTCTCCGATCTTTGCACAACCTCCTGGGTCTTCTCCTGTGCACTCTCCTCTTCAGATGTGTGTCAACCTTCATAAATCAGGAAATGGCTACAAAAAAATTATTTTGTATAGGGTTGATTTTATGCCTTGCAAACCATTTTTGAGTATATTTGGCCATATGTTTAGGGTCATTATCTTGCTGAAAGACCCAGTGACGACCCATCTTCAGCTTTCAAGCAGAGACCACCAGATTCGGATTCAAAATGTCCTGATATTTCAGCAGTGTTGTATAAAGTATTCGAGACCCATACTTGAGTAAAAGTACAAGTACTCTATCAAAAAATTTACTTGAGTAGAAGTTGAAGTGTTCTTTAAAAAATTTACTTAAGAAGTACAAAAGTATTCAGTATTTTTTGTACTTAAGTATTGCAAGTAGTTTAGTCTAAAATTTATTACTCATGTACTGAAAGTAAAAAGTATTGTGTTTTGAATTAATTACAGAAAGCCATAAGTTTGATTATAAATTGTTTTTATATCACTTACAAATCAAAGATGTCAAAGATCACAAATACAAGTGTTCTGTATGTACTTAAAAAACTGGGGTTAACGCTTCGTACACAAAAAACAGATAACCTATGTCCCGCTACGTCGTAGGTTTGACGCAGTACAAATTCGCCTTCATTTAGCTGAGAAAACGAGGTGTATTTTGCACGTAAAATCCGTCGGATTCTAAGGGTGAGCCTACTGCCCTGCGTTTACCCTCATTAAATGCCCTTACCCTATAAAAACACTACACTATAAAAATGGACACATGATTAGTCAGCACGTCGCCTTTATTGCCAGCTAATATTAAGTGAATTCTGCAGCACGCCATGAACATAATTAGGTTAGTTAGCTAAGATATCTAACCTAAGTCGTGCTTACTGCGCTCTTCTGCTGTTACCAAACACTGTACCATCTCTTTTAATGAGATAGGCTAAAAAGATAATTATTTGGAATAATTTCGAATATATGTGTATTTGTATAAATATGTAAATCAAGCTGAAGGTGCTGGAAAATACTGAAAATGGACCTTCAAAGTGCCGCACAAGTGCATAAATTCCACCTTGTAACTTCGCACGCACAAAAATCGAGAGGTGCACGACCTCGCGACGCGACCGCGCGCGTGGCCAACGCGCATTGGCGGAGCCAGCGCGATTGCATCATTTTTTCCGCGTGGACCCTTGCGGCAGTCACGACGTGTCAAGTGAACCTAGATTACGAAGCTCGTGTGTTCAGCGAAGGCAGCAGCAGAGTAAACGAGACGCGACCGGAGCATGCGCAGTTTTCTCATAAGACAGCCTGCTCGCTTAACCCGGTGACAGCGCCAGTTAACATGTTTATAATTGCAACGAGTAACTATAGGCCTACAGCACGTAAAAATGTATTGGAGTAAAAGTATTAAACTGATGGAAAATATGTAGTGAAGTAAAAGTGGAAGTAGGAGAACAAAATAACACTCCAGTAAAGTACAGATACAGCATTTTAGTACTTAAGTACAGTAGTGAAGTAGTTCTACTTCGTTACTATACAACTCTGTATTTCAGAGTTCATGACCCCATGTATTCTTACAAGGTTCCCAGGTCCTTTGGAAGAGAAACAGGCACACAACATCACCGAACCTCCACCATACTTAACAGTGGGCATGAGGTGTTTTTCTGCGTACTCACCCTTGGTGTCACCCAGACCAACTTAGAGTGTTTGTAGCCAAAATGCTCTATCTTGGTGTCTTTGGACCAAAGCACACGATCCCAGTTAAAATCCCAGTACTGCTTGGCAAATTCAACCTGTTTACGCTTATGAGTATAACTGAGAAAATGCTTTCTCCATGCATGCCTCCCAAACAGCCTGTTGGCATGTAGATAGCGCATGATGGGAGTTTGGAAGACCTCATATCACCAAGATGCTACCATTTGATTCAATTCTCTTACAGTGAGCTTTAGACAGCTTTTTACTTCTCTTACCAGCTCACTGTGCATGGTGGCAAGATACAGTTGCATCTTCTTCCAGGCTTGTTTTACACAGTTCCAGATGTTTCAAACTTTTTGATGATTGCTCTGACTGTAGATAAGGGCATCTGCAAGTGAGTGGATATTTTCTGTGAGTGGCTGTTTTCTTGTAGCCATTTCCTGATTTATGAAGGTTGACACACATCTGCCTTACTTGACTTGTGTGTTCTCTTGTCCTTCCAATGTTTAAAAGTGAGTAAGTGAAATAGGCCTCTGTGTAATGCCATATTTATACCCCAGGGAAACAGGAAGTGATTAATTACTAATTAAAGGTTCCAAGATACTTTGATCCAATATATCAACTACAGTAGAAATTATATAAATGGTCGAAATGCAATTATTTCCAAGAAATTGTTAAGGGTGCCAATAATTGCGGAACATGTAATTTTATAGGAAATAATTATTTCTTTGTCGGAATTTTTTCTTTTTTCCTTTTTTTCACTTGAATTGAAGGTTGCTTATTTTTTCCAGAGTGAGATTATGCCATATATATATATATATATATATATATATATATATATATATATATATATATATATATATATATATATATATATATATATATATATATATATATATATATATATGCCAATAATTATAATTGAGAGAGGGGGGGGGGGCAGATCACATAGACAGACTGTTGATGGTACTGGACTCAGGAAGGAACAGCAAAAGCTGCTTAAAGCCCCTGATGTGCCAGGTGCAGCCCTGTTGGGTCAGCGCCAGGTCAAACTCTGGGTAAAGTATTATCCAGTTCCTCTTCTCCCTCTGGTTCTGGGTGGGAGGCCACTGAAGGCCCCTTAAACAAAAAGAAGAAGAAGGAGAAGAGGAGGAGGAGTCTGGCGCCATCCCACAGCCAGACAGTCAGACAGACACATAGACAGACATACCACAAACACAAAGACTCTAGCTATAGCTGGACTGACAATCAACACTGAGTTGTTGTTTTTACATTATGTATGTCTGATTATTTTTGACATTTATCTGATGTGTCTGATTTACTCCCTGACATATCCAAGCCTTGATCTTGTCTATTCCACCTGAAAGATTTTTATTTTTAGAATTGTATTAAGAATGTAGATGTGTTCTTGAATGCAGAAATATAACACGTGTTTGCATGGCTCAGTTGGGTTGTTCATAATCGGGTGATCACTGTAAGGCCAAACAAAGTTGAACCTTTCTGAACTTGCTTGCTTCAGAAACAACAAGTTAAAGAAGAGAATGAAACATTTGGCTGTGATGCTTCGGTGTGAACACTCCTAGCTGTGGCCTTGAATCTCCCCCCTATAAGCGATCAAGTTTCTAAAGACCCAATGGTAATGATGGAAATGTGGCCCGTGTCCCAGTCTGTTCCCACATTAGCACTGGATGCTTAGCGCTAAGCATGCTGGGATTTTCTTTCAGCACACTCCTTCATAGGGACTCACACTCAGGATAAAGATGGCCACTCCACTCCAACAGACTTCCTTTGTTCTGTGCACTTTTTATTTTTTTAACAAATTCCTTAAATATGAATTCAAGATGAAATGGCCTAATCACTAAATCTATCTATACAGCTAAAGTTTGTTTGTGGGTTGTTATTGTACGATACACTGATGTTGCATGTTCAGTTTGTATACACACATTAAATGTTACCAAATCTCGCTTCCTCTGAGATGCTTACACTACATCTACTCAAGTACCTACATTCAAGTATTTTTTAATGCACAAGGACCACAAGCCTGACTATCTGTTCTTTTGGTCGCTGCTGTCAGATGTTCGTGCTGGGTCTGTTCCCATAGACCCGGTTCTGGAGGGGGCAGACACGGAGCCCCAGGTCGAGGACAGGCGAGCCGAGCCACTCACAAGGTCGGTGAGTCCACACGAGACGCAGCGAGTGGAACCGGACCCTGTGGAACAGGCAGGACTGGTGTACACGCAGCACGAAGACGCCGAAACGCAAACCGGACGATGGACGCCTTTCATCGAGGGCATCAGGAAAGAGGCGGAGGACAGTGCCATAGCGACGATGGAGGAACGGTTAGATATGGATGTGTTGACGTAATATCAGGGGCTACCACTTCTTTCTACAGCTTGTTCTGATATGTTGAGGAAGAACAATACAGAGACACCACATGTCATAGAAAGAGAAGTTGTAGCAGGAAGAGGCTAAAACAGTATAAAAACAATAATACACTTTACTGGAGTAAAGCAGGACGGGTGGAGGTTGTACAGAGCTGCTCCACCTGCTGCTGTGTGTGCATCCCAGGCTGCGACAGGAGCGTTTGGAGATGGTGAGGGTGGCCGAGGAGGTGGCACGGCAGACGGCCGTGTTAGCTGTCAGAGAGCTGGCTGGAGGCAGGATGACCATACACACCACCATCCTGGAGATGGAGAAGGAGGGGGTGGAGGAAGGCGAAGACGAGTAATAACACACACACACTTACAGTCACATTTACTTTTTCATTTTATGGCATATAACTGGCGCTTTTGTCCAAAGTGGCTTGCGTTCATGACTGATGGCAATTTAAGCAATTGAGACTTAAGGGCCCTGCTCAGGGGCTCAGCAGAAGCAGCTTGGCAGTTGTACCACACACACACACACACACACACACACACACACACACACACGCATTTTTGTAAAATTTGAAGTTCAATTTAATGCATTCTATTGGTATGTCAAGCCTTTCATGTGCTTGCACTTACAAGCCTCCATGTGTATGGGTACATTCACACACGTTTCCACACAAACATATTCATTATGTACATGATGCAGTGACATAACTCACTTGTCAGAAACTCATCTTCCTGTGTGTCAGGTTACGTGCTCTGCAGGACGAAGAGAAGGGAGAGGACCCCTTGCTGAATAACAGTCCTGAGGAAGACTCGTCTCACTACAGCAGGTGCAGGAGGGATAGGTGCCTCGTATGGAGATAGTGTAACATTTTGGAAGATGAGACCTTATGCTTTCCTAGATTATAGCGAATACATAGATGAGTTTGCTTTTCAACCATCACTTTAAAAACAGTAGTAGAGGCAACTAGCTTAACTTAAAGACCAGAACTCTTCTGAAGTCAATTAAAGGCAAGCAAAAAATAATTTTAAACGTTCAGCCAGATAAAACAGAATGCCACCTTAGTTATTATAACCATTTCCAAGTTTCTTCATGCTAAACTAGAATTCAATCTGCAGAGTTTCCAAACTCTCATATCTGTAATGAGTGTCAGTAAGTCTGAAGCTACAAAATGTTTAAACATTTATTTTAGTACTAAATTAAACATGACATTTCATATTCTGTAATGAAACATGTCTAAGAAAATGGCCTAAAAAGCCCCCAGTTTGCACCCAGTTATGTCTTTAAAGGTACAGATAATAGATATAGAATTGGCTATAGGTACAGAGAATAGATATATAAAGTAGACTATAGGTACAGATAATAGATATAGAGCTGGCTATAGGTACAGAGAATAGAAATAAAGTAGACTATAAAATAGACTATAGGTACAGATAATAGTTATAGAGTTGGCTATAGGTACAGAGTATAGGTACAGAATATAGGTAGCCTACAGAGTATCAGTACAGATAATAGATATAGAGTTGGCTACATGTAGAGTATAGGTACAGATAATAGATATAGAGTGGGCTACAGGTACAAAGTATAGGTACAGATAATAGTTATAGAGTGGGCTATAGGTATAGGTACGGGGAATATTTACAGAGAATAATAGATATAGAGTAGCGATAACTTAAAAACTGACTCTTTAGTACTATCTGTAATGCACGTCTTCAGCACCCTCTGCTGGCGAAGTCGAGTCCTAGTGTGTTAAGGACTCGTGAGGAGCTCTAACCAATGAACAATGGCCACTTCTTGGCAATTCAATCTTCATGCGTCACTGAATACACGCTAATCTCTTTTTGTAATGAACCAGACTTTAACCTCTATAATGTATACATATTTTTCATTTTATCTGTGCTTGATACAGTGTGTTATCGCGGGTTTTAAGAATCTTCATAGCAAATTATTGATACTGTGTCATCCAGTCCCGGCAACAGAATCGCATCCCTTAGAAACGGCTGCTCCCTTCCTGGTGGTTGCCTAGCTACCAATCGAGCATCTAGTACTTGTTTTTCATCGCAGTAAAGAATGGCGGGGATACATAACCTCCGGCGAACATTCAGACAACAAACTCGAAATTAATATTAGGACATTTAAAGCTTCTATCAATTGGTTTTTAATTCTTCATACCCTAACCTTAGATTATAACTGGAATGATTAATCGTGCTGCTAAATCAGTTGTGAAAAAAATCTATTACTTGAAGCTGACTCCGGATCTCAGAGTAAGTTTGTACTTGACTGATCGCGACAGCTGTATTGCACTCTGTAATGTTTTTGAAATAATATTTTTGTCATATTTTGGGTATGAAAAGAAAATGTTTTTATGGTAAGATGGCATGATACAAAACATGCTGATAAAGAAATATATTTACAGATCCGTCATGTTTGTAACATGGCATGACACGTTTGTTTCATTATTGCAAAATGAGAATGCTTATGAGTGTGTGTGTGTGTGTGTGTGTGTGTGTGTGTGTGTGTGTGTGTGTGTGTGTGTGTGTGTGTGTGTGTGTGTGGGTGTGTGTGTGCGTATGTTCTACAGATGTCAAACACTAGCTGAGAAGTGTGTTGAGGACGTTGAAGAGCTAGAGGAGAGTGTGGAGAATTCAAATGGAACAGTAGGAGATCCAGAGAGAGCAGCAGCTGTATCAGACGAACCAGAACAAGTCGCAAAGGACCCAGACAGGGTAGAGGAGGACCCAGAGGAGGACAAAGATGATCCAGACCGGGCAGTAGAGGGTACAGAGAGGCCTCCAGAGCAAAGCCCAGTACAGGAAGCCCAGCTGTCATTCCCTCCTCCAGAAGTAGAACCTGTACCAAAGACGCCTCTGCCCGAATCCACTTCTCCTGGGACAGCTAAGGTGGAATCCTCTGCGGGTCAGAATACAGAAGACCCGGACTCTGACAACTCTGACGAATCTGATGACTCATCACAGACTGAATCAGAAGCAGCTCCAATTACCCAGAAGCCTCGGGCCACTGATGTTGCTGGAGTGTCAGAGACCAACACTGAGGTGAGTCTGGTCTCTGTGAACCAGCACTTTTAGATCCTTGTCTTCATGTGTTCAGCACTGCTCCTAGTGTCTGTGCTTGGCTGCAGTTACTCGTTACAGATCATGTGCTGTTCGCTTGTATTTCGGTTGTTCTTCACCAACTCCTCCCTCTTCTCTCGTTTGTATTTAGGAGTTAAATGAGGAGGAATCTGGTGGTACGTTTTCACTTTTTTCCACTTACATTTATTACAGTGGAAGGCACTTTCCCCCAACACAACTTACAAAGAAAAAAAAAGATGTAATTCTGTGTTATAATTAAAGATAATTAAAAATGCATTCAGTACCTTCTTTTCATGTTTTTTTTATGAGTTCATGACCTTAGTTTCAGGATTGTGACCTTTTTGACCTTTTTTGGCCTATGTTTGTAGCTGCTGTTTTGCGCTCTGCCAGCAGGTCACTCCAGGTGCGCTGCATTGAGGGCCTGTTTCACGCACATTCCCGGTGTGCCTTTGTGTCTCGACCGCTTTAACCAGCTGCTGAAAGAGAACCACATCACCCTGCCTAGAGCGCCCCCTATGCCTGAACTCCCCCAGTCCCACTTCACCAAGCACCTGCCCTCCTTGCCTGAGCAGCTCGTTCGTATTCCGCAGCAAATTTCCGAACATATTCCCAAACTCCCCAGCTTTCCTTCACAGCTGTCCCGCATTCCGGAAGGCTTGTCCAACATCCCGCAGCGCCTCTCCAGCATTCCGGGACACCTGTCCAGCATTCCGGGACACCTGTCCAACATTCCGGGACACCTGTCCAACATTCCTCAGCACCTGTCTGACGTTCCGCAGCGCCTGTCCAGTGTTCGGCAGCGTGCCCAGCAGTGTTCTGCCGCCGTCCAGAGTCGTCTGAGTGGACTCGGACCTCTGCGGGATGCCTAAGCTCCAGCGGCAGCTCCAGCAGAGGGACCTGGAGCTGGGCCGCTTGGTCCGCCAGTCCCCCATGCACACCCCACATACCCTCACCCCTTCACCCCCTGGCTCCACCCTGGACCTGCCCAACGTGCCTTCATACCCCCGACTGCCCCCCATCAGCCCCACACACCAGTCTGGCCTCTCCAACCCTGCCTTTCACGTCGAGGACGAGTCCGCTTCCGCTAGACTTTCAGGTGATCGACCCGCGTTGAGGTTTTAAACTCTGTACATTTACTAACTAATCTTTAGCTCTCCATGCAGAACCAGTTTGTATTTAGAAGACATGTTGTTGTAAGGCATTTAGCACCAATAATGATGTGTCTTGTATTAAAATGTGATCAAATGCATTTTGTTTAGCTTTTTGAGCAGAATTTACATTTTTATGTTTTTAGACCAAACAGTATCACACAGTATGTTTTTTGAGGACATTGAGAAGTTCTAGTTGAGGACCAGGATGAGGACCAGTTTTGGTTTGTGTTTTGTAGTCATTCCTGTGGGTTGGGTCTTGGTTCCATTCTGCTGTTGTTTCCTATGTAGCTGGCTCCAGGCTCAGCAGTCATCCGGCTGTAAACGTGGAGGACATGGATTCAGACACTGAGCAGCAAGGTGGAACATCTCACCACATGTCCCAGATCATCACCCCGCAGGACCCCAACCTCAAGACACTCACGGTGCCTGGAATCCCAAAAACAAGCAGACCCAGGTTCAACCCCACTATTATGCACCTTCTCACAGCAGTGGCTGCTCCACACTCTTCAGTATGTTACATTTGTTAGCCTGATGTGTCACCTATAATTCAGATGCTGTATTGTTGTCTCTTTCTCTTAAGTAGAACGTAGACTTTGAACACAAGCTTATGCTTATTGTGTCAGTTGTGTTTGCAGACAGTGTTATTCTGATATTATTTTGTTTTTTTTTTTGTTGGATTGTTCTCTTTACATACACACACACACACACACACACACACACACACACACACACACACACACACACACACACACACACACACACACACACACACACACACGCACGTACACACACACACACACACACCATGGTGGATGGAAACTATGCTGGTGTCAGAGACAGAAAACCACAAACTATTTGGACCAAAATGTAAGCTATTTATTATCATCCATGATCTGGCCTCATTACATCATCACAGACTCATGAACTCATTTTTCAAAAACACTCTTGGTGCTTTTCACTCATGACATACATCTTTAGCCACTGTCTTCCTCCACCTACATCCTCCACCTACATCCACTCACTCTTGTGTGTTACGTGTCCTCAGATTTCTGTATCAAATTTGTAACTTTTGCGCTGGATGCATTAAGCATTCATGCTACCATATTGTAACTAATAATAGGAAGCCAGTCTCATAACTTTGCAAGATTAGATTATCAAAAGATTGTGTTGAACCAAGCAGACAGAGGGGAGCTTTAGTGTGTCTCTGGGTCTCTGACAGAAAGAAGCTTTACTCATCTGGCGATGAGGAAGAGGAAGAACTGGAGACCACAGTGCACGCCTGGCCAAGCCAGAGTAGCATCACGAGCGGGGACGAAGGGTAAACCAATCATCCGAGCAGAACACCACCGTCCAACTCTGCCAGAACATAACTCTAATGACATGCATCAATATTAATGTATCTATATATACACATCTGTCTGTAGGTCTGTGCTGTGCCAGACAGACAGACAGACAGACAGACAGACAGCCGGGTGGATGGGTGGATGGGTGGATGGATGGATGGATGGATGGATGGATGGATGGATGGATGGATGGATAGTGTGTGTGAAGTGCTGAGCTGTATCTGGCTGTGTGTATTTGGCAGAGGGAGGGACCGGCCGGCGTCTGTGTCCAGTCAGGCCAGCATGGTGGTCAATGAGCGTCTGCAGGAGCTGGTCAAGCTTTTCAAAGAGAGGACGGAGCGTGTGAAGGAGAAGCTCATCGACCCTGACGACTCGGACGACGACACGCCATCTGACAGTGAGTCAGACCTACTATGATCTTCCGGAGCCCTTATAAGATTACACACCCTCACACACACAGGCGTGTGGAACAGGTCCGGGCGTTACAGACGTCGGTGACGCTTCTCAATATCTGTAGAGTAGACAATGTTAAAAGAAAGAATTGTTTTAATAATTGATAAAGGTCCGTGTGAAGAGCACTGAAAGAGTCATTAGCTTCTGTTTCCAGGCTCACACACTACAAAGAGCTTCACACACTACAGGGAACCAATACTCTCATTAGTTTTAGGGGTAGCCTTCCTCTAAAATGACTAATCCTAAAGCTGTTTCTAACTGTGGCTTTACCCATTATTCTAACTTTACCTGCAGACCGTCTACACCTCCTTTACACCTCCTACACCTCCTACACCTCCTACGCCTCCTTCACCTTCTACACCTCCTACACCTCCTTCACCTCCTACGCCTCCTTCACCTTCTACACCTCCTACACCCCTACACCTCCTACACCTCCTTTACACCTCCTACACCTCCTACACCCCTACACCTCCTACACCTCCTACACCTCCTACGCCTCCTTCACCTTCTACACCTCCTACACCCCTACACCTCCTACACCCCTACACCTCCTTCGCCTGCTACACCTACTACACCTCCTTCACCTCCTACAACTCCTACACCTCCTACACCTCCTTCACCTTCTACACCTCCTACGCCTCCTTCACCTCCTACACCTTCTACACCTCCTCCTTTAATCTGAGTAACAAGACTACCATTGTTTACGAAGCTGAGCTGATGTATTTCTGTATTCTGTTCCCCAAACAGCTTCTGCAAAAGCAGCCCCAGCAGCTCCTCTTCCTCCTCCTCCTCCTCCTGAAGAGGAGCCGCGGGTTGAGGAGGAGGAGACGCAGGCTGGTCCCGCTGAGGAGCAGGTGCCTGAGGAGCAGTATATGAGGGTGCTTTGCTTTAAGGTAAAGCCCCAGTCCAGGATGGGCCATTTTCTTCGGTATCGCTTCCCATCCAGCATCGATCCCTTTACCAGTAAGAGCCTTCTTCACCTGCAGTCTCCCTCTTCTTCCTCATCCTCTTCAACACACACACACACACACACACACACACACACACACACACACACACACACATATACACACATCCAACAGCACTGACCTGTTGCCTTACATTTTTCCTCCTCCAGCACATCTTATCAGCTCATGCGAATTGAATTACAGCAAGTTGACTGACTTTCCCGTTGACGGTGTTGCCATGTTTGTGTCGCGGCCCTGTCCGCAGATCCGGGGTACGTGCTGTGGCTCTTATTCGTCACTGTGGCCTGGAACTGGAACCTGTGGATGATCCCGGCCCGCTGGGCCTTCCCCTTTCAGACCCCGGACAACATCCACCTATGGCTGCTGGCTGACTACCTGTGTGATGCCATCTACATCCTAGACATCATGGTCTTCCAGCCTCGACTGCAGTTCATCCGTGGTGGAGATATCGTGGTGCGTCTAGCTGGAGGTCCACTGAGAATCCACTGATAGTGCTGCTGACTCAGATTTTCTTTTTATTTCTCTCCTTGTGTTTTCCTAGAGTGACAAGAAGGAAATGAGAGAAAATTACATGAAGGCTCTGCGCTTCAAGGTAACGCACAGCTCTGGTACTGAGCAGCACACACACACACACACACACTATACGGGGGTGAGCTTCCCTTTCCCTCCCAAGCTGACATTACTGCTGATGACCAGAGCCTATAAGGTCCATTTATGCTTTTTGTTGGACCACTTACAGCTGGATATTGCCAGTCTCATCCCCTTGGAGTTGTTCTACTTTAAAGTGGGGATCAACCCCCTCCTCCGTTGCCCTCGGTTACTGAAGGTAAACCTTATACACAGCACTTCTTGTTTCACTAAAGGCAAAGCATGGTGGTCAGTATCTACAAGCATGGTGGTCAGTATCTACAAGTCACTGGTGGCCAGTTAAAGCACTGTGATTTAACATGCAATTGCAAACATAATGGAGAGATTTTAGTCATTATAACCAGTTTTTGTAACAAACAATTTTCCCTATATATCAAACAGCTGAAGGTATAAGCTAAGGTATGGCTTATAGAAATAAGTAATTCTGAACCCACTTCTCCTGTCATTTAGCTCTTGTCTTTCTTTGAGTTCAATGTCCGCCTGGAGGCCATTTTGAACAAAGCCTATGTGTACAGGTGAGTGCCAGCATCTGTCTTGCTTTAAATGCTGTTACCATCATCTCCTTCATACGCTGCCTTCTGTTTGCAGAGTCATCCGGACCACCACCTACCTTCTGTACTCCCTGCACTGCAATGCATGTCTCTATTACTGGGTTTCTGCCTACCAGGGTCTCGGCTCCACGCACTGGGTGTACAACGGCGAAGGCCTCGCGTATGTATCCGTTTGGGCACTACAGTGTGTCGTTTTGCCTGATGGGTTTTTTAAGGCTTTTTAAAAGTTGTTTTAAGCCTTTACAGCTGACAGTATTGCACTTATATGCTTTCATTATCCAACCTCGTGCATGTACATTAATATTTGTGTATGTTAAATATTTGTAGGGTAAATTAATATGATGCTGTTGTATATATTTTTAATATGACCCATTGGGTTTTTCTTGTCTTTATTTAGTTATATCCGGTGCTACTACTTCGCTGTGAAGACTCTGATCACAATCGGTGGACTGCCAGACCCGACCAATCTCTCTGAAATAATTTTTCAACTTTTTAACTATTTTATTGGAGTATTTGCATTCTCCATCATGATTGGTCAGGTACAGTGTTTTTCATTTAAATACAAAGCCGGGTATATTGGATTAGTCTAGTTGGATTGGTCATCTGTAGGATGATGTAAAGGGCCGAGTGAACCTGATTGGCTTTGGTTGTATTAGATGAGAGACGTGGTTGGGGCGGCCACGGCAGATCAGACAAACTACCGCTCCTGCATGGACAGCACGGTGAAGTACATGGGCTCCAACCGCATCCCCAGAGACGTGCAGAACCGTGTGAAAACCTGGTACAACTACACGTGGCAGTCTCAGGGCATGCTGGGTAATGGCAAAGCGCCTTTGCTCCTTGTTTTTGTGGCCTGTTTGCCATTTTGGGGGGGATTTGTCATGTTTTTCCCATTTCATTCATAAACTTGACCCAAGTAATAGTTTTCAAGACCAGAAGGAAAGTAAATACCTGACTCAGGTATGACCAGAGCTCAAATGAAATCTCTACTGGTATGCAGAGTCTCGGCTAACTCTTCTTTACCATTACACATGCAGATGAACAGGAGTTGCTTGTACAGTTACCAGACAAGATGAGGATGGACATAGCAGTGGATGTGAACTACTCGATTGTCAGCAAAGTTCCCCTCTTTGAGGTACAAATCATGTGTATCGGGTGGTCTTAACGTGTCCAGGCCTCTATAGTGGACACAGTGTCCATTATTGGTCTCTTCCTCTCCCTATCACTTTGTATCCACCTATCAAGTGTGTGTGTGTGTGTGTGTGTGTCTTCTCAGGGCTGTGACAGACAGATGATCTATGACATGTTGAAAAGGCTCAGGTCAGTCGTATACCTTCCTGGGGACTACGTCTGCAAAAAGGTGCCACCATACTTATTTGCATGTTCATTATGATGTGTGTCACCTCTGAGCAGTTGCAAGGATATTAGGATTTTTTACAGTTCACTGGATGAGTTTCAAACTGTCGGCTGATGGCTGAACCCACAGCTGTCACCGTGACTGAACCAGAGTCTGATCTCTGCCAAAATGGGACATGGCTTCTCTTTTCACTGTTACATTCCATTTTTACAATGTTATTTATTATTCAAGTTGAGTTAGATGGAAAATATTTTTCCTACTGTAGATCATTCTCCTTATCTCTCTGTCTGTCTCTTGCAGGACGAGGTAGGCAGAGAGATGTACATTATCAAGTCCGGAGAGGTTCAGGTGGTGGGTGGTCCCGACGGGAGGACTGTATTTGTGACACTGAAAGCAGGATCTGTGTTTGGCGAAATCAGGTGAACATCTCTTCTCCAGAACTTTGCACATTTTTTTCTTATCATCAAAAGCATTTCAAAGTCCTTCTCATGTGTACACTTAGGTTCTAAGATAAAATATATATAAAGAGACAGGCTTGTATGAATCAGGTCAGAGTTCCTTGGTGGGTGTGCCTGTCCCCCACGTAATCCTTTATCCTTGTGTTTATCTTTGCCTTGCTGGCATGAAGCTTGCTGGCAGTGGGAGGGGGTAACCGGCGGACAGCCAACGTCATAGCGCACGGTTTCACCAACCTCTTCATCCTGGACAAGAAGGACCTCAACGAAATCCTGGTGCACTACCCAGAGTCTCAGAAACTGCTCCGCAAGAAGGCAAAGTGAGAGAACTAACGACACCGCAAAGTGTTACCATGTCCACCACATTCACCTTCTGCTTTTATGTTTTTAGGCATTTGCACTGTAATATTGTTCAGTCTAATATTGCAACTGCCTTCTGTGAAGTTTACGGTCTGGGTGTAGACACTGGTGTAGAGTTTGGTCTGGTTGTAGACGCTGATGTAGAGTTTGGGTCTGGGTGTAGACACCGGTATAGAGTTTGAGTCTGGGTGTAGACACCGGTGTAGAGTTTGAGTCTGGGTGTAGACACTGGTGTAGAGTTTGGGTCTGGGTGTAGACACTGGTGTAGAGTTTGGATTTGGGTATAGACACTGGTGAAAATGTGCCATATTTTTGTCAATTGTCATTCAAAATTTGTCCTCCGCTTTTAACCCATCTGTGCAGTTAGAACACACACACACTAGTGATTACTAGGGCGCTGTGGATAACACGTGCTCAGAGCGGCGGGCAGCCCTAGCCCGGCGGGCAGCCCTAGCCCGGCACCCGGGGAGCAGTTGGGGTTAGGTGCCTTGCTCAAGGGCACCTCAGCCATGGCCTCAGGTCTGGGAATCGAACCCACGACCCTCCGGTCACAAGACCAGTTCCCTACCACCAGGCCATGACTGCCCCTGGTGTAGAGTTTGGGTGTGGGTGTAGACACTGGTGTAGAGTTTGGGTCTGGGTGTAGACACTGGTGTAAAGTTTGGGTCTGGGTGTAGACACTGGTGTAGAGTTTGGGTCTGGGTGTAGACACTGGTGTAAAGTTTGGGTCTGGGTGTAGACACTGGTGTAGAGTTTGGATCTGGGTGTAGACACCGGTGTAGAGTTTGGGTCTGGGTATAGACACCAGTGTGCTGCTCTGTGCTTGGCAGGAAAATGCTGGCAGACAAGAAGCCAGCGAAGCAGAAAGAGGAGGAGAAGCCGGTACATGTGATTCCCCCGCGGCCCGAGACCCCCAAACTCTTCAAAGCGGCGCTAGAGATGACTGAGAAATCAGGCTTCAGAGGTACCCTGGCCAAACTGAAGGAGAAGACCAACAAGTCCAGCATCTCCCTACAGGTTTACACATACACACACACAACATTATTACTGTAGGGTAGTAATAAAGTACTCTATCAAAATGATTTTTTTTTCCTTTACAATCCTGACTCCTGTTCGACGTCTCCTAAACCGAGCCTGACACAGGATCCTTCTGATCTGTTTTCCCGAGCAGCCGTCCAGCTGTTCCTCCGTGCTGCCGTCCTCACCGCTCCACAGGCAGCGCTCAGAGCAAGAAGCTGACACTCTCTCCCAGGTTTCGGATGGCTCTGTGCAGGGAGTGCTCACTAGCCCCTCCCACCAAGACAACAGGCCTCCCCTGGACGAGCGGGAAATCGTGGGAGGGGACAAGATGGAGGACTGACCAAGAAGCACAGCCCATTGTGAATGAGCGCTGAGTTTTGATGTGAATCGGCTGTTCATTGCCGTTCGGTCCAGAAGTGTGTACCGAGAGTACGGGAGAGTCAGCTCAATTGTTCCCACATCTTCACCTTTCCTCATCTCCCTTGTTTGAAGAGAGACAGAACTGAGTCTGGATGTGCTACATAAAACCTACTGTCCACTGTGTGCAGGTTTGCTTTTTTCTATGTTTTTTTGCCTGAGTCAGCTAATGAAGGGCCTGGTAATTATTAACCTATTGAAAATTGTGTTTGATTAGGAAAAAGCACAAATAGGTACAGGACAGCCTAGAAGTAGAAACCACTGCTATTACACAATGACTCAGAGTAATGCTGGTACTGTTGTATGAAAACTCTCCCAGTCATTACAGTGGCTGCTGCAGGGATCCAGTCCACTCTGGGCCAGCCAGGCTCAAGAAACCTCTGCTCCCATTCATCTAATGTTGGAGGTGATACAGTATCACTGCGTATCATCATATCTGGTGACGACACTTCCAGAAACTTCCAAACACTGCAATAAACCTTTATTGTAATTGCAATTTCTCTTTATTTTTACTACTGCTGCTTTTACTTTGCTATATCTCTAACAAGTCGACACCAGAGCATAATGCTATGGTTTCCACACAGTTACAATAGTTTCTTATTTTAATTACCCTAACCCTCACTAGACGTGTGCACTAAGGCCTTTAGGTATACCTCTTTGTATGATCAAAATGCTCCAGCCACAATGCCAAGTGCCTTATATGCCCACATACTCTGCCCTGCACGAGGGGACTCTCGAAGGGAAGAGCTACACCTGTATCTTTCCTATTGGCATTATGCCAATGGCTCTGTATAAGAGGGCATCAGATTCAGTAAGTTCAGTGAGATGCAAGTGAAAAATCAGTCACCTGTTTTTGGTACAATTCTGACAATACAATGTCTGGAATCCCCCATAAATGTATGTCTTGACATATTTTCTGGCAATTTCTACCACTGTAAAGCTCAATGTTTTGTGTTTGAGTCCGAGAGGCTACACTGGAGACAACAGAGCAGATATGTTTTATGCAAAGAATGTCAGACCTAAATTCTTTGGACAGTTAAATAAATTAAGTAAATACATAAAATACATCAAATATGACTTGATATACAAGGAATCCAGTCCATTTTAATCGTTAGTTCAGGGGTATCTTTTGAACATCTCACAGACTAGTACTGTGACTCCAGAAAGCATATTTAAAGCTCAACCCCTTAACCTAATACACTTATGGACTGTCCTAAATAGGCAGATTTAGGGGATGTTGTGGAGACAGGAATGCAGAGACAGATAATACAAGAGACCAAGAGACCATTGCTTCAACTAGTTCACCCCACTGAGGAGAAATTATGAGAAATTACTCTAACATTACTGCTTGGGATCTGTGCGTTCTGTCTAAAGGAATAAGAGGCCAGAGTGAATACACAGAGGATCTTCCTCCCTTTATGACATCCAGACGCATGGAGAGAGAACAGGGTCGGGTGTTCCTGATGTATTAGGTGGAAATACTGTACTGCCATTAATAGGCAGGAAAAATATAGCAGGGTTTTATGACAAGGAACAGATGGTTGATGTGTTTCATGAAATAAGTAGCTCTCCATCAGCTGTCCTGTGTTTTTCCTTGCCGACTTTATGATTGTATCTGAGCTCACAGCATGCAGTAGCGTTGGAGTGAATTTTTACTGGTTGACTCCAGTAAACAACTGGTTACTGGTTGTTTTTTTAAATACATTTTGCAGTGTGTAGTTACGATGGTACAGTGAATACACTTGCAGTGTGTAGTTACGATGGTACAGTGAATACACTTGCAGTGTGTAGTTATGATTGTACAGTGAATACACTTGCAGTGTGTAGTTACATTTGAATGCTACCTAGACTATAATCAGCCAACCAGCTTTTTATTTTGTTTTGCAAATAATTGACTAACATATCCTTAACATACAAATGTTCATTATCTTCTTAAACTGATGTCAGTTTAATAAATAGATGTTATTGTGCACAGTTACCTTTTAGTGTCCTTTGTGTAGTCCTGTAGTTTTGGAGAGTTTTACATAATATTTGATCCTCTATTGTTATTGTCTCTACAAACCTAAATGTCTATATTGGGGTGGGGGACTCGGAACGTACAAATAAAGTCTGAAATACGCCATCTGCTGGAGAGAAGAAACATCGGCGCTCTTAGCCGGACAACTACGTCATCCAGACGCCCTTTCACGTGACATCCTGTCAAGCGGCGCCTCAGAGAGCCGAACGCTCTTACGTTCAGTTCATGCTCATTCACTGCTGACCTTCATAAGCTGCTTCGTGTATTCTCGTGTGAAACACTAGACGAATGGAAAATAAAGAAAAAACGTATCATAGAATTAGGAGTGTGTGGTCGCAAAGTTTTCTAGGTTGATAACATTAACGCTAGCCAGCTAATCTAGCTAGTGGACAAAACTGTGTAGGAGACAGTTTGTGGACATAATTAACAGCGCCGTTTTAGGGGCAGATAACATGAAACTTGCTGGTGTCTGCACGGTCTGCATTTGTTAGGAGTGACGAGCCATGGATACTCCCGAACTGCCAGTGGAGGTGAGTCGACTCAGATAGTTATCAGCTAGTTATACCTTGTACCTGAAGCTAAAACCCTGCTCTACTAAATAAACTTTAATCACAATCGTGCATGTTCTTTTTAGCTCTGTCTCAGAGACTATTGAATTTCTTCTTTCATTCAACCGGTCTGAAACGGAGACAATTACAATATGTTAGTAAAGTTGTGCCGCAGTTGCAAACGCACAGATTTCCTGCCTTGGTCGCAGGTGATTTCCCACATTCTAAGCTTCCTTCATGCCTCAGACCGAAAAGAAGCCTCACAGGTCTGCCGAACCTGGTATGAAGCAAGCCAAGACCACCAGTTCCAGGTTCGTTCTTCTTTATTCTAGCTTCAACCTTCTCTTTTTCTTCTTCTTTTTGTTAAACTGTTGCACTTTTGCCCTCGTCCCCTCTCCATTCTGCCAGAGAAACGTGACCTTCAGGTTCCCTGTGACAGCAGCGTCGCTGAAGTTCGTGCGTGGGCTTGCACGTCGACCTCGCTGCCGCCTCTCCATCAGCCACCTGGACGGCTCGCGCCTGTCCCGGCAGGTGCTGGCGGAGGTGGCCGTCCACCTCGGCCCACGGCTGGAGAGCCTGTCTCTGCCTGGCAGCAGCGTCACCGAGGCGTCCCTCCTGGGCTTGCTGCCTCACCTGACGGGCCTGCGGACGCTGGACCTCAGCGGCCTCGACAGCATCTTCATGTCCGGAACGTTCCTTTGTCACGAGCAGCACCGGCAGCAGGTGACGCCTCCAGGTCTTCATCAGCAGGCACCATGAGCTCTAGCAACATGCACACACACACCACACTAACAGAAACACGTCCCTCTGTCTGAAGACACTGGCCACATGGTAGACAGCTACACCAGTTTCTGACCACATGATCACTGCTGACTGGACAGTAGTAGGAGACTAATGTCAGAACAACATTTACACTGACGTAACAGTGGCCTGCTTGAGAGTGTGGAGTTTGTATAAAACGTTGGTGTTGCTGGTGGGTACAGAGTTCTCTGCTTCACGTGCCTCCAGGCAACAGTGGTCTTGTGGGCTGAAACTCACTGTTGGTTTAGAGCAGCAGGATGGCGAGCGCTTCTTTTGCACTGCAACAGATGGGACATCAGATCTGACTGAATTGCATATACAGTGTACTGCTGTAATGTGCTGTGAGACCAAAGAGCCTCATAAGGAACAGGAACATGTTATCCAAATTTTTATTTATTTATTTTAAATGAATTATTTTCTTAATCTGAACTGTGTTTTCATGCATAGGTACGCACAGCCCTGAACAACCTAGAAGATCTGGACCTGTCCAACCTCCGTTACCTGTCCGACCTCACCTTTAACCGCCTGACGGGCTGCACCCCGAGGCTCCGCCGGCTAGCTCTGTCTGGCTGCCACATCGCCTTCGAGTTCGACCCGTACCGCGGCCGCGCGGTGGGCCAGGGCTCCTCGGCCATGCTGTCCCTGAGGAACCTCCTGCGCCTCCTGCAGGAGCAGGCGCAGACGCTACGCTCCCTGGACCTCAGCTGCACGGGCATCACGCCCTCGTCCCTGCGCTGCATGGTCCGTGTGCCCGGCCTGCTCCTGGAGGAGCTGGGCCTCCGCGGCTGCCGGGAGCTGACGGACCACTCCGTGGAGCTGCTGTGTCGGCACCAGCGGGGGCTTCGCAAGCTGGACCTGAGCGCCTGCACCGAGCTGACCGGCCGCAGCGCGCTGGCCGCCGCCCACCTCCGCGAGCTGGAGGCCCTGTCCCTCTCCCAGGATTGGAGGATGACGGACAAGGGGCTGGCCGAGCTGGCGGCTCTGCCCACTCTGAGGTCTCTGCGGCTGGTGGAGTGTCTCCACGTGAGCGGTGTGGAGCTGGTGAAGGGCCTGTCCTGTCCACGACCTCGCGCGCAGCTCCAGATCCTCAACCTCAGGAGCTGCACCTACCTCAGAGTGAGCAGCGGTCTACAGAGCACAGTTACACTCTACAGCACTGTGCTGTTACGTTATAGAGCAGGTGTTACACTACAGCACTGTGCTGTTACGTTATAGAGCAGGTGTTACACTACAGCACTGTGCTGTTACGTTATAGAACAGGTGTTACACTACAGCACTGTGCTGTTACGTTATAGAACAGGTGTTACACTACAGCACTGCGCTGTGTTGCATTATAGAACAGTACACTTTACAGCAGGGGGCAGTGTTTCATTGTCGAGCAAGGTGGAGGTTTTCCTTTTCTTGACAGTCTGGAGCACCTACTGTAAGTATGTCTGTAGTACCACAGTTTTTCCACAAGGTTTTGCCAATTCAATCTGCATCATAGGAAGCACAAAAATATTTATTTTTATCAATATTATTCTAATTATTACTTTACATATGGAGCCTCTTTGTTCCTGTGTTCAGGATGTCACTGTGTACTCGTTGACCCAGCTGCTGGCTTCCAGCCTGCGAGAGCTAGACCTGACCTCCTGCCTCTGCCTCACTGACCTGAGCGTGCGCGCCATCGCCACCTACCTGCCACGCCTGGAGGTGCTGCGGCTTGCCTGCTGCAAGGAGATCACAGACCGGGGCCTGCTGGGGCTGCAGGAGCCCGCCGCCTCCGAGGGGCCCGTCGGGGACATGGTGAGCTGTGGCCCCGCTTGGCGTGGTAGGGGGTGAAGTGTGGCTCGTTCATGTGAGCCCGTGGATAAGAGCGTCTGCTGAATGCCATATATCTAGTGTTGGTCAACCAGGCGGGCGTTTGATGGAAGAAAACCAGTGACGCCTCCTCTCCACTGCTCAGAGCATGCAGGAGGACAAAGGCCCCAGTTTCACCAGGACCTTCGGGAACATGGGCTTCTTCAAGCCTCCCAGCACGTTGTTGGAGGAGAAGGGTGCGCTGGTGACGGAGGAGGACCTGGGGGCCTTCAGGCAGCAGGAGCAGACATCGTTGCTGGCCCTCCAGGGCTTGAAGGAGCTCGACCTGTCCGCCTGCCTCAAGCTGACCGACGCTAGCATAACCCAGGTGCGTGGGTGGGCCCTTACTGTCCAACACTCGCCGCTGTCAATCAAACGCGGGGCCCACGTGACCATCTGAGAAGCTTTGAAGCTTTACTCTGAAGACCAGGGTGACCTGGTGATGCGTGTGGTACTGAATGATGCGGTTTCATTGGGTGGCTGTTCAATCATTGTTCAAGGCTTGTTTAATCACGTTAGTGTAAGTATACCAGTATTTACATTGTAATTTGCAGCCAGTACTGCTATTCTCTGTTCACTCAGCACACACTCTGTGCATACTGACACCGGCCTCCGTGATGTAAGCCCAGAATATCAGCCTTGTTCCTGCATGCATAATAATAATAATAATAATAAATGTAAAAACCAGCGCCCCCAACAATGTCATCATTCCCCTCCCTGCTGCAGGTGCTGCGCTTCCCCGCGCTGCAGAGACTGTCCCTCTCCATGCTGCCGGAGATGACGGACGACGGCCTGGCCTCGGTGGCTCTGCACTGCCGCTCCCTCACCAGTCTGGGCTTGAGCCGCTGCGGCCGGCTCAGCGACGAGGGTCTGGTCCGCGCCCTGCTCCGCCTCCCACGGCTCCAGCACCTGCAGCTCGCCTGCTGCCATGCCGTCACGGACAGGTGAGCAGAGCACGCCACGCCCCCTCGCCCCGCCCCTCCCCAGGGTATAAGCCATTTGAGTGTGTCGTGCTTTATATGGTGGCTTTTGTGTCCAAACAGGTCCCTGCACGTCATAGCCCTGTACTGTAAGAGACTGAAGACACTGGACATTTCCCTGTGCAAAGACATCACAGCAACAAAAGTGGACTTCCTCCAATCACAGCTTCCTTTTCTTGAAAAGGTCCATTATCGCGAGACGCACGCCACCCCTCTTGATTTGTCAGTCTGCACTATAGAACCATAAGTGATACTGTATGTAGTATTTAACTAGAGCATTGTAATGGACAATAGACTTGCAATTAAAGCGAAGACTATACATGAAATACGTCTGTAAGCACTTTAGAGACGCTGCTGCACCAGGTGGCGGTGGTATGGAAGCAAAATATCCCAACCAGCACAATGTCCCCAAATGGCATAATGTCCCAACTTTCCTGTCCATTCGCTGGAGTGGAACACCAGTCCACCAAGGATCATCTTCAAAGCAGCTTCCTTTGCCCACTACAGTAAAAACTAAGTACTTTGCAAATGTTGTACTTAGAATATAATGAAGGTCCATCAAAAACACTACAACCGAAAGGGTTACATATTTTTTATGTGTTTTAGAAGTTGTACAGGTTTTTTTTTCCTGTAAAATGTGAAATGTTTTGATTGTGACATGTGAGGACCCTACACCTCAGAAGGGTGGTGCTCTCGCGCTGTGCTCCTCCATTATTGCTTCTCTATCCACGGCTTAGCTGGGATTCCTCCGGCAGCCCACAGGATTGCATTATTCATTTGTTTAATGGATTGCCGAAACTACCATGTCTTGCAACACTGATGTAATTTTCAGCGTAGTTCATTGTCCCATCTTCGCAATCACAAGACACATGACATTCCAGATGTTTTGTTTATTGTTTTTGTTTATTATTATTGTTTATTTACAAGTATAAATGAAAAATTATATTCTGTCAAACATTTTATTTGTGCATTTCATTTGCCATGTTTAATTTGAAGGTTTACATCATGGATGAGTTCAGACGGACATGATTTTGCTGTATTTTTTATTCATTGCTGTCAAATATGGTGTTAAAACATGTATGGAGTGACTGACTGACTGACTGACTACACATCCACGCTTGTACAGGCCTTTTATTTGAGTATCAGGGTCAAGGTTTCCATTAAGGAACTGCACACCAATCCTACCACACAACCCATTTATGTAGCAAAGGTGGAGACTGTAGCTGTGTAACATGCTACTGTATCTTGGTTACTCATAGATAATCCAGTAGCAAGTCATATTTGCAGTAGGCCATGAAGTTTCCCCATCATCCCACAGTGCTAGTATGTAAAGGAATACAGACACTGTTAGAAATTATTGGGTTTTTTTAATGATTGACAATTCTGTACCAAAAAATGATCACCATGTCTAGAGTGTTCTGTCTGAATGGTAAAACATCAACACAGCCAAGTTTCCCAGGAAACCAGTCACTCACGACCAACGGCTATTTACAACAAGAACAAAGACTTGCATTCATTGATAATTTGTCAGTGACAGTAGTAGAAAACAGCATTTGCAGTATGATGACTGTGTACCATTTGATAGACTACAACATTTCCCTGCTAGTATTGCATAAGCCCAGTGCAAGACTTCTAAAGTGGTATTAGGTACCTACCCCACAAGCCCCCTGAAGATGGCCGTCATATTTCGTGCCGTGTTTTAGTGAGGGGAATCTTTGAAAACAGTACAGAAATAACTGTATTTGCACAGCTGTTACACTGCTACTTATACATGTACCGATTAGTCCAGTGGGCTATGGTCTGTTCCCAGTTCTAACTGAAAAACTATGTAGCAACATTAGAGCCCTAGTAATCAACATATTGCTTTTAGCACCATGCACATAGAACTCTGATTTATGTCTGCCATTACAATTTAAATTAAATGTTTCCATTATAAGGTATTATGTATACACCAGAGACACCAAGTACCAAATCACTGACTTTAACGATGTAACATGTCAGTATTTAGTGTAACACAAATACAGCACAATTTTATCCCCTCCTTAAATACAGCAGTTAGATTCACGTTCATCTGAGTCTTATTCCTCCCAGGTTTATCAGAATTTCACATGGCTACAGCAGGAAAATTGTCAAATGTTTCTGGTCCCATTTTATTTGTCATCATATTACTGGCTCACTGCTGGTCACATGACTGGATATGGGGTTTGTCAATAGCACTGGTAATCTGCAGTGCTTGTGTGGCACAGAGCAGCCGTACATCACTGTAAAATGCTGCACATTTACACACACCAAGCATCATTATTCTTCATGCACTCAATTCTAAATGTTCCCAATCCGAATGCATTTTAATGAAGACCAGTTTCATTTAAGAGTGAATACAAAAGTGAGACTGAATCCCAGCTGGTGACAGTTAAGTACTTTGAGGAAGGAGTGAATGACAAAAAAAAAGTTTAAACATGCCAGGTCTCAAGTGTAGAAGTAAACTGATGCAAATGTTCAAAAGAAAGACTCGTCATTCAGACTTAGAAGGCAGCCACTTTCACTGCCTCAATCATCGCACTGTGATATTATGAACTAAAGGAAGCCACTTTAACTGCCTCCATTACTGCACTGTGATGTCATTGTACTGTGATGTCATTATGGACTAAAGGAAGCCACCTTAACTGCCTCCATTACTGCACTGTGATGTCATGGACTAAAGGCAGCCACCTTAACTGCCTCCATTACTGCACTGTGATGTCATTATGGACTAAAGGCAGCTACTTTAACTGCCTCCATTAATGCACTGTGATGTCATGGACTAAAAGCAGCGAATTTAACTGCCTCCATTACTGCACTGTGATGTCATTATGGCCTAAAGGCAGCGACTAACTGCCTCCATTACTGCACTGTGATGTCATTATGGACTAAAGGCAGCTACTTTAACTGCCTCCATTAATGCACTGTGATGTCATGGACTAAAAGCAGCGAATTTAACTGCCTCCATTACTGCACTGTGATGTCATTATGGCCTAAAGGCAGCGACTAACTGCCTCCATTACTGCACTGTGATGTCATTATGGACTAAAGGCAGCCACTTTCACTGCCTCCATCAATGTACTGTGATGTCAACACACTGTGGGATCAACAATGCTCATGGGCTAAGTTCATTTAAGGACTTGGTGGCCATGACTTCTTTGAGTGATCTATCTCTAGGACACAATGCTGCAAAATGTCCGCCCTTCTTTCCGCAAATATCCCATCATGGCGGAAATACTTCTCTGCTGTGTATCTGCTACTCCATTTGTGCTAGTAAGATGTTTGCACACTTCAGTGGCATGGGAAGAACAGGGTTGGCCCCAAGACCTTTGTGATACCTCACCCTGGCTTTATTGCTCCACCTGGCTGAAGTCATAGCAGAAGTTGAAGTTGCTGGGAGGTTTGGGGATAGGTGGGGCTATGTCAGGAATGGGGACATTCTCCAAGTCCAGTAGGCGGAGCTTGATCTCCATGGAGAGAAGGATCTCTAACTCACTGCGCATAGAATCACTGCTCATCTCTTTGCCTAGCAAAACATTCAGCCCATCCGTCCACAGGCAGAACTGAGAGAGATAGAGAGGGGCATTTTAAAATACCTAAAACACACTCCAGCATTCTTCAGTCTTTAAACGCAGAATGGTTACAGAAGTTTAGAGTAAGGGCTGAGATTGTGATGACTGAATCTCACTCACATCCGTTCGGGAAGAGGCAATAAAATTTAAGTTGTACTCCTCAACGTCGTACGTGATGCTGAAGGCCAGGTCCAGCATCTCCTACAGGTCAGAAGAATAACAGCAGTATACGTCTGGGGTTCATGAAGGTTTACAAGGTACATGCCACTTTTTGGAGGGGTTGTGACTGCCCCCCAAAATATCCAGATTAAAGCTCTTACTTTTCCCAGGTAGAAGTTTATAAGGCAATGTTTAATTATCCATCCTGGGGGACCTATAATACTGTATTTATGGTAAACATGTACAGCAATAGTTACAGTTATTGGTCACCTTGGTCTGTTTGCCCTTGTTTTCTTTCATGTGGGGGCAGTCCTTCCCCGTCAGCAGGGCCTTGATATCTGCCACAGGGACTAGGAGAAGAGACGAGCAAGCGATGGGCACGTCACCACAGACTCTAAACAGGAGGTGGAGGTGAAAGACGGATTGCGCGGATGTGAACACAGACGGAGGACGTCTGCGCTCTGCACTCACTCTTCTCCTGCAGGCTCTCAATGGAGGGCGCGTCCGTCTCCTCCTCCACATCCCCGTAGTGCAGAACTTTGTGGTTGGGTGAGAGGCGGCAGTACCACAGCTTATCTGGAGGACGGCCCACATATATTCAGTTAAGACTGCATGACTAGTGTTAACTTTCTTCACTGTTGCTAAGCAGATGTTGGGGTGTATCGAGTGGGCGGGGCCTGAATGTGGGCAGGGTGGGGGCGGAGCCTTTCACCTTGTCTCCGGCGTGTGCTGATCTTGCGGAACATGGTCCCGTGACACAGACGGTTCAGTCTCTGCTGCCTGATCAGCTCCAACAACTCGGGTTTCAGTCGCTCCTTCAGCTCGCTAAGCACACACACACACACACACACACACACACCTGTGATTAGTCACAGGTAAAGGGTTCGCAGGACATGCGAGGTGAGGCAGGTGACTCACAGCACGGGCGGGGCGAGCGTCTCCTCCTGGTGCAGTCTCTCCGTCTGGCGAAGTTTGAGGATCTCGCTGTAATTCAATGCATTCACCTTGTTCTTAAAGAGCTCCAGAGAGGTTGGCTTGCTGGATAGAGTTCTAGTGATCTGCTCCCGTACCACCTGCATCACCTGCCCAGAGGAGAAAACACACACATGCACACACACACACACACACACACACAATGGGCTCTTCTGTTTGGCTAAAGTGTACATCTACTGATCTATGTGATGTGATGCCAACGTGTGACCTACAGCAATATCCTCCAGTCAATCTGTATGGCTACTGATGGACAACTACACCCACACACCCACACCCACCTTGACTTCCATCAGCCGTAAACCAGGGTCAGGATGAAGAGGAGAAGAAAGGGCAAGTGGAGAAAAGAGAGAGGACAAACACAATGGAGTCACGGAGTCTCCACCCAGGGAGGGACCCCCAGCTGGGCTAATAACGGCCTCTAAATGACACACACACTCAGCCGTTAGAGAGGACGGACCCCTTCTGAGATCCACACAATAAATCCACGCCACATGCCAGGATAATCTCTCTCGCTCTCTCTCATGAACGTGGGAATACAAAGTCACTCACTGACTTAGTGGTCAGCTTCAACTTTAAAAACCAGAAAACAGTAACAGTTTTCATTTACTTATGAAATTAATGTTTTTAAAGTAATGCAACATTCATGATGCATCACACGAGTACTGTGTTTCCATTAAACAGATTTTCTATTGCAATAAAATCATGACATCTGCTGCCCCCCTCTGGCAAGAGTAGGAACAAGCGCCAGTACCAGAGATGCAGATTTCCAAAAAAAAAAACCAAAATAGAAATATATATATATATATATATATATTTCAAAGACAAATATCCTCTTTAGGTCCCTGCCTTCACAAACCAGTAACACTACTGAATGGACATGGTTACTGACAGTTCCTCCACTTCTCTAAAAGACAATAATAGATTTTTCACAGTACAAAAACACACTCAGTCGTCTAGCCAGCCCCAGCAGACACACACCACCACTCACCTCTCATCTCATCTCTTTACTTCCTTCATTTTCTGCTCAAAACACTTCTCTTTGCCAGTGTACTGATGAAATATTCAGTCTGTATACATACCTCAGCCATGGTTAGGTCTGTTGCTCCAGATCCTCACCTAGCAGTGACAGTCTCTGTGTGTGTGTGTGTGTGTGTGTGTGTGTGTGTGTGTGGATCCTCCCTTGTGCCTCCGACACAATGAGGTACATCCCCACCACTGGATTCTATCGAAAACCCTCCATCAAGAGTCAGCAAAGTCACACACACAGGCACCCATGCGTGTGAGCACCACTCTTACACCCACACACACACCCCCACACCCACACGAATAGTGTATGTGTGTTCATGACCACAAGTATGCACACGTGCACCCTTGCATGCATGGTGCAATAGCCCCCAAAGAATCCAACTGGCAGACGCCTGATGCCAGAAGCCATTAATGAGCCATCTCAGCCAGGGAATTCTGGGAAGACGAGATGAAAGGAGAGGGAAAACAGGAAAACCCGGAGGAGAAAGGGAGGAGTGCGGAGGTGTGTGGACACTTAAAACCCTGCTTAAGCACTGCTTAAAAGCCCTCAGTGACGGTCACACATTTATAGAACGTAAACCAGTCCACAGAGCGTGTGGTCTGTGAGAGGAAGTGCTAGTCTGGCAGTGTGACAACAGTGTATGCATAACAGAACTTCTCTGATCAGCTTCCTCACACACATATAGATCCAGAGGATCCAATTAGACAGAGACACGACTTCGGTACCAATTCCTGTCTTTGAATTTGTCATCTGTGGCCTGAAATTTGTTATTCATGTGTGATTTAGTGGTGATGTAAAAGTGTGTGCTGGCGGACAGATTTCTGTGTGTGTGTGCGCGTGTGTAGTCCTGCTGGGGGGAGGGCTGCTATTGTGACAGTAATGCCCCCATAAAGAGAAGGTGCTCTGTGTGCCTGGCCGTCAGAGCAGTGTGCTGGGGCAAACAGCCGCCATAAACAAAAGACAGGCCTGCGAGGTGGACCCTGCTTCCGCCCCCAAAGGTCATAAGGTCATCTGTTCAATTCCCCAAAAACACTGGGTGAAAAGGAGACATGTTTCGAGACTGCCTTTGTGTAGTGGAAGGCGTTTAGTTATGCATTAAAAGCAAAGAGTTATGAGTGGTTTGGTACTGTTGTTATAAAACACAGGGACCTCAAACAGCCAACCTGGGTGTTTAAAGGATTAGTGAGCTCCAGGTCCCTCAGCTAGCTGAGCTGGTTCCGCCCACTTGAGCCATTCATCCAGATGAGCCAATCAATACGCCACTGTGGTGCTGCTCATGATCCAATACACAAGGCAGCTGGTCATGTCACACGTGTGCCCCACATTGGCATACTGCACAGCTGAGGGTGTCTAGAGTTACTCAGGACAGGTTCAGAGGTCGCCGTTTCAGATTCAGACGTCTCGCTGTTTAACCAAAGTACAGTGTGACAGTGGAGTATGGTGTGGGGTCCCTAGAGGAAGGTGTGCAGAGATGAAATGGAAAAGTGAAAAAGAGTGTGTGGGGGGCGGGGCAGGGGCAGGGGGTGGCCCCACCTTATCGAAGTCCTCCTGCGTGGCACGCATCTCCTTCCACGTCTTGTTGAGCAGCTGGATGCAGATGCAGAAGAGCTCCTCCAGCAGACGGTCCTGGGCAAAGAAGACGGGGTGGTAGCTGGAGCCCGTCTCCGTCGCTACAGAGACAGATGTGGGAGGGGCTTAGTGACAGACAAGGAAACAATTCCCCTCCCCCCAAACCCATTCTTAAAACAATACAGCCTTTCTGAACCTGTTGGCTAATAAAACAAATAATGAATCTAAACACCATCAGAGTTCAACATTTCTGGACCATCTGGATTTATTTATGTTTAATGCTTAGTGTAATGATGGAGTTTCTTAAATATAAAACATTTACGGGTGTAATTTAGTCAACTGGGCTCAAATAAAAAAGCTGGTTAGAGAGAGTTGAGTAAGAGGCAGAGGCACAGCAGCAGGTCTCGTGAGGTCTCGTGAGGTCTCAGCGGCTGGACTCACGTGGCTCTCCGATCCGTAGGATCTCACACAAAATGAGAGTGAGCTGGATGCTGCTGCGTGCAAAGGGACACTCGTGCTTATCCTCACGACTACTGTTCTCCAGAACAAACTGGGAAACAGAGAGAGAGAGAGAGAGAGAGAGAGAGAGAGAGAGAGAGAGAGAGAGAGAGAGAGAGAGAGTGAGTAAGCCTCTGCTACCCGGTGTGGGAGCTTTATAGCCGTATTCAGTGGCGTCTGGCTGCAGCCTCGGTCTCACCCTGCTGTAGGCGTCTGGGTAACGGGAGGCAAAGTAGGTCATGGTGTCCAGAGCCAGCAGCCCAGGAGGAGTTCGGTTGAGGTCCTGTCCTGGGTTACTGTTGTTCTGGGAGAGGGGACAGAACACACACACACACACGCGCACACACACACACACACACACTAAGAAGTGTGGAGTCAAACAGCACTGGTCCAGTCCCGTAGGGATGGTCCCGGTGTAACTCTAGCCCTGCATCACTAGCGTGTGCTCACCGAGAAGCCGAGCTTCTTAAACTCTTTAGCGCAGAGCGAACGCCGGCGCTCGTGACTCATCCCGCCCTCGCCGTCTGTCTCGAACACCGTCTGTCTTAAGCTGTGCAAACCCTCCCTCTGCTCCTGGCAGACAGACACAGGGAGACACAGGGAGTCACACAACAGGACGCAGCCCGGCGTCAGCTTGGGTAGGCTCGTAAAGTCGTGGCTTTGGAACCGAGCTCTGGGCAGGAGTCACCTGACTGAAGGGGTCCAGAGACGTGCGCATGCGGGCCTCCAGGTGATTCAGACGAACCGACTGCAGGACGTACAGGTGGTGGGCCATCTCATCGCCCACCGCACCTGAACTGTGGATAATGTTCTAAAGGACAGAAACACAGGCCATTTTTATGCAGTTATCAGGCCAGAGCGCAGACGTTTACAAGAAGGAGAGAAATGAAGTAAATATGGGTGTAGAAGTAAACTGTGTGGGAGGCCCTTTATACTCTTTAGGCTTTACACTCAAATTAATAATTAATCTGTGGATACATTGTCTGGGAATTCACCTTATAAATATACTGCCGGAGGTTCTTCTTCTCAAGGAAAGCAAACAGATCCTGAAAAACACAAAGAACCATACTGACACATTTGCTGTTAATTTACTTTGAAATTGGTTTTGGTTCTTCTACTGACACAGTGGCTGTGTAGGTAGCAAACCTCAGTTGAAAATATCGATAAAAAAAAAAAAAACTCAATAGTGAGAATTTACTGCTATTTATTGCCATAGTTTTAGTGGGTATGGCAATGTTACTCATAAAACTCATTAAAGACTACAGAGTATTACAGAGTATGCATTACAAATGTGTAATAACATTTTATTGAAAAAAAAAAACGTTTGTAACATAATCCAAGAATAATTAATATAGTAATCCTTTGGATTAACTCATTAACTGCCAAAGACTGTGAGAACAGTGCCCACAGAGGTTGTCCACAGGAACACAACCTCACTCTGCAGTCCTGTGATGCTGAGAAGCTCATATACTGATGAAAAACTCTGACGATAGGCGATCGGGACTCATGTGGACTTAGTACTCTCTTTAGAAATGGCATAGCAATTGTTTGAAGAGGGGGCGCACCTCGCAAAGAAGACTGTATAAATTAATGAATGAAAATTACATTTATATAGCGCCTTTCAAGATACCCAATGTTGCTTTACAATTAACACAGGTGCAGGTACATATAATCCAGGTTAATTCCACCGCATTAGAGCTTAGAGTGTAAACTGGAGTTTATCATCTGATAACAAATGTGTTTCAGAACTTAGGTTCTGGATGGCTGGGGAGATCTGCAGCTTTCTTCGCCACCAGACTGGTCTCTGTGAAATGGACAACGTAACAATACACTGCCTACTGCCCTTCCATCCACAGTCTCATCATCAGAATCTGCGTAAAGCTGTTACATGAACTTTGTTACTACAAGGTGCAGAACTGCTATAAAAACACTGAAGGAAATCCCTCTGATTCCAGTGTTTTGAAGTGCACTGGACACCTGCACCACAAGATAACCATCTGGAATGGAATTCAGGAAGTTGAAGTATCATTTCAATAGTGACAGTCACCAAGTCTTCTATAGGAAGTGATTTGTACACAGTGCAGGTATCGTGATCTCTAAATGCGAGGGCTAAACTCGCATTTACACACACACCATGTAAAGCAGCTCATAAGGGGACAGAAGGAGCATGGGAGCTGAACTCTGGCACAGAGAGCGAGAGAAGGGGGCAGAGGGAACACTCACCTGCCGATCCGCCTCACCAGCCGTCTGCAGGAGGGCCATGAGTAGAGCCATGGCCTTGGTCTGGAGCTGCTGGTTGGACCTGCAGGGGATATGAGAGCCAGAATGTTAGATTATATCTCAGGGAAGAACTTCTGTAGTTTGCAAGTTTCACTTTGCTTGCACAGCTGGTGAAGGATCTGTGTCAAATCATCTGGGTTCTAGTTTTGTGTACTACAAAGAGAGAGAGAGAGAGAGAGAGAGAGAGAGAGAGAGAGAGAGAGAGAGAGAGAGAGAGAGAGGTGTGATCATGAAAGGGAGAGAGAAACACTATAATAAACATGTGTGTCTAGAACAACTTTGAATGGCTCACATTTCTAACAGCTGCACCTTAAATCAATTTCAGTCTGAACAGGATCAGGTGCTGAATAAAATCAATGCCGCCTTCTGCCATAGTCCCAAGTGAAACTACGGCCAAAACCCTCAGAACGTTAACATTATTCAGACCAGCCCAAAAGCCGTAATGGGCAAAGACACTGAACCATACAGCATACGTGTGTGTGTGCATTTGTGTGTGTGTGTGTGTGTGTGTGTGTACGTACACCTGCAGGTGGGAGAGCAGTCTCTCCAGTACGATCTCGTCTCTGATCTGCTGGAACAGGCTCCTGCTGCTCAAGACCATGCTCTCCAGGATGTCCAGGGACACCTGCTGGATGGAGGCGTCTCCTGCCTTCTCATTCACAAAGCTGGCGACCTGTAAAAGGCAGACGCAGGCACATGCGCGCGCGCACACACACACACACACACAGGCACACAGAGACACATTATAACTATTCCACCCATCTCACCTTTTTCTTTAGATATTTACAAAGTAAGAAAGTTTATTTTTAATATATTTGCTCTTTAAACAATATTACAGAATTGCGCTACAGTGAACTGAATTTAATGCAACACTTTTAATGAAAGTGACTGTTTAAGGGGCCTTTGGGTGTGGGGTCAATCCACAAGGACATGGGCGGAGCCAGCGCTGGCCACACCCCTCACCTTCTTGATGAAGACGGTAGATAGGTTCTCCCAGGAGACAATCCCATGGTCCATCAGCTCCATGAAGGCAGTGAGTGCATGTGTCAGGATCAGGTGCGTCCTGCACACAGAGCACAAACCTCATTATTGGTGTGTTGGGATCCCCAACCACTGCAGCTTTTAGCAGGGGGGAAAAAACCCTTGGGTAAGCAGCAGTCCTTTAACACGAGTCTCTGTACCTTCAAGAAGGGAACATGTGGAAAATCTCTGACCTCTTACTCAGTCCTGGTGACTTACAGGTGGAATGTGTGTGTCAAAAGTTTGACAGTGGTGGGATTGAGCAACAGCTCGGAATACTATTGTGTGAGATCTTGCAGGCAATGGCATAGAGCCTGGCAAACAACCATAGCAGCAGCGTGCGTGTTACACCGCAGAACCAACTCGTCCTAAGAGGCGCGTTTTTTTTGCGAGGTGGCCGAGGTGTGGTGTATGGTTTGGTGTTCTGTGTGGTATGACCGGGAGCAGGCCTGAATACTCCCGGGGGTCGGGAGGTTTGAAGGGTGTTTGGGGGAGAGGGTACGCACTCCTGAGCCTCCTCCACGATCTGCACGAGGAGGGAGTGTCCATCACGGCTGATGAACTCCTGAGCGAAGGTGATGTCTGTGGACACGCCCGCCAGCTGCTTCAGAGAGTCACAGCGCACTCCTGGGTCACTGCTCTGGATTCCCTTATACAGATCCTCCGCACAGCGCCCCTACACACACACACACACACACACACATAAATGCTGTACACCAGAGAACAGCAATTACTACAAAAACTACTAAGTTATACGCCTTTCTGAATCTATTGCTATAGCTACACACCTCACAACCTATGCAAATCCACAAATGTGGACATCTCTATCTCTATGTTTACATTTATATTCAGAGCAATTAGCAGACGATCTTATCCAGAGCGACTTACAAAATGCTTTGCATCTGTTCACAGAATGCATCCTAAATAGATAGGTCAGAATTCAAGATACCCTTGAGCCAGACTATTACTAAACTACAGAAATCAATCAATCAATGCCATTACCTTGTATTCCAAATAAACACGGGCTTAAACTTGAACAACAGGAATTAGAAGGACAAATAACCATAGACAGATAAACATACAATATAAAGAACAAGGACAACAAAAGATATTTGCAGTTTTATTGCTCATTTAAGCACTCAACAAACAGGTGATTCTAAGTTTGAATATATAAAGTCTCTATTTAAAGTGAGTGTGAGACAGGGATGTTCCTCACCGGTGCCTTGGTGAGACGAAGAATACTTCCGTTCTTGATGTCCAAGCGATTCTACAACAGAGAGCACAAACCACGCCACTCAGACCACGCCAGCAGACCTCCAGCTAACACACAGGCCGGTTACCGCACCCACGTCTGGCTAGAAACCATCACAGCATCGCCACGCCAGGAGCGGCAAGCGTAGTCATAGACAGACTGGGGCAGGGAGGGGTGGGTGGGGGTGTTTGTTTGTGTAGGGTAACCATGGCATTATTATTGAACCATTGTGCCATTTTTGCTCATCCATACAAACGTGCAAGGACATTGGGACCCTGTGTGATTATTAATATTTAAGGCACACACACATCTCACACACTTACAGACTCTGTGATGTAGGTCTGGACTCCATCTGCATACTGAAGAGCGTAGTTCTCAGGTCCAGGAAGATTCCACCTTAAAGCAGCATACAGTGTTTCATTAAAGTCACTCATGAGCACAAGACACAGCTTAAATATTACTGCAGCTTTAATACTTAAATTAGGAAAGGAATTAAAATACCTTTAATTCTGCTACTTTCTCACACACACACACACACACACACACACACACACACACACACACACACTTACTTGTCACACACTTCTTTTATCACAGCAGTAAGGGGTTTTTTCTGGGGGAGAAACAATAAAGAAGAATGTCACAAAACAGGAAACCAAATGTGTTGTTTTAATGCAATAATCTATTCAAGCCCAGCTGATGTCCTGCAACTGAAGAACTCAAAACAAAAAAGACAAACTTCACTCTGCACTTTTACCCTCTGCCTAAAATTAGACCATCAAAATATATAGAAAATAAGCAGACAAGTTTATCCCATGTCTGCATGTTACCACGCTGGCCACCAGCAATTAGTGGTTGCCAGCGTGGTAAACCAATCAGAGGTTTTGGTGTAGTGTGGTAGACCAATGAGTGGGCTATAATTTGCGGTCTATGGGATGGTCAACCGTCTGGAAGCACTAGGAGTACTTCATTAATGGAGCAGAACAGTCCTTCGGGGAAGGGGTGTATGGGGTTTAACCACGACCACAAACCAAGCCCACTGAAGGCCTGACCTCACTCCCCCCACGGCAAACAGACCCAGAATGAAGTCTCCAACAATGCCAAATTCCCAAGAGAGCAAAAATACTCAAATGCAGCATCCTACACAGTGAGAGAAAACACTCCGGGAGAAAGCGCTTCATCAGATATGAACAACCAGCTACCAGTCAGGAAATCTGACTGTGACAACAGCTTCTCACTTAAAATGACATTTAATCATTCTACAAATTTACAGTCAAGAAAACAAAAGTATACTTAAGTAATGAAGTACATTAAAATGTTTGAACTATTACAGCAGATTTAACCAATAAACCCAGTGCAAACATTAACATCTTACTTGGCAATCAAACTGTTCACACCTCTTTAATCCACCTATTGGAGTTATGCAATTACCTATGATGGAACAGCCTGTCAGAACAGCTATGTGGGCAAGAGTGACTGACCCCATCCATGTACACACTCCAGCACAAGGTCAACAGAGGACTAAATACACATGAATGAATGAAGGGGGTATGATAATGTGAATGATATGCAAGTTCTTAGCATCTTGCATGCAGCTAGTCAGAATGGATGGTGGGGGGAAGATGACCAAATTGACGTGAGAGGACGGAGTTGATGGAGGAACTGGGAAGAGGGGAGGGGAGGAGCAGACTGGGCAAGGCCAGGTGAGGAGGTGGAGGAGGTGGAACTGCTTGTGCTGATGGAGTTTCATATCCTCCATCATGTCACCCGCTCAGGAATCATAAAGGACCTGAATTACATTTTTAATCAGTTGTTAGCAAGTTATTATATATAAATTATCTGTGTATAGAACCATGAACCACACATGTTTCGTTTGTTTTTAGGTGTAGTTCTAGAGTAACTAAAGGTCTCAGCTAATGGTGTAAGGTTATCCCTCTAGATAGCTGCATAATCCATACAGTGTACTTAAACGACCTTAAATCAACAGGCTAACATACAGGTTAGGACCATACATAATGACACAGGTGAATCTCTGGACTGGTCTCTCACACAAGTGGCTCACAGCTCTGCCATCCTCACAGGTCACAGGTCATCTTTTCTCTTACTGTCATCTACCCAGCAGCTTCCTTCCACACCAGCGATAGCTGGCGTACTTTGTTATCTGGGGGCTCAGCCCTCCCATCTTAGCTAATCCACACTAGTGCTCGAGCTCAACCAGGTGTGTCACTCCAATCAACATACAAAGATAATCAAATAGTCCATTATATTCACTGGAACCTTTTTTTGTTGTTATCGGATAAGGTCTTTTGTTGTTATTTTCACTCACATTTTGCATGTCTTTTCAAATCACTAGTGCATTAGCCAAACAGATATTGCTGTGGCTTTATCAAAACAAACACCAGCCAATTGTTACTCAACCTTCTGCATTAGCACAGGTTCCTCATTCCAAACGAATGAGCCCAGATTGGAATCAAATACACATAAAAACTGTGGAAACTCCAGAAGGAAGACAACACCACAGCGTCTTAAGAAATAGAATATTCTTTGAAATAGGCTAGCATCCCCTATCCAGCTGCCTCCGTCAGTGTGTGCAGGGGACGTGGGGGCTCACCTGGTCCAGTTGAATGAGCTGGGGGTACGCCCCCGGCATCTGGATAGCAATTTTCACTATGTCCTTCTGCTGCGGCATTCTGAGATGTAAAAGACGGTCCTCCTAATAGTGTATGTGTGTGAGTGACTGAGTGAGTGAATATGTATATATGTGTGAGAGAGAGAAAGAGACTGTGTTAGTTACTGGCTGACAAGAAAGGAGGAGTTGGGAGCCAAAACACACACACACACACACACACACACACACACACACACACACACACACACACTTACAGAAAATCCAGAGACTGTCCCCAACATATCATCCAACAAAAATAACTGCCACGTAGTGTATACGTAGTTTATACAGTGTACTGCATTTCCTTTAAAACAAACAAAAGATAAAATACAGAGACAGGAGCAGACTGACTGATATGCACAAACACACACACAAGCAGAACAAAGGAGAGGAGGGCATTATGGGTACACGCCTATTTTCACAATGACTTTGCACACTCTCAACCTTCCTCTTTTTAAGCAGAACTTCTGGGCTTGACTCATCTAAAAATTCTACCATGGGAAGGCTATCCAGGATCGCCTGAATAAGGTCTAAGAGCAGTCTTCCACTCTCACACACTCTTATTGCCTCTCTCTCTCTCTCTCTCTCTCTCTCTCACACACACACGTACAAATGGTTTTTTTTTTATTAACAGAAGCATCTGCTGAACTGTTTAACAGACTCGAGTGCTTCCATATGTGCTGGAGTATCACAGCTCATGTCTCCCTGTTGGTGAAGAGGTTCCCATCAGAAAAGGAAATGTGTGTGTGGTAGCACTTGCTTGGATTCAGTTACAGTTCAATCATTAATCATTACCAACAACTGCTGGAGCTGTACAGCTGTAACAAGTCTCATGTATGCTTTAACTCGGACTACCGACTTTGCAGTAGAAAACTTCAGCATGCCGGCTGTGAATATCCTAGTGCCTGGGGTTTCAATACAGAGGCACACAAACTCAGCCAATCACTGAGGAATGAACATGTATTGATCAGTATTCCAGGTATACAAGGTTTAGACATTTTGCCAGGAAGAAGAAATTAGCTGTGAAGGCTTGTGTGGAGGTGCAGAGTCAGCACAGAGACAGAGAGGTTTTCCAGCACAGGGCTGGGTCTGTGGCTCCCAGCATTCATTCCCAGCATGCCCTTGCACGCTCTGAGATCTCCGACATGCTTCAACCCCCCCCCCCCCCTTTCCTTTGTACCAAAAGTGTGCGTGTGTGAGTGAGTGAGGGAGAGAGCGCTGTGTAATCGCGCAAATTAAACAGGTCAGCAATAACTTACTGACAACAGCGTGGTATGTCTGGTTTACATACATATGTACAGCCCACATGTCCAGTGACAGCATTTCCGCCCACCCAAACCTAAATAGCAAACGCTGTTCGAACACTTGCACACAGCCTATGGACCACACACCCACAGACTCTCTCTCTCTCTCTCTCTCAATAAAAAGAGCTGTGCCTCAATTTTTTCGTGCCCTACTTAGAGCTAGTTAAGTTAGTAAGATTTCTATTTTACCGTTTCACATCAGGAATACGACAAACGTCTCATTTGAGATATCGCTACCTCACTATAACACTGCCCTACTGCGCAGCTTGGGGTTAACATGTTAGTAAAGCTGCAGTAAAGGAGACGTTTCTTCACCCGGAACTATAAAGACTTTATATCATACGGTACAATCACAGCCTACAGCTGAAAGGAACCAAGATGAGGGATCAGTTTTTTAGTGTTCAGCGCGCGTCTCTCCAGTCTACGTCTCAACCTACACAGTCCCTCTCCAACACTTCCAAAAGAAACACTTCAAAACAAAGGATTGACCAAAACACACGTCGCAGACTTTTCACTTCAGGTATTTCAGTGTTTCAAAAGTGGCCCGCACAAGCGCACGGCTGAAGCAGTAATCAGAAATGACTGCTGAACTTCCTCCGCTGTTGTGAATCCTACCTGTTGAAATCGACCAGGTTTGCCCCGTGACGGAGACGACGGACATTTGAGCTCCTACTCCCCAAGCGCGTTTTGCTTACAAGAGCTTTCTGTAAACTCTTCGACCGCGTTACAGTTCTTTCGAGGCTGAAAGTAATAATTAATCACATTCACAGTTCCGGGTTGAATGGTGTCCCACCCGGCCCCTGTAGGAAGGAATCAAGACCCAACTCGACTGGGAGGCGAAGCTAAGATTCAACCAGTCTAGACAGCTAGTCTTGGGAAAACAGGAGGGGAACCAGAGCCCCAAGTTTGTCACGTGAAAATACCCAAAATGTAATGTCCGTTGACTACGTTTCGTTACCTTAAATATTTAGATTGATTATATTTAAGTACCTGCTGTTCTAAATCTTTGATTTTGGTGTCTAAATCTTGAGTCCATTTGGCGTGTTTACTGCACTAAGTGAAGTCTGATTTCCAGATAGGTGAATTACATCCACAAAGTAGCTTAGGTGAGGTGAGTCAAGGAAACATTGTTGAAACCATGAAATCCAAACTGACTGCATCGCCATCTTTTTTTTAAAGTGTTATTTATTTCTGCAGATAGTAATTCTGGTAAGTTAATAATAGGCCGTTTACAAGTTACAGAAACCAATGGCAAGTGAGTTTCCCTGGACTGTACTGGGCGCTCCATCCGTCAGTGGGCGCTTCCAAAGTGTTATCTTAAAGTGCGATGCTGAGATGAAAAAAGCACCCTCTGTGTACACTAAGATCAGATGACTACATATCAAATATAAAAATAAATGGTAAAATGCTTAATGTGTACAACCATAAAAATATCATTTACCCTATCCACAAAAAAGCCAATACATTTCACATAAACGTTTCGATTCCTTCCAAGTATCATCTGTGTCTACATAGTCAGCGGCACAGAAGATGCATCATTTTTCAACACGTGGAAATGATACTGGATTTCGCGTCATTAATGTATATTCTTTACACACTCATATACAAACAATACAAAATCGTTTTAGTTACGATTAGCAAAAATACATATACATACAAGTAAAAGCATGATAGATGGAATATGTAACCATGAAAGGAGTTTAGCGCATCTACCAATGAAACAACTTGAAGCTCGTCAGTCAGAATTAATAAATTAAGTTACAACTAATGTATAATTTGATGGGCAAATATAAGCAAAGGGAGCATCAGAAAGTTATTTACGTTCAGCTACACAGTCATGTCGCTAAATTCATGTTAAGCCATTTTAGGTGTATGTGCAGTTATACTGACAAAAAAAGGACAGTGAATAACAAAAGAATGAAGTCATATTGCCCATTACTTAGCATTAGTGAGTAATGAATCCAAACATCTCCAAGTCACTTGTATGGTGTTTTTTTGGCAGGGAAATGATATACCAAAATTGCCCTACATACAGTAGCAGCCCCTCATGCTTCTGAGCTACAAGGACATAATGAGAATGTCCTTGAAAGGGGATGAGTCTAGCGGCTGGGTCTACACAGTGGGATCCTTTCTCTAGAGCTTTTCACTCTCCACCTGCTGGACACCATAGCAATCAACAGACTCTCAGAAAAGCTGGCATATTCTGCATGTAAGCAAAGGTGCTGTATTCACACATCTATGCTCACTTTCATAAATAAAGGCATATGTCCTCTGTTGAAGGATGCCATCACAGCCCAGGAAGGAAACAAAAGAGCTGGTATTTTGTCATAGTTTTCACCATCGCTGGGGTGTGTGTGTTTTTTTCTCAGCACACGTGATTATATAACAGATGCTTAAGCTCATTTCAAATTGTGCCAAGAACTGTCTCATGTACTGCAGGGTTAAAATGCATTTAAAAAGGATGTGCAGCAAAAAGTTAAAATGACAATGGCACAATATTAAGGTGATTTCAGTATAGCTTAAATTGTCAGGTGTGAGCAGAGAACTGTTTAGTTCCACTTTTCAGTAGATCGCTGCTTTGGGTAAGAATATTGGCAAAGAAAAAAAAAGTGAAAACAAGTGAGGTGAAAACAAAACAGAAACCATACATCTCTATATACACAAGTAGATCAGCTTATACACATGGATGTGAAATAGAACCACACCTTTTACTTCTGAAATTGGTATAAAAAAAAGAGATTCTATTTTTTAATACAAGTAGGCTACTCTATCATGCATGTGGAGGTCAAAGGTTGGCAATAGGAACATCAAAAAGGTCACAGAGGCCCTCAGTCTCATCCAGATTATAGATGTAGTCATGGTCGCCCGGAGGAGGGGAGAGGCGGAGGAGTGGAGAGAAAACTATGAAAGAGAAAGAAGGTGGATGAGGAAAGAGAGAAATGTTTGGGCTCCCTTTACTGAAAGACAAACCAACTGAGTTTGTGTTAGGCTCATAATGACACCATGTAATTACAAGAACTTAGTGGCCACTTTTATTGTTTACATAAAAAAATATTACACATATATAGTACATATATCTTCCAGCTTCTTATACAAATGTCTGTACAGTATTCAAGGGTTTGAAATGTATTAATGCGTCTTCATGTCTAGAAGTAAACCATGTATAGATGGCTTGGTTTGCGACCAGCTTTACCTTCAGATGACATGAGCTCTTCCAGTAGATCTGCACTCATGATTTCTGCAAGGATAAAAGACGCAAACAAATACAACACAGAACTCCCCAAGTCACTGAATCAAACATTCTCCACATTACTACCACAAATGAATGAAATACATGTGCAGGAGTTTCCAACATTCACTTCAGTCTTACCTTTAGTAGGGTCAAACATTTCTGAAAGTTCTTTAGGAAAGTCCAATACTAAACAAAAACAGAGACAGTTCTATTAAGAAACAAATCTAATATGTACGATACACAAATCTTAACCACAGGAGCTTCGGCACACATTTCATTTAGCAAAAAAGATGCACACTGAAGCTAGTCTAGCTTTTGTTATGCTGCTCCAGTAAAACGAACATATGGACCAAACAAAAACTCTGGATATATCTTTGTTTAATTTAAACAGTGCATGCACTTACACTCTGAGGGATCTGTTTTGATTGGTTCAAAAAGGGCAGAGGATTCAGGAAGTGAGGAACTGCTGTCCAGTGACGCTGATGACTGAAGTTGCTGACTGTCCTCTGGAGACGTCTGGTTGGCTGGTGTGTTGCTGGAAGCTTCTAGCACAGACAGGCAGAGACGGATATAACATGAAAACCAAAGATATCAAACAGGAATCCTCATCAGGGTATCTGCACATTTTTAAATATCAAATTCAATGAAATTTAAGACATTTTTAATACCTCTCACAAGAGTGATGCAGGTGTGTTCCACATCGTTTGGGGGGGGGGGGGGGGGGGGGGGGGGGGGGGCAACGAAAATTGTTGACATTGTTGAGGCCGTATACTCCAGCACTAGGAATCTAGCACTAGGACCCTGGAGCGGTTATTTCCTGCATGGTCCTAGCGCTAGATTCGGCAAAGTTCACATCGCGCCAGAACAACTGAACAACACACACTTATAATAATTTAATGCCTCCCCTCATAAAATTCCAGACATTTAAAGACATTTTTAGGCCTTGAATATGGAAAACTAAATTTAAGACATTTTAAGACTTTTTAAGGACCCGCGGGTACCCTGCCTCATGGACATGTAAAAGTTACCGATCTGAATTCTTATGGGAACGGGTTAGCAGAACACACAACCTACACATTTATCCAGCCTAATGTAGATGATCAGGTGAAACATGTCTGTATTTTTTAATTTCTTACTGGAGTTTCATGTCTAATGAAGCTAAGCAATAATACACACACAGGCCTCACTAGGCATGTTTCCATCAATACAGACCCGTGTCCTCACACCCTTGCCTCAAACAGTACTTAGTTATTGCCAATAATAAACATAATGCCTTCACACAGCTCTGTTATGTGGATAATACAGTTTCATATTTTTTTAATATATGAAATATGTATGATATATTACACAGTTATTACACATAAGTGAGATTACGTACAGTAACACTGTTTTGGGATAAAGGCAAACTAGTATATAAGGAATATTGAACCATTCCTTAGGTGGTAATCAACAAACTCATACACGTTTTAGAGTGAGTGTGTCGTGTTTGTGAAACCTGTAGCAGGTGCAGCCGTGGCAGTAGTTGTGCTGGCAGGACTCTGGCTGGTGGGGGTTGCGCATGGGATACTGCCCCCTGCTGGTTTGGCGATGGAGACGATGGAGGTGGCAGCAGGGGTGGTGGAGGTGGCAGAGGCGGGTAGGCTCTGGAGCATGTCCTCTGGAGGAGGAACGGGGAGAACAACTGGAGAAGTGCTGGAGGGGTCCTTGTTTACCAGGAGGACCTCAATAGGGCCAGAGGAACTTTTCAGATGAATCTGGTACTTCTTTTGTCCATTTACAACCTAAAAGAAAGTGGGAAATGGAGCCAACAGTAAATTGCAGGTAGTGCTGGGCAGTACACTGGTTCGCACCGAAAACCGGTGTTTATTTTTGTTATCATAAGAATTTTTCAAATACCAGCCACACCGGTTTAAATAGCCTTCACAAGTCCGGAACGCAGCACGGTTGTTAATTGTTTCTCAAGGGACGCTTTTTATTGCTGTGCCGCTAAGCACACATGCAATAGAGCACAAATCTAGCTTGCTGAAGAGGAGGGAAGTTCTGAACTACAAATTCTACCAAACATTGAAGTAAAACATGATGCCCCAAAGGAACTTTTGCCAAAGAAAGGAGCCGTTCTGTTGTCAGGAAGTACACAGGGTTTTAAAGGTCAGACGTGGACAAACAGTCACTTACTGCAAATGCTGTCGAGCAAAAGTTGTTGCGGCTGGTGGTAACAAGAGCAATCTACTGCACCACCCATAAAGCTGCTTATACTTGACGTGTCGCGACTGGCGCGAGGGTCCGTACGGCAAAAATGACACAAACGTGGTGGGTCCGCGTCACGAGGTCGTGTTCCGCACTTTAGCGCTGTGTTTTGCTCCAAGTTATGTTTGCAGGGTTCATACACCTTTACAAGGTGGAATTCAAGCACTTGTACGGCACTTTCAAGGTCCATTTTCAATATTTTTCAGCACCTTCTTAATCAACTTAATCAAATTACATATTTATTTGGGGTGTCACGATTCTCTAAATCCTCAATTCGATTGTATTTCCAATTTTAGGGTCACGATTTGATTCTCGATCTACAGCAGAGAGGCCTATGCCAGTTTTAGATTAGTCTATGGCAGGGGTCGGCAACCTATGGCACGCGTGCCACCATTGACACGCCGATCACTGGCACGCGCCACGCTGGACCAGCATCAGCAAAAAAAATGTAATAATAAAAAAATCAGACAGAGAGCACGATCCTTCAATCGAAATCGTTCCTCAACGCTCTGCACTCAGCTCCCGCCACAGACCCATGTTTAAATTTGTTTAAATAACGGCGCTGCGTGTGACGTAATCCCTGAGCCGCGTCAAGGCTGGATTATTTATTATGGATTATACTTTTGCGAGTGACTGTAATGCGCGACTCCGCACTCCTCGCGCGAACCTGCGCGAATGGCGGAGGCGTTTATATTCTTTGCAGTGTTGTCCGAAACGATATGTGGTAGTATAAAGAAACACCCCTCAAAAACAGGGGAAGGAACATTTACCTGACGAAAATTAATGTTGCATTGTGTTCCAGGTTTGAAAAGTGTTGAGATTTAGGCTAAAGTACTTGAAAATGCTTGAAAGTGTAACTACTTCGTTTCACAACAAATAGCAATCTGACTGAACAGTTCTCTTGTATTATGTTAACAAATACAAGCCTCTTGTAATTCCAGGACGAAACATGAGAGAACGTGAAGACGGTAAGATTGGGCGTTTTGAAAATAAACAACCATTAAATAATATGATGAAAAAGCGAATTATTTCGAATCATTACGAGTATATGTATAAATATTTAACTTAATTAGGTGCTTTAATTCCACCTTCTAAAGGTGTATGAGCCCAGAAAACACGACTTGGTTCATTGCGCTGAAGCATGGGCGCGCACGAAGTTACAAAATTGGAGAGGTGCACGACCTTGCGATTCCCCAGCGCGCACGGGTGGAACCACCGCGATTACGTCATTTTCGGCGCGCGGACCCTTGTGACGTGTCTAGTTTAAACCAGGCTTTACTTTGCGTAGTGTGGGTGCTTGCGTAGCTTAGAGGGAGAGACCGTTGAACCGCTTTTTGACTTCGAGGCTCGAGATCGTGACATAATTTCGATCGATTTCGATTTTATATCAAAATCGTGACACCCCTAATATTTATACAAATATACATATGGTCTAAATCAGTGGTTCTCAAACTGTGGTACGTGTAAAATAAAGCTCGGAAAATAAAAGATGTTTTGAGTTTTTTTTTTTTTTTTACACAAAACATTTTTTTTAAAAAACAGAATTATGACAAGTCCTGAAATTCAGAAACTAAAAGATCTGAAACGGCGCAAATCCACAATAAAGAATACAGCACGTCCAGTCTCCAAGGCACAGGAAGCCTCCTACCATGCTAGTTTGCGGTTTGCCAAGGCGGGTAAGCCCCACACAATTGGTGAGGAACTTTTGTTTACCGTTGGCAAAAGGGATGACTTGTATTATGTGCGGAGAAAATGTCGCTAAACAGCTCGACCTGGTGCCTCTTTCAAACGACACAGTCACTCGCAGAATTGATGAAATGGCGCACAACGTCAGACAAACACTGACCGAGAGAATTAAAATGAGTAAATGCTTCTCACAGCAGTTAGATGAATCCATAGATGTCGCAGATTTAGCAAACTTGCTCGTTTACGTGCGATATGAGGGCATGTCGCGCGAAGACTTTTTGTTCTGTAAACCACTACCAACACGAACTACAGGAGAACTACATTATAACATATGTGTGTAATGAGCAGGGTTGCCAACTCTCACGCATTGAGCGTGAGACAAACGCATTTGACCGTCTTCACACGCTCTCACGCCACACATCCAATATCTCACGCCGAAAAAAAATCTAGTTTATTTACCTCTGATCTACATCTATGATTAAATGAGTTACTAGTTCGCTCTGGCGCCAACCACAGACGATCGATAGATAGCAATATACGTAATTCGTGTCACACTTATAATAATTTAATGCCTCCCCTCATAAAATTCCAGACATTTTTAGACCTTGAATATGGAAAACTAAATTTAAGACATTTTAAGACCTTTTAAGGACCCGCGGGTACCCTGTATAGAATTTTGGTCATACCGCCCAGCACTAATTGCATAAGTTATTATAACTAATTATAACCTACCTCATATTAGCACAGACTTGTGGGAAATAACTATGGCATAACCAATTGGAATAACACACACTCTCGTTAGCACTGACATTTCAGCAGGTTTCGGCCTATCAGGGGAAACTTTCACTGACGTTTTTGTGGAACCATGCCAAAAATATGGCAACAGTAAACCACACACAGGGAGTTGTCCCACCTACCAGTCAACACGTACTGCCAGAGATGCTGGGGGACAGCACCGAGTGGAGTGAGTTATGATGGGGCAAAGCTGATAAACCACAGACTCCCCCGTGAGAGAGAAAAGAGGAAGTGCACTTACTGACTCCGGTATGGGCACTTCCAACTGTGTCCCTGAAGGTGCTCGAATTGCTAGTAGAGTGTCACCTAGTGGTGAAAATGAAGGGGTTTGGGGAGGGGGGCTTTGCTGACAAAAGCTAGCTCTGACAACGGAGAGATGAAACTGTGTGTGAACAACAGTGAGAAAACCCACCTTTAAAGCAGTTGCAGAGGTCTTGATGTGTTACATAAGCCAGAGTATGACATGTTAAGGACAACAACAACAACAAAAAACAAACCCATTCTACAGACAAAACATGTATACATCCAAGTTGCGCATAAACACAAATGATGAAATCTTTTCCATTAGCTCATTGTCAACAATCAACTTGAGGTTTCAGTCCTAATGCAGATGTCACACTAATCTCCATCATGCACATTGACAAACAAGGCAGCAGGCAGGAGGATATGGGCTGTTCTGGGAGTCGTCGGTCACGTTTTTGATGCTCTGCTGAACCCAGACCCGCTGCTGGTCCAGCTCGTGCTCCCTACGGTCCAGATCCTCCAACTCAAGCTTCAGGTCTATCAGCTTATCAGCAATCTCTCGTGTGTTACACCCTGGACCAACACCTCTTTTTAAACACACACACACACACACACAAAATGAAAGCCATCATCATAAAATGCTAAAAGGGTACTGAAATCAGATGATTCAGAGGTCCCAACTTCAAACTTTTGTCACTGAAACGGATTGTGGATATAGTTCAACAAGTGCTCATCTGTTACTAGTGTGCAAACCACACTCACTTCCACTGGATGCTGTTCTTTGATTTCTTCTCTATCAGGCCAATGCCCTCCAGCACATTGGTGATGTCATAGATACGTCGCTTCTGCCGCACGGCCAGCGTGTCAGCAGCCTGTGGATGGCAGAACACAAACAAACACAGACCAGGATCCTATTACAGCTCAGAGGGAAATTAAAACCCTGGTGAAGTGTCTGGAATACACAATATGCAGTTGTATTATTGTTTACTGTCACACTGGTAATTGCTCTTGCCATATTTATGGTGTTTGAAATAAGAGGTAACACAGATAAAGGAACGGAAACATTATTTGGCATATTGTAATGGATCACATAATATAAAGACTGTACTGCTTTCAGTCAACATGCATCTTTCCAAGTGGAAGTGATAAAGACTTCATTTGAAAGACCTGGAAAGGGGCCCGAATGTGCAGATTGCGAATTAAAATGTTGCAATCCAAAATCTCTAGCCGACTAGCCATATTCTTTCCAGTGCATACTGCAGTTCAAGGGAGTTGTAAGAACCACATCCCAAGCGCGGCTGGATGTAACGTACGAAGAGACTAAGCGTTAGAGACCAAGAGACTATGGGTTAGAGACCAAGAGACTATGGGTTAGAGACCAAGAGACTATGGGTTAGAGACCAAGAGACTATGGGTTAGAGACCAAGAGACTGGGTTAAGAGAATAAGCCTAACTTGCAGTCAGCATCGGCCACAAACTTGGAAACACGTGTCTGTTTTTGAACGCTATTGTTTAGTTTTTTCAGTCTCCAAAACCGGGGGCAATAAAAACCAAATACTTTTATTTACTGGCACATTAAAAAAACAACTTGTTTGTTAACGTTAAAGTGAGCGTCCTTCCAGCTTACTTGAGTTCATTTGTTGAGCCGAGAGAGAGAGGTGTGTGTGTGTGTGCCTGTGATTAAGCGCCGTCAAACTTAGGCCGAGCTGGCCGGCCACTTACCTCCCAAGTTCACGGCAACTTTGTGTTGACGTTTCATGTACGATATACCCATGAAGCAAACAAGCACACAAACACATGGAACAAACCGCTGAATTTAACACCGGTAGTGACTTTAGAACAAAAACAAAACCCCCAGGAGCTAACATAACTCGGCTAAGCTAATGCTAAAGCCTACAGTGAACGCAAGCGATGACCAGCAAGACAAGCGAACCAGCGGCGTGCTAGCGTGGGTCGTGCTTACAGCCTTCAGGTCCAGTACTCCGTCCTTCGCCTCTTGCAGTAAAGTGACAAACTTAGTGGTGAGCAAGCCCAGGCTCTTCTCGTGCCGGCTAGGCGTGGCTGGCTGCAGCGACTCCCCCATCGCTCCCAGGTCGCTTCGCGCAGCGTCCAAATCCATCAAGTTGTGCGGCTCGGCTGGATATCCGTATCGCACACTTCTGGCGCCCAAAAATCCTCGTTTCTCTTAACAGGCCGGAAATATCCAACGCATAGGGGTGTGAGGAGGGGAATCGGTGTCGAGTTGGGGTTTTTTTTATGACCAATTCGGCCCGGTCCGGTCCGGTCCAGGACACAGGTTCCTGAACCCAGATGGCCTAACAACAGAAGCACGTTCACACTCGACTGTACTGCTTGAATGACTGAAGCCGTTGATAGTGAAATGCATCATGGGACGACTCTAAAAAAAGGACTCCGTACAAAATGCCACTAGAGGGCGCTATAGGACGCATTTCCAATATATTTGTTTTTATGCGGCGTGTGATGCGATGCGATGTGATGTGAGCGCCGTGTGCAAAAAATGTGACTCACTAACTTAGCTAAACTCATTATGAATCTTTAATTGAGGAGTGTTTGGTGAGTGTTTAGTGGAGGAACAAATTATGCTGGCTTGTTTTAGAAAGCTTGTAAGGTTGCTATAATTGTGAGTAAATTGTATGCCTAAAATTACTCATTCTATTTGTCAAACCATTTTTATCATGCGTTTTTAACCTGAACATGGAATTACAAATTGTGACCAAACTTCAAAAAAATGTTTTTTTCATTCTTATGTTTTCTTCTAATGTCCTTTCTTCTTATACGGTTGACACATACTACATACCCCCTTTATGTCCGATGTGGTCTGAAGTTGTCCCGTGAGGCTTGCTATGAGTACGAGCTGTTCTGATTTTTTGCGGCTTTTTGGTAGATCAGCTGTGTACTCGTATAAGGGAAACTTAGGAAAACTTAGAAACCTGGTAGTGTGTCTCATTTAAAGTCACTTTTCCGGACAAGCCCGGACAAAGGAGGAGGAACGATTACGTAATATATCCATTCTATGGATTTGTCTTACTAAGAAGTTGGCAACTCTGCTTCTGGTGGTGCTTTTTCCTGGGCCAGCCTGGTACGTGCATAACTATATTCACTTTATAGTCACGGGAGATATGCGTTGTCCTCTGTGATGGGACTGTGTATCTGTCCTCACAACGCCTAGTTATTTAATTTCAGATATTTCGTTTTCTTAGCGGATCTTGACCACTTATATAACAATAGATAGCTAGCTCGCTAACGAACTTAATATAGTTTGAAATGAACTTTTAGTAACAAAAATACGTCGTTTTCCTTTGCAGAATTCCTGTTTGGCTCTAATTAATGCGTTTCGTTAATTCGTTAATACGTCGATGTGCCATGACATTAATAGCTACGCCCGATAATGCGAAATAGCATTAATGACGTATAAACAGCGACACATTCCAATGTCTGGGATATAATTTATCATACATTAGTAAGGAGTGGATTTTCTTATTGGATGCTGGAGGAAAATGGGCATACATGCAGACCCGCGAAGCTTTCACAAGGGCCATAACGAGTTTGTAGGGTACAGGGCCGGTGTTACGGTCAATTCAGTTCCCCCTGTTCCCCCCAAACGGCGCATGCGCGAAATCAACGAAATCACGCATTAGTCTGCTGCTGGGTTATCGCCTTTACTCGATGTGTACACGTTATTATCCGGGTTGGTTTTGTTTCTCTAACTAAAGTTAACTTTGTGTGCTTGTGACTAACTGTGCTGTAAAGCTCAGGTGTTTTAGCAGAGGATTAAATGTACAAAAATTACTCCGATGTTTAATTGTTTACGCTACTTTTTCAGCCTTTCATTTTTTAGTTCGCTTGCATGCGAACTAAAAAAATGCGAAGATTTAATGCGTTTTTTAAACTATTTAAATTATTTATTGAAACATAAAGAGACGTGTATTGTTCACACTTTAAAGGTTGTTTTTTAACAGACTTATTTGTTGTTTGCTGTGTCCTGGATGTTCTACAGCCTAAAATGACTTTTGTCTAAATACAAATTTTTTTTCTAAATACAAATAAAAATATATTACACGACAAATGTTATCCCATTTGGCTTCACGCAATATTTAAATCACTTGAGCATGTGATATATTGTTTTTGCTTTACAGTGCAAGTTTTATCCAATGCACAGTGCTTTTACACTAAGAACAGGGGGAACGGATTTAACCGGAGCCCTGTGAAAAATGGTTCCCCCCTCTTAAATGACAGAAAGTGTACATGTAAGGCACAAAAAGTAGAGTGGGTGTGTATTTGACTCTTATCCTTGTAAATAACAAGTTTTATTCACTGCACAGTGCTTTTACACTAAGAACACAGGGGGAACGGATTTAACCGGAGCCCTGTGAAAAATGGTTCCCCCCTTTTAAATGACAGAAAGTGTACATGTAAGGCACAACAATAAAGGTGGGGGTGTATTTGACTCTTATGCTTGTAAATAACAAGTTTTATTCACTGCACAGTGCTTTTACACTAAGAACAAAGGGGGAACGGATTTTACCAGAGCCCTGTGAAAAATGGTTCCCCCCTCTTAAATGACAGAAAGTGTACATGTAAGGCACAACAATAAAGGTGGGGGTGTATTTGACTCTTATTCTTGTAAATAACAAGTTTTATCCACTGCACAGTGCCTTTACACTAAGAACACAGGGGGAACGGATTTAACCGGAGCCCTGTGAAAAATGGTTCCCCCCTCTTAAATGACAGAAAATGTACATGTAAGGCACAAAAAGTAGAGTGGGTGTGTATTTTACTCTTATCCTTGTAAATAACAAGTTTTATTCACTGCACAGTGCTTTTACACTAAGAACACAGGGGGAACGGATTTAACCGGAGCCCTGTGAAAAATGGTTCCCCCCTCTTAAATGACAGAAAGTGTACATGTAAGGCACAACAATAAAGGTGGGGGTGTATTTGACTCTTATTCTTGTAAATAACAAGTTTTATCCACTGCACAGTGCCTTTACACTAAGAACACAGGGGGAACGGATTTAACCGGAGCCCTGTGAAAAATGGTTCCCCCCTCTTAAATGACAGAAAATGTACATGTAAGGCACAAAAAGTAGAGTGGGTGTGTATTTTACTCTTATCCTTGTAAATAACAAGTTTTATTCACTGCACAGTGCTTTTACACTAAGAACACAGGGGGAACGGTTTTTACCAGAGCCCTGTGAAAAATGGTTCCCCCCTCTTAAATGACAGAAAGTGTACATGTAAGGCACAACAATAAAGGTGGGGGTGTATTTGACTCTTATCCTTGTATATAACAAGTTTTATCCACTGCACAGTGCCTTTACACTAAGAACACAGGGGGAACGGATTTAACCGGAGCCCTGTGAAAAATGGTCCCCCCCCCTTAAATGACAGAAAGTGTACATGTAAGGCACAACAATTAAGGTGGGGGTGTATTTGACTCTTATCCTTGTAAATAACAAGTTTTATTCACTGCACAGTGCTTTTACACTAAGAACACAGGGGGAACGGTTTTTACCAGAGCCCTGTGAAAAATGGTTCCCCATGTAGAATAACTGCTGGAGATTATATAAAGTACAATAATAGTGCTGATTATCTGTATCTGTGTATAATCACTTCATTCAGTGACTTTACATCTGTCTGTACCACCTTTACACTGAGAACACATGGGGGAACATATTCAACCAGAGACTGGGAAATTTGGTTCCCCTTGAAGAATAAAGCTGGAGCTGATATAAAATACAGAAATTATGCAGATTATTTATATCTGTCTATAATCAATTCATTCAGTAACATTTATTCATCCTGTACCTCCTTTAACACTGAGAACACATGGGGGAACAGGTTTTACCTGAGACTGGGACATTTGGTTCCCCTTGTAGAATAAAGCCGGAGTGTATTTAAGGTGCATTATTGATGATGATAGGAGGCAGAGCAGGAGGGTGTAGGTTAGAGTTGGGATGTTAAATGTGGGCTCTATGACAGGTAAAGGGAGAGAGCTAGCTGATGCGATGGAGAGGAGGAAGATAGATATACTGTGTGTACAGGAGACCAAGTGGAAAGGGAGCAAGGCCAGGAGCATTGGTGGTGGCTTCAAACTCTTCTATCATGGTGTAGACAGGAAGAGTAATGGAGTAGGAGTAATCCTGAAGGATGAGTTTAGTAAGAGTGTAGTGGAGGTAAAGAGAGTAAGTGTCAGGGTAATCTGTGTAAAGTTAGAGATTGATGGGGTGATGATGAATGTCATCAGTACTTGTGCTCCTCAGGTAGGTTGTGATGGGGAGGAGAAAGAAAAATTCTGCAGAGAGTCAGATGAAGTTGTTTTGCAGGTTCCTAAAGATGAAAGAGTGGTTATTGGAGCAGATTTAAATGGACATGTTGGTGGAGGGAACAGTGGTGATGAGGAGGTGTTGGGTAGATATGGTGTTAATGTAAGGAATATGGAAGGACTTTAGATTTTGCTAAAAGGATAAAGATGGCTGTAGTTAATACTTACTTTAAGAAAAAGGAAGAGCACAGGGTAACGTATAATAGTGGGGGAAGATGCACACAGGTCGACTATATCCTCTGTAGGATACAAAACCTGAAAGAGGTTAGTGATTGCAAGGTGTTACCAGGGGAGAGTGTAGCTAAACAGCATAGGATGGTGATATGTAGGATGAATTTGGAGGTGAAGAAGAGGAAGAGAGTGAGAGCGGAACCTAAGATCATGTGGTGGAAGTTAAAGGATGAGGACTGTGGTGTAAAATTCAGGGATGAGGTGAGGCAGGTACTGGGTAATGGTGGTGGTGTTCTGGATAACTGGGATGAGACTTCAAATGCAGTGAGGGATGTGGCTAGGAAGCTACTTGGTGTGACCTCAGGACAGAGGAAGATAGACATGGAGTCGTGGTGGTGAAATGAGGAAGTTCAGGAAAGTTTGAGAGTTGGCTAAAAAGAATTGGGATTTTCAGCGAGATGAAGAAAGTAGACAGAGGTACAAGGAGATGTGTCGTAAGGCAATGAGAGCAGTGGCAGAAGCTAAAGAGAAGGCATATAGCAAGCTGTAGGAGAAGTTGGACACTAAGGAAGGGGAAAAGGATCTCTACAGATTGGCCAGACAGAGAAACCGTGATGGGCAGGATGTGCAGCAGGTTAGGATGATAAAGGATAAAGATGAAAATGTGTTGTCTGGTGAGGAGAGTGTCTTGGGAAGGTGGAAGGGGTATTTTGAGGAACTGATGAATCAAAAGAATGAAAGGTAAAGAAGGTTAGAAGAGGTAGAGGTTGTGAATCAAGAAGTGCCTCAGGTGAGCAAGGAGGAAGTAAGGGGTGCAATTCGGAGAATGAAGTGTGGTAAGGCAGTTGGACCAGATGTTATTCCAGTGGAGACATGGAAATGTTTGGGAGAGACGGCAGTGGAGTTTTTGACTGAGTTATTTAACATAATCTTGGAAGGTCAGAAGATGCCTGAGGAGTGGAGATGAAGCATAATGGTGCCGATTTTCAAGAATAAGGGTGATGTTCAGAGCTGTAGTAATTACAGGGGAATAAAGTTGATCAGTCTCAGCCTGAAAATCTGGGAAAGAGTAGTGGAAGCTAGGCTTAGAGGAGAGGTAGAGATCTGTGAGCAGCAGTATGGTTTCATGCCAGCTAAGTGCACCACAGATGCTATGTTTGCTTTGAGAGTGTTAATAGAGAAGTAGGAAGGATAGAATGAGTTACATTGTGTGTTTGTTGACTTAGAGAAAGCTTATGATAGAGTACCAAGACAGGAGCTGTGGTATTGTATGAGGAAGTCAGGAGTAGCAGAAAAGTGTGTGAGGGTAGTGCAGGATATGTATGAGAACAGTGTGACAGCAGTGAGATGTGCGGTAGGAATGACAGACGGGTTTAAAGTGGGGGTAGGACTACATCAGGGATCAGCACTGAGTCCCTTTCTGTTCGCAATTGTCATGGACAGACTGACGGACGAGGTTAGGCAGGAGTCCTCTTGGACAATGATGTTTGCTGATCACATTGTGATCTGTAGTGAGAGTAGGGAGCAGGTGGAGGTGAGCTTGGAAAGATGGAGATATGCTTTGGAGAGCAGGGAAATGAAAGTGAGCAGGAGTAAAACAGAGTACATGTGTGTGAATGAGAGGGCAGACGGTGGACAGGTCCAGTTACAAGGAGTTGATTTGGTGAAGGTTGACGAGTTTACCTACTTAGGGTCGAGGGTACAGAGTAATGGAGGAAGTGAAAGAGAGGTAAAGAAGAGAGTGCAGGCAGGGTGGTGTGGATGGCATAAAGTGGACATGTACAGAGGAGGGAGGAGAGGTATATTGGTAGGAGGGTGTTGAGGATGGAACTTCCAGGCAAGAGGAGGAGAGGTAGACCTAAGAGGAGGTTTATGGATGGGTGGTAGAGGATATGAGAGTGGCTGGTGTGTCAGTGGAGGACACTCAAAACAGGGCCAGACGGAGGAGTTTGATCCGCTGTGGTGACCCCTAAATGGGAATTGCGTAAAGAAGAAGATTGATGCTGATAAACTATATATAGATTACCATTTCCCTCAGTAACTTTAATACTATCTGCATCACATTTACATTGAGAATACAAGGGGAACCAAATGTCCCAGTCTCTGGTAAAACCTGTTCCCCCATGTGTTCTCAGTGTTAAAGGAGGTACAGGATGAATAAATGTTACTGAATGAATTGATTATAGACAGATATAAATAATCAGCATAATTTCTGTATTTTATATCAGCTCCAGCTTTATTCTTCAAGGGGAACCAAATTTCCCAGTCTCTGGTTGAATATGTTCCCCCATGTGTTCTCAGTGTAAAGGTGGTACAGACAGATGTAAAGTCACTGAATGAAGTGATTATACACAGATACAGATAATCAGCACTATTATTGTACTCTATATAATCTCCAGCAGTTATTCTACATGGGGAACCATTTTTCACAGGGCTCTGGTAAAAACCGTTCCCCCTGTGTTCTTAGTGTAAAAGCACTGTGCAGTGAATAAAACTTGTTATTTACAAGGATAAGAGTCAAATACACCCCCACCTTAATTGTTGTGCCTTACATGTACACTTTCTGTCATTTAAGGGGGGGGGACCATTTTTCACAGGGCTCCGGTTAAATCCGTTCCCCCTGTGTTCTTAGTGTAAAAGCACTGTGCAGTGAATAAAACTTGTTATTTACAAGGATAAGAGTCAAATACACACCCACTCTACTTTTTGTGCCTTACATGTACACTTTCTGTCATTTAAGAGGGGGGAACCATTTTTCACAGGGCTCCGGTTAAATCCGTTCCCCCTGTTCTTAGTGTAAAAGCACTGTGCATTGGATAAAACTTGCACTGTAAAGCAAAAACAATATATCACATGCTCAAGTGATTTAAATATTGCGTGAAGCCAAATGGGATAACATTTGTCGTGTAATATATTTTTATTTGTATTTAGAAAAAAAATTTGTATTTAGACAAAAGTCATTTTAGGCTGTAGAACATCCAGGACACAGCAAACAACAAATAAGTCTGTTAAAAAACAACCTTTAAAGTGTGAACAATACACGTCTCTTTATGTTTCAATAAATAATTTAAATAGTTTAAAAAACGCATTAAATCTTCGCATTTTTTTAGTTCGCATGCAAGCGAACTAAAAAATGAAAGGCTGAAAAAGTAGCGTAAACAATTAAACATCGGAGTAATTTTTGTACATTTAATCCTCTGCTAAAACACCTGAGCTTTACAGCACAGTTAGTCACAAGCACACAAAGTTAACTTTAGTTAGAGAAACAAAACCAACCCGGATAATAACGTGTACACATCGAGTAAAGGCGATAACCCAGCAGCAGACTAATGCGTGATTTCGTTGATTTCGCGCATGCGCCGTTTGGGGGGAACGGGGGGAACTGAATTGACCGTAACACCGGCGTTACCCCGAAATCTGTAACCACCGAATTCTGTGACCGCAGAGACAATTGTTGCACGTTTTCTGTATGTACATTTTCGGCCCAAGTTACGGCGCCACTAGGCCCCCCCCCCCCCAAACTACCAAAATATCACGATGAGCCTATTAATTACATATGAATTTGGTGCTGAGGTGGTAGTATGGGTGCCCCAAAAGAAACTCTGCTTAGGACCCCATAAAGGCTTGGGTCTGTCATGAGGATGCTCTTTATAAGGCCTTTTCATAATACTTATCACTGTGGCTGTGCAAGAATACATATTGGATAACTGTGTGAATTACATATATGTACTGTGTATATCATGGACATGTATTTATCAAAGGTACACAGTGTGGAAAGCAGCAGTGGAACAGACATCATGCTGGGATCCTTGGTTCTGATTGGTATTTGTATCTTCATCTTCATCGTCATCAGGATCCAGAGGCCTAAGAATTTCCCTCCAGGACCCAGACCAGTACCCATATTTGGAAACCTCTTACAGCTAAACCTCTTGAATCCACTGAAAGACCTTGAGAGGGTAGAGTGGCATCTTCTTCCTTTCTGAGCTTCACCAATGTAAAATGTGTTTATCACTCATGCAAGTTTATAACTCTTACTGTAAATAGCTTGTTTAAATGTTTGTGAATAATTACACCATGATCCAGACAATTATATTAAAAATATGACCACCTTAATGGAGAATAATACCAAAATCTGAAGCATAACAAGAGATAAATAATTGAATAACTGTGTATAACCTTCTGTAAATAGATACCGATCCAAATCAAGACTAAACTTTAAACTAAATGTTTTGCTTTTAGAAATGTTTTTACAGTATTTCTTCTGGCTTTATTGCTTGAATTGCTGCAGACTTGGTCCTTGTTTGTTGTATCTATTTAGTTGGCTGAACACTATGGGAATGTTTACAGCCTGTATATCGGCAGAAATCCAGCAGTGGTTCTTACTGGTTTCAAGGCTGTAAAGGAGGCTTTGGTGACCAATGCTGCAGACTTTTCTGGACGCCCACAGAACCTCATGGTTAACATCGTAACAGAAAATAATGGTAAAATCCAACCATGATAACACCTGTCCCATTGATCATATTGAGAAAACGCTGCAATTCCTTTGTAGAGTCCATGTTTTAATCAAGATTATTACAAGATTATGTAATTAAACTTAACATGTCTCAGGAGTCATATTGTCTGACTATGGATCTGTATGGAAGGAGCATCGGCGTTTTGCCCTCATGACCCTGAGGAACTTTGGCCTGGGGAAACAGTCTATGGAGAAGAGGATTCTGGGGGAGATTGAACACCTTGTTGCACGGTTGGAGAAGAGTGCTGGTATTGTAGTGTTGCTTCTTTTTTAGCTACTGTCTCACATGTGAACTGACAAAAGATTTCTTATTTGTTGAAAACAGCTGTTTAACAATGTTGTGAAAGCAAATTTATCACAATTGTGTATATATGTAGGAGCAGAGATGAATCCTAAGACTTTGTTCCACGATGCTGCATCAAACATCATCTACCTGGTTTTATTTGGCACACGCTTCGAATATGAGCACCAAACCCTTAAAGAGTTTGTTCGGTGTTTCACTGAAAATTTAAAGATCACGAATGGACCATGGGCAATGGTGAGACATCGTATTGTATAAAACAATGTTTGCATTAAGACACTTGAAATGGCAGTTCTTACTGCTTCTCTTATTTTCTTTCAGATTTATGATACACTTCCTGTGGTGAGAGGTCTTCCCCTTCCCTTTAAGAAGGCCTTTCAAAATTTCAACACAGTTAAACAAATCATACTAAACATGATAAACAAGCATAAGCTAACAAGAGTATCAGGAGAGCCAAGAGACTTTGTTGACTGCTACCTAGACGAACTTGATAAAGTGAGTTATTGAGATGTTTGGCATGGTCTGACTCAAGGAAACACCTTCAACATGTTCATTCTTCCTTATGGTCTTTCAAGATACCACAGATAATCATGTAAGTCTTATCAGATGATGTCTTATTTTTAACAGGAGGGAGATGGTCAGTCTTCTTTTCACGAGAATAAACTTTTGGGGCTTGTCTTAGACCTGCATGTTGCTGGGACAGACACCACCTCCAACACCCTCCTAACAGCATTCCTCTACCTCATGGCTCATCCACACATTCAAGGTCTGAACCCTAATTTACCCATGCACTCCAACAAACGTAATACTATTGGTATAACATTAATGTTTAATGTTCTTTGTTTATGAATTAAACAGAGGCAATAGTAGTTCCATATGCCTCATGCATTTCTAGAATGGCGTTGAATATATTCAGTTCAGTACAAATTGACATATCAGTTATACACATAAAGACTGTCTTGAAAATCTGATACAAAATTCTCTATTAGTGAAGCTTTTGATGGCATACAATTTGCATAATGTGTAATAAAAGCAAATTCGCATAGAAGCAGAAATCATTTCCCAGAGGAATAGTGCAGTAATGCTCTCTGACTTGTGTTTCTAGAGAGATGTCAGCAGGAGATTGATGAGGTTCTAGAAGGAAAAGCTCAGGCATCTTTTGAGGACAGACACAACATGCCGTACACACAGGCTGTGATTCACGAGTCGCAGCGTGTCGCAAACACTGTACCTCTGAGTGTGTTCCACAGCACCTCGAGAGATACTCAACTTTTGGGCTACAGCATCCCAAAGGTGACGATGACAGGTTGTTACTTTTAGTTATTTTGCTATATTTAATTGTCTAATCTTTCTTTCTTTCATCATTCATGTTCCAGGGCACTCTTATCATCCCCAATCTCTCCTCAATACTGAGTGAGGAAGACCAGTGGAAGTTTCCTCATGAGTTCAACCCAGCCAACTTCCTCAATGACCAGGGACAGTTTGAGAAACCTGAGGCTTTCATACCCTTTTCAGCAGGTCAGCGTTTACTCTGTTTTGAATATGCTTGAGTCTATATTGACTGGGCTAATTTTAATGCCCTGATTAACTGACAAGGTTATTCTGTGTGTGTGTGTGTGTGTGTAGGGCCTCGCATGTGTCTTGGTGAGGGTCTGGCTCGCATGGAGCTCTTCCTCATCTTGGTCTCCCTGTTGCGCCAGTTCCAGTTTGTCTGGCCTGAAGATGCAGGAGAACCAGACTTCACTCCTGAATTTGGAGTCACACTCACACCCAGACCATACAAGATGGGGGTCAGACTGAGACAGAAACCTGGAGAAATGCAGAAACAGTGAACTGGTCATTTTTTTTCTGTATAAGAATTCACCAGTTTAAACATTTAAATTCACATAAATTACATATTTGGTTTTTCCAGTTTTTTTTTTAGCTTCATTCTGTGTTGTATGGGGTATTATGGAATTTTATCAAATCCATTTATCACATACATTTGTCTTAACTGATTATACCTCCTTTTGGTCCTCTAACATGATACTTAAACTGAACACAGAAAGCCAACACATTGACATACAAACATGTGTAACACCCTGCCTAATCTCCTGTGTAATAAAGACGGGGCCCTGGGTCCAAAGATTATGGGTGCTAAACAGTACATATTAAAATCAAGTTTTGTAGAAACAAGATGAGATAGTCTCAGTATGCTCTAATAATCTGTACTCGAAACACTACCTTACATCTCCCCTTATTTCTTCTACACCCAATAAAGCTTCAGTAAATGCTTTGAGGATATTACTCACAAGAAAAATATCAACATAAAAATATAGTGCAAGGTAGTAACATAGTAACAATATCAGATATCAGTTTGCTGTGAGCTTCTTGTGTTATATGGGATATTATGGGGTTTTATCAAACATTTTTGCAAACATTTGTCTTTACTGATCATGACTCTATAGCAAACAGCCACCCTACCCGGGACTTGAACCAAAAGATTCAAAAGTAGGTAAACTGGAGCTTTGGCCTCTTGAAATTTTGATATTCTGAGACTTCTAGTGACATTTAGGACATTAAATACTTTTCTTACTGAGGAGTTGGCAACTCTGCTGGTGGTAGCTATTTTTTCCTGGGCCAGCCTGGTATGTGCATAACTCCATATGCACCTTGTGTAGTTACGGGAATTTGTTGCATTGTCCGTGATGATGGGACTGTGATCTGTTCTCGGCACAATGGCTAGTTATTTTACATTAGCAGTGCATAGAATCTCCATAGCTAACAATCGTTCTTATTTGACTAACAATTATCACACTTGTTAAACGACATTAATAAATTACTAAACCAAACGTACCGTGTGCACCTTCTGTCCAGAAATTAGAAGTTAGGTTTATACACTTTCTTCTGTGTGCGCTCTATACAATTTTTTATCCTCCTCTCACAACCCTTCACATGTGTGCGAAAAGCGAAAATGAGCGAAAAGCGTGATTACAGTACACACTTGCATATGTATCCATACCTTTTCTTGTTGTATCAGTCTTCTCTGACAAAATTACCAGGAGGAGGAAGGGGTACAGAAGAATTCATCGTGAGTAAGTGATTAGGCGTTAAAGGTTCGACGCTCTTAGGGTCTTGAATTGTATCTGTGGTAAGTGGTCAGTTGTTTACAATAGACATGGCCTCATAGAAAAAAGTTCTCAATGAGCCATCGTCTAGTCTGCCTTTAGCCTGTGCCAAAACAGAAATTGCTAGCTATTGCTAAAGATTCCTTTAAAGCCTGAACTAGTGAGGCACAATTTGCCTCTGTCTCCAATTTACCTTCAAAACAAGGAAGGACCGTTGTATTCTTGGAAGGTTGAGCTCTGGGGATGTTGTCATGCTTAATTGGGAGCTGACTTGAAGGCAAAGCAAGTTCTAGTGCTAGTTCTCCCTTTTCAGCATTGAATTTTGACTCCTCTTCAGCATACACGCTGTACTCAGCCTTCATGGCTTCTAGATCCCGTTGATCTTCCAGCATTTTTAACCTCTCTTTTTGGTCTAGCACCTCCTTCCTCTGAGCATAGATGTCCTTTTCCCTTTTTATTTCAGCACGTTTTGATGCTAAATGTGTAGCTGCATCCACCTTCTTCACTGATACATGACTTCCTTGCTGACTACTCTGTCCAGCACTTGACACAGTATATCTGCATATTGACCTAGCATCTTCTCTTTTAAATAGCTGGACCAGTTTTTCTCTTGTAGCCTTTACATCAAACTCCTCGGTGTCAGCTTCCATATGATGCAGTTTCAAAAGTGTGATTCAGCGGTGACTGAAGTGCATGCTTCTACGCTCTCTGCTTTAATCTACTTTCCTCCAAAGACACTGAATCTCTAACTAACCTAAGTCTCAACTTATTCTGCCATTCTCTTTCCCTACTAGTATCCATAAAGCTTGTTCTATTCCATAATGTGCCTGCCAATTCTTGCTCATAGATACCATCATAGTCATTGCAACACCACAAACCTAATTTACCCACAACGGTCACCACAAACACCAATCACAGTGAGTGGAGGACTCTGGAATTGCCAATCTGCTGTCCAGAAGGCTGACTTCACCTCAGCATCTCTCCACTCACTACACTGCTTGGCTCTGACCGAAACCTGGATCACTCTGGAGAACTCTGCAACTCCAGCTGCTATGTCCTCTGCCTTCTCATTCACTCATTCACCATGGTGCCTTGGAAGGGGAGGTGGCACAGGTCTACTGCTATCTTCAGAGTGGCATTACACCAAACTCTCCTTCTCAGCTCTTTCAATCCTTTGAGTTCCATGCTATCACTTTATCCTTGTAGGTATCATGCTGAACCAGCAGGTGGCAGTACCACTGGCAACACATTGAACGTGCTTGCTTTGATGGAAGATAGGGTGTGTCTATAGTACGTGGTATTCAGGTGTTTAAATACCCTGTTCAGCCATCCATCGCTCTCTCTCTGGTTTGACCTGCAACTAGGTTAGACCTATTAAAGAGAGGCTCTGCCATTTTTCACTCTCTCCGGTTTTCTTTATTGAGAGCATGCGAACTTTGATACGACTAACAGCAAATAGCTGAGAGTCATATTTCTTAATTAACGAGCCCGGGTTACGGTGTAATTAACAACCAACTGATCAACGTTACAGCGGCAAGCTTGCTACTGCTATCAAGCTTGCTAACGTGGCCACACGGACTGAAACAAAGGCGATCAATTACCTGTCAAACCGTGAATGAGACTCACATTCCTGGACTCCATATTCAGAAGGACGATTCCCAACACACCTGGACGACGTCGCTTTTTATCAACGAGGAGCCTGTGGTGGAAATTTCCTCCTAATTTCAGGAGAATTCAGAGAGGACGATGAAACCACCAAAAAATCCTCAACACGTGAGAGTCTAACCGCTGGGCATAATTTATAAAAGGGCATAGTTACTTGAACTGTAGATTTAACTAAGTTTTCTGTTAATACATTCTGAATGTTTGTGTTCAACTTTATTTTCATAATCTTCATTAAGATTTGTACACACAGTTCTCCAATTTGCATGTGATCTCTCCATGTCTATTCCTGCTGATAACTGATAGTCTTCCCCATTCTCCGATACACCAAATACATTTTTAGTTATTAAGCCAGCGCCATTACCCTGTGTTCGGACCACGTTGGAATAAACCAGCTGAGCTTGCATTAGTAGTGGCATGCATTAGATATAAAACCTTGATGCTTGCTTATAAAGCCAAAAACAGACTAGCCCCTCCCTAAATTGTGTTCATGGTCTAAAGCCGATCCGTACAGTGAGCACTCAAAATCTCAAACTTGGCTCGACTCGAAACTCCATGCAGAGAACTCCATTCTCTGTCCTGGCTCAAGATGGTGGAACAATCTTCCATTAGCTGCTCAGACTGCAGAGTCTATTGCTGTCTTCAAGCGTAGACTGAAGACTCACTTGTTTGTTGAGTTCTTAACAGAGCACTAACTCAGCAGATAGCACTTGCCGTTGTTCTAAATTGTATGTAGGTAATGATATTGACTACTAAAGTTTAGTAGTAGTCTGACTCAGAGGTATCTTGAATTCTGGCCTATCCGTACTATTACCTAGGATGAATTGTCATCATGTAAATCACAAAATGTAAATGTTATTATAAGTGTAAATGACAACTTAAAAGTCTTTGCTATTTTACGCTGGGTAACACCATTCTGGTATTGCTGCACTATATTTCTGCGCAATAACGGTGGAATTGGTGACCCTCTTACCATCTTTGCTTCAGAGAGACACTGACCCTCTGAGAAGCTCTTTTTATACCCAATCATGTTGTCAATTGACCTAATTAGTGTTAATTGATTTCCAGCTCTTCTTTATATGCTCAATTTCCTTTTTCCAGCTGTAAAGGATCTTTGACAAATATCCAGTTGTTGTTTTTTTTTGTTGAGTGTTTGTGACTCAGTTCAGTTTGGTATTTTTTTTGTTGCTTGTTAATGCAAAAAGTGGGGACCACCTAGCTAAATGGCGAACAAGGTAAATATTTTATAACGTTAATTTTGAGTTGAAGGTGCTTATTTGTCAGAAGCTTATTTCTTTGTTGTCTTTTTGGTCTGAGCATTTGAGTAAGGCTCGATTGAACGGATATTGATTGTGATTGTGATAAGCTATTGTGAAGTTGTTTTACACTTTAACATGCTGTCATGGTCTGTATTGTTCTATATAAACAGTAATTGCAAACCTTGTTTTGTTTTAACTAGCTCTTACGGTGAATTCCGAAGATAAAGAATAAATCTGACAAATCATCAGTTTTAGAGTTTTGACCATTCTTCAGCTCGGGTCGCTACACCAGCTACTTATTGCTACTTGTCCCAAATTTTTTGGGATTTGTTGACACTTTCAACATTTGTTAAAAATTTTTATCAACATATTTTTTGAATAAACACATTTACTTAGATTAAACTTTTGATCTGTCATCTATGTTCTATTACGAATAAAATATTGACATTTGCCATCTTCGCATGATTGCATTCAGTTTTTATTCACAATTTGTTTAGTGTCCCAACTTTTTTGGAATCTGGTTTGTACTACTGAATTTAATGTTATCTTAAATGACATTAGCAAATTTCCCTGACAGTATAAATGGAACATCTGTAGCCGCATGTGTGGTATACGAAGCAATGCATCTTCTCAAGACGTTGGACATTAATGATCCTAAAGTGCCTCTAGATGCTTTACAGGCGACAGCGTCACGTTATTTTTAAATAGTTGCGTGGAGGAAAATAGATACATTCATGCATACTCTTTGTTGTTTAGGTAAAACTAAAATATCAACGAAAATTCAATACCCCCAAAATCGTGATTAAGGCTTTTTGATACTTTTTAAAGGCCTTAATTTTTCCAAAATTGTTTTATCAACTTTTTGTACAACCACAAAAATAAAAACTATGATGGTGACGATATCTGAAACATTACTTCAACTTTAGACACTTTTGCTTTCTGTGATTTAAAGACTTGACCACTTTTATTTGGTTTAGAAGTGGTTTATAGGTCAAATTCTTTTATGCTCATTCTGTTTGTTTATTTTAAATCTTGGTTGCCTAATTTTCATGCTGATATAACAAAGTTGTTGGATTCACCTCACCTTGTCAATAAAGCTAGCGAAATGCCAAATTATGCCCTAACCCTTGCAAATATAAATATATCTAGGTGTTGGATAATTAGGGCTAAATTGAGATTAATGGTTATTGTAACTGTTAGTCCTCAATGACGTCTTGATGCTGATTCTAAATCCATGACCAAACGAGGTAAATGTCGTGAAAATATAAAACAGAAAAATATGGAATGGTGCTTTTAATGAATAGCGGTCTTTAACTATGTTAGTGTGACGTCATATACCATAAGTAAAATGGCGGATGTAGTATGTCCGAGGTTATGAAAACTGCCCAGTTGCCTACTGAAAGAACACACTGCTTTAAGGGTTGAGCAGAACATACTGCATTGAAATCTAGTGCCTACTGCTTTAGTACGGCATTTCAGACTGAGCCCTTGCCACCTCTGCTGCCACCCCAGTTGGCAGCAACAAATGAAAAGAAAATTTAATAGCCTACTACATACTACTGGCGTACTGCTTGGGCCCCAAATCAGTATGCAGTATGTGAATAAAAAATAATTTTTCCAGTACGCAAAACATCCCCGGATGACTTACTCCTTCCGCAAAATATTCCAGTACAGAGAACAGAGCTAGCTTTGTGATGTACTGCATCCCATCATACTACGCGGCCACTTTCATACCAGCTGTGTTCGAAATAGCCTACTACATACTGCACTCTGTATATACTGGATACTGCATACTGGTCCTCGTAGTAGTATGCAGTACAGTTTCCAGTATGCGACAAAGAAAAGCATACTACGGGGTCACGTGAACATAGCGTTGCATGATGGGATGCAAAATGTGCATTATTATTTTTCATTTCATTTTGGATTATTGTTACATGTTGGAGTTGAAGGCCCCAAAGACAGGGGTTAGCACAGAGAATAAGATTAAGATTAAGGCACAACTAATAATAGAAAACCTTGTAATTCATTACTATGTATGATTTTATATTACATTAGTGCTTAAATTATGATTTACTTTAAAGGACCTTTTATAACCCCTCTTTCACCTCAACAGCCTTTAGAAAGATGAACACCATCAGGTCTTCATCATCCCAAATGCGCTCTTCACCACAGACCCGGCCTTGGACAGGTGTCTGTTGTACCTGGCCTGCACTGCATTCTGTACTGGCTCTCTAAATTGAGTCATGAGGCAGATGGGTGAAGACAGGGATAACCTCCATCTCCAGTGATGCACCAGCCTTGTGGTGGGTAAACCTGCTGCACATAGACTGAGCTCCACTTTTGGACCCGGGCATCATGCACTAAGTCAGGTAAGCCCATGAAAATATTCAGGAAAAGGCCTCTGTGGTCACAGATGGCCTGCAGCTGAGTTTTGTATTAAATATGTCCTCTTTAAGCCAAGTCAAATTTATTTATATAGCGCTTTTTACAACACATGTTGTCACAAAGCAGCTTTACAATTGTATGGGTCCAGATCCCTAATGAGCAAACCAGAGGCGAGGAAAGGAAAAACTCCCTATGGTGGTGGGGATTAGGAAGAAACCAAAAGGGAACCGATCCTCCATTGGGCGGCCCGCTAGCAAAAGTCCATATTTGTAGTCCAAATGTAGTTCTATAGTTATAGTTGTAGTTCTAGTTCCCAGGCCAAGTAGTCACAGTCCCTTCAGTGCAGATGGTGAGCTGGCATCAGCGCGTCCTCTTGCGGCAATGACACATCCAACCCCGGCATCAGCACATCTACTGGCAAGCCAGACCATCTCCTAGGTGCTTGTATAGAATCGTCTTCTAGAGTCATGCAAAAAAGATAATCAATTTAAACAGCCATTGATTTAAACATGCATATCTCACATGCCAGTGATAAGCATGTGGCTCCGGCAAGGTAATCTATAGCAGCATAACTAAAGGGAGGGGTTCAGAGTTGACCACAGTCATGAGGGCTCACTGAGACATTGCTTTCCAGCCAAGTCATTATCACAACTAGAGTGATTCCATGACACGGCTAGATGACAGCATCAACATCTCAGATTACCAGAAGTCTCAAGATTTGGGGGCCCCCGAGCCCCACACCTTCACAAGTAGAATACTAACTGAAGGTTTGATAAAATAGGTGAGTGTTGAGTCTAGATTTAAAGATTGCAACTGTGTCAGAATCTCAGATCTGGAGCTGGAAGGCTATTCCACTTCTGAGGGGCTTTAAAGGAAAAAGCTCTGCCTCCGTCTGTAGTCTTAAAAATATTTGGAACTAAGAGAAATTTTGGAGTGCAAAAGGCGAGATGGGTTATAGTATGCAATGAGTTCACTCAGATATTGTGGAGCAAGACTATTTAATGCCTTATAGGTCAACAAAAGAATTTTAATATTCAAAAGATATTTAATCTGAAGCCAGTGTAATGCCGAGAGAGGCTACTCTATTTAAACCTGTTGATTTGTTTTGTTTCTGCCTCAAAACATTTCAAACTGTTTCATTGCCTGATGTTGTCTTCCTGGTTAATACATGCCTGTTTTTGACGACGTTTTTGGATGAAATAATAAATAAATAAAAATTATACTGTATTATTATTATTATTATTATTATTATTACTACTACTACTACTACTACTAATAATAATAATAATAATAATAATAATAATAATAATTAATACCTCTTTCAAAACCCTCAGCCAATGCCAAAGAGTTGTTTGTACTTTTTTATTGTATTGTGTTTTTTGAACTTGAAATGGTAATACAAAGGCAGGTTGAAGATATTACGTTGATTCGCCGTTAATAGTTCAACGTTTGTGCAACCATTTAACATTAAACGTTGATTCAACGTTGTTTCATCGAACGTAGGTTGTTGAGCGGAGGTGGCAAACGTAACACTCGTGACGGAGTGTTTTTTCAATAGCCCTGAAATAAATGCTCCGGTTTTTTTTTTGGTCCGTATCTAATTAATCAGGAATGAGATTGGGTCCGGATCTGGATTTTGCCATATGGAGGGCATGCTTATATTCAATAAGTGTAATGGAGGACGTCTAAAGGAGTGCCAAGGAGTAGGCAACATTAAAGAGTAGGTACATTTATAAGTTACATATGGCCCTCCGTGGGTAACGATGCTGATGTGGCCCGCGGTGAAAATGAGTTTGACACCTCTGTTCTAGAGCCTGGATGTGCTCTTCTAAACGAGAAATCTTCTCATTCAGTGTTATGACTACTCTAGGCAATAGCCCTAACAGAGAAAGGAGATGGAGAGACTGTGATAGGGATAATGGAAAATAGTGAGTTTTTATTTACAACTGCCTAGAGATGTAGCTTCAGGACACGAACCAATACTCAAAATAATAAACAAAACGTCTATAACAAAAACCATGCCACTGCCTTACCTACACTCTATACAAAGAAAAGGAAAATAAAATACAATATGACATCCCCAAACTTCCTACAACAAAAACAAGGAGAACGTGATACACAAAAAGAGCGTCGTAGTCCTTTCTTACTGTTTGGGCCAAATTAACAGGCATATTTACACAAATATATACACCAGCTACCAAAACCAGAAGGGACAATTGCAGACTCCAGATCGGGGTATAGTACATGTACATCAAAACAAACCAAAACAAACCAGGAGGTCAAATCAAAGCTGTTGGCAAATACCAGTGGTGGACAGTAACTAAGTAAATGTAATTCGTTACTGTACTTAAGTAACATTTCCATGTATCTGTACTTTACTCAAGTACTTTTATTTGGTAAGACTTTATACTTTTACTTCACTACATTTCAAAGCGAAAATTTGTACTTTTCACTTCGTTACATTTACAGAAACATCTCGTTCCTTTTTCATTTTTAAATCAACGTTTAATAAAATACCGAAAGGTAAAAGTGTACCATGTCACAGACTATAACCAATCAGCGCTCAGTAAGAGATTAAGATTTGTACGCTAAATGGCTGAGTATCTGACATGGCTGCAACAGATGACTTCCCCCAACACCCCTGGCCTTATTTACCCGAAGTGTTTGTATTCCTCGAAAAGAAGAATTATTCCTATTCCTCCTCTGCATTCCGAAGAACACATCGCTGTCATCATTTATGAACTCGCTGTCAAACTTGAAAAAACACATCGAAGTAAGTTCACCATTAGATTAGTAGGTTTATATACCCCTGTTAATTATATCACATTGAAGTACACTACATTTAACAGATGCTTTTATCCAAAGCAGTGTGCTAGTACCCGAATTGCAATCTTAACACAGGAGACTCCCACATCAAACGTTAAAGCCGGGGACACATACACGCGAATTTGGCCAAGCGAAGCGAACTTCGCAATTTATTCCTATGAGGGAGGCGAAGGCAAGTAAATATGAGTGAAGCAAAATTATTTAAATTATTATTAAAATTATTATTATCAGGGTTGGGGGGCGGGGCGGCGGCATGTGTGTAAAATGTTGGCGGGTGGGGGGGGGGGGGTGGCGGCGAGTGTAAATTGTTGGACACAAATTAAGTATTATGTCGCGAGGTAAATAAACTAGATTTTTTTTCAGTGTGAGAAATCGGATGTATGTGAAGTGTAGTGCGAGTGAAAATGGTCTCTGGTAAAGACAGTCAATGCGTGTGTCTCACGCTCATTGCTTGAGAGTTGGCAACTCTGATTATTATTATATTAATTATTCGGCCAAGTTTAATATTATGTTCTAGGTTATAGGTGCTAGAGCTTCTAGCTTCCCTGTCCTGCCATGTGGTGGACAACGTAGAACCTCAGAAAAAGTCCCCCAAGCTGGACTGAAGTGGCCGGTTCGAAATTATTGTTCTGTTTGGTGGTGAATTATGTTTTCATATTAAACGGTTTGTCCACTTGTCTACCTTTCTAGTGTGAATTATTAATATGGATAAAGTTTGGAGATGAATGTTGTGAGGATAATATAGGCTAGTTTTGTGTATTTTGTGTTTGCTAGGCAAATGTAAGGCACTGTTTCCTGTTCACCTTTTGATCGAGTAGGCCTAGGGGTTTTGATGTGACGCTAAGAAAAAAAAAGTATTTACTTTTACTTTTAATACTTAAGTATTTTTGAAGGCAGATACTTTTGTACTTCTACTCAAGTAAAAAATTGAGGTGAATACTTTTACTTTTACTTGAGTAATATTCAATGCAAGGTAACTGTACTTTTACTCAAGTACATAATTGGTGTACTTCGTCCACCACTGGCAAATACACACGCAAGACACCAAACCACACCAGACACCAGAATGGAGAAAGATTCTCTTCGTCTCGTGGCTTTGCAGATCTTTTAAAGTAAATAGTGGAACTATGGGTCTTGGGCAGAAAGCAGCTGATCCGAATCAACCACGAAGAGACGTGGTGGGAGGAGAGACACATCTGGACACGGAGAGTCAGACACAAACAACGACCAACATTGGTCGTAACAGTCAGGTTACTGATTAATCTACACTTCTCACAAATAAAATTACCACTACTGACGGAAGAAGGTTAACTATACATGCCACCCTCAGCGCAAGCAACAAGTGACTCAGACATGTTGAAATACTTTTAAAATACGTTGATGTTTTTTGAAGGTCGAAAAGGTCTTTCGATGGCTTGTGGAGTTTGTTGGAGTCGGAGTTATGTGTAGATATATCCAGAAAGGATTTGTAGATATATCAGATTTAAACAAACAGATAAGAAAAGTACGAAAAAAACACTCCGCAACAGCGTCAGCAGGAAGCCCTTAGGTGGCACTATCTGAATGTGGCACAGTCAAAACTGCCAGCCACATGAGAGGAGGCAGGTGATCCAGCAAGATGGCAGAAGCTTGCACTGATGTCCTCCAGTTCAGCAGGAGAAGGAAAGTGGACCACTCTTTTGAAAATGGCCATAATCCCTTCAGCAGTGTGCACTGTTGTTTCGGGGAACATCAAATGCCTCAGAAAACACGTGGTAGGATGTGGCGAGCCAATAAAGAAGAATAATCACCTCCAGGGCCTTTCCCCAGCTGTGATGGTACTCCCCCTCAATAGCATGGACAAGGGAGTTGACAGTAGTCTGAAAAGGACAGTGATGACAGACAAAGGACAGGTGTACTGAGATTAAGTTAAACAATAGGATGTTTAAAAGGTGTATCTTCAATAAATTAGTATTTGAAATAATTGTCTTCATTATTATTATTCGTTATTATTTTTACAAAAATTAAAAATATATGCATCATATTCATATGAAAGTTTACATTTCATGTGTGTATTGCAAATCAATAAAGTCAACTAAAATCCAAGATTCATATTAGCCTGAACTTTATTTTTTTTCATACGTTTTAAAATGTTATGAGATTCACATACAGTATATGTAGCAAATTGCAGTAATGTTTAATTTCAGTATTGGACAAAAACAAGTTGATAGTAAAATACTGTAGGCTACTGGTATTAATCTCTATGGATACTTGTAGTGATAACTGTGTGGTTATCAAAATTAAAGCTATAACGGTAGTTGTTCTTAAAATCTTCATTTTGAATACAGCCATGGGTAATTTGACATTTACGAGCGCGAATCTCCAATGTCCGGCTGCAGTGAACCCAACACGAGATAACGTCAGAGCGGCAAAAGACTGATTTGTTTGGAAAACAAACGCGAAGTGGCGCAAAGCGAGGGAACCAGGAGACACGAGGAAATAGGTAAAAACTGATTAACTATCTATCAAGATATGAAATTATAGTGAATATATATATATATATATATATATATATATATATAATATATATATATTATAGTTGCGATGCTGATTTTGAGATGATGAAAATCAGGTTGATGAACGTTATTTCGCTAAACATACATGTAATGTTAGCTAGGTCTGACTTTAGTCTGACTGTAAAGCAGGTTAAGTTAATATTTACTCAGTGTCAATGAAAACATTGTGAACTTACTTTGAATCTTACAGAAATGGAAAGGAAAGAGTCTGTATGAGTTTGTAAATGGCAGCCCGTGCATGGCAGCGTGTACATACTATTTCTCATCAAACTGTGATTAAATTCAGAATATGTACGTCTGCCATATGTTGCCACCCCTCAAAAATTCCTGCCCCCCTCTCGCCACCCCATAAATATTTTTCTAGATCCGCCCCTGGTTATAGTATAGTTATGTAGCATAGTACCACTATACTGATGGTATCTGGTGCTCACCGCATAGTAACTGTAAACTAAATAGAGTTCTACTTTTGATGTTCAACCATACTGGTTGAGGTCCACCCTTTATGTCCGATGTGATCTGAAGTTGTCCCGTGAGGCTTGCTATGAGCACGAGCTGTTCTGATGTTTTGTAGCTTTTTGGCAGATCAGCTGTGTACTCGTATAAGGAAAACTTAAAAACTTGACAATTTGTCTCATTTAAAGTAACTTTTCTGGTTCCAAGCCCGGACCAAGGAGGAGGAATTTAGGAAATTTGTAGCGATTACGTAATCGACCCATTCTATAGATTTTCTTACTGAGGAGTTGGCAACTGCTTCTGGTGGTGTTTTTCCTGGGCCAGTTTAGTACGGCCATAACTATATATATTCATAGTCACGGGAGATCGTTGCGTTGATGGGACTGTGTATCTGTCCTCGGCACAACGCTTAGTTATTTCATTTAAGACATTTCGTTTTCTTGGCGGATCTTGACCACTTATATAACATTAGATAGCTAGCTTGCTATCCAACTTAAAATAGTTTCAAATTAACTTTTAGTTACTTAAATTAAGCTAACTGTAGTTTTCCTTTGCAGAATTCATTTTTGGCTGAAATTAATGCATTTCGTTCATTCGTTAATTCGTCGATGTGCCGTGACATTAATAGCTACGCCCGATAATGCGAAATAGCATTGATGACGTATAAACAGCGACACATTCCAATGTCTGGGATATAATTTATCATACATTAGTAAGGAGTGGATTTTCGTATTGGACGCTGGAGGAAAATATGCATGCATGCAGCGAGCCTTTCACAGGGGCCATAACGAGTTTGTAAACACCGAATTCTGTGACTGCAGAGACCATTTTTGCACGTTTTCTGCGTACATTTTCGGCCCAAGGTACGGTGCCACCAGGGGGCACCCAAAACCACCAAAATATCACGATGAGCCTATTAATTACATATGAATTTGGTGCTGAGGTGGTGGTATGGGTGCCCCAAATGAAATTCTGATTAGGACCCCAAAAAGGCTTGGGTCTGGCGTGAGGATGCTCTTTATAAGGCCTTTTCATAATCCTTATCATTGTTGCTGTGCAAGAATACATATTGGATAACTGTGTGTGAATTACATCTTTGCATGTACTGTGTGTATCATGGACATATATTTATTAAAGGTACACAGTGTGGAAAGCTGCAGTGGAACAAACATCATGCTGGGATCCTTGGTTCTGGTTGGTATTTGTATCTTCATCTTCATCTTCATCAGGATCCAGAGGCCCAAGAACTTCCCTCCAGGACCCCGACCAGTACCCATATTTGGGAACATGTTACAGCTAAACATATTGAATCCGCTGAAAGACCTTGAGAGGGTAGAGTGGCATCTTCTTCATTTCTGAGCTTCACCAATGTAAAATGTGTTTATCACTCATGCAAGATTATGGCTTTTACTTTAAATACAGTAGCTTTTTTTTTGAATAATTGTTTGTGAATAATTATACCATGGAGCAGGCAATTCTATTAAAAACTATGACCACCATAATGGACAGTGTATTATAATCAAACTGAAGCTTTTCAAGAGATAAATAGTTGAATAGGTGAATGAATATTTTATTGATTTTAGAAATTTATTTATTTCTTCTGGTTTTATTTCTTGAATTGCTTTGTTTGTTGTATTTATTTAGTTGGCTGAACACTATGGGAATGTTTACAGCCTGTATTTGGGCAGAAATCCAGCAGTGGTTCTTACTGGTTTCAAGACTGTAAAGGAGGCTTTGGTGACCAATGCTGCGGACTTTTCTGGACGCCCACAGAACCTCATGATCAACAGCATATCGAAAAATAATGGTAAAATCCAACCATGATGTTTGAGACTAAGTGTCTGTGCGTGAATGTGTGTGTGTGCTTGTATGCCCAGTGGTGAATGGTATTCTGCTACTAGGGTCTGTCCTCTCTCCCCTTCCTGCACCCTATTCAGTCCCCCAGTGGGCTGTGGTTCCTGCTAGAGAGTATGCTGTGCGCAATTGCCGATTCTCACCGGTGTGTGACTGGTCGTGTAAGACTTGTACCTGTGTTAAAATTGTAAAGCCATGGGTATCTTGAAAGGTGCTATATAAATTGAACATTCATTTATTCATTCATGACATCTGTCCTAATGATCAGACTGTGACCAAGCTGCAATTCCTTTGTAGAGTCCATGTTTTTATCTAGAATTTTCTAATTATAATTATGTTTGACAACTTCTGCATGTACCAATAGAACCAAAGTTACTCATAAAAGTCCAACATCACAGGTTTCATATTGGCTGACTATGGTTCTGCATGGAGGGAGCATCGACGTTTTGCCCTCATGACCCTGAGGAACTTTGGCCTGGGGAAGCAGTCTATGGAGAAGAGGATTCTGGGGGAGATTGAACACCTTGTTGCACGTTTGGAGAAAAGTGCTGGTATTGTAGTGTTGCTTATAATCACTTTTTTAGTCACTGTCTCACATGTGAAATCATTAACGATTTCTTACTTGTTGACAACAGCTGTTTAGCAACATTACAAAAGCAAATTTATCACAAATGTGTATATATGTAGGAGCAAATATGAATCCTAAGACTTTGTTCCATGATGCTGCATCAAACATCATCTACCTGGTTTTATTTGGCACACGCTTCGAATATGAGCACCAAACCCTCAAAGAGATTGTTAGATGTTTCACTGAAAATTTAAAGATCGCAAATGGACCCTGGGCAATGGTGAGTCACTGTGTTGTATAAAACATTGTTTGCATTAAGACATTTGAAATTGCAGTTCTGTGCTGACTGCATCTCTTATTTTCTTCTAGATCTATGATACACTTCCTGTGGTGAGAGGTCTTCCCCTTCCCTTTAAGAAGGCCTTTCAAAATTACAACACAGTTAAACAAATCTTACTAAACATGATAAACAAGCACAAGACAACAAGAAATTCAGGAGAGCCAAGAGACTTTGTTGACTGCTACCTAGATGAACTTGATAAAGTAAGTGACTGTGAAGTTTCACCTGGTCTGACTGAAGGAAACACCCTCAACATGTTACTTCTGCCATAAGGTTTTTTACACAATAGATAATTGTATAAGGTGTCTTCTCAGATGATGTCTTACTTTTAACAGAAAGGAGATGGTCAATCTTCTTTTGATGAGAAGAATCTTTTGGCGATAGTGATAGACCTGCATGTTGCTGGGACAGACACCACCTCCAACACCCTCCTAACAGCATTCCTCTACCTCATGGCTCATCCACACATTCAAGGTCTAAACTGTAACATAACTATTGTTCTCCATCAATGTAACATTATTGGTATGTTTATGAATTGAACATGGGCAGTAGTAGTTCCATATGTTGAATATATTCAGTTCAGTACAAATTGACGTGTCAGTTATACACATAAAGACTGTAATGAAAATCTGATACTAAACTCTCCAATAGTGAAGCTTTCAATGGCATATAGGTTGTGTAATGTTTCTTGTAATGAAATTACTTACTAAACTGAACAGAAGCTGATATAATTTCCCAGAGGAATAGTGCAGTAATGCTCTCTGACTTGTGTTTGTAGAGAGATGCCGGCAGGAGATTGATGAGGTTCTAGAGGGAAAAGCTCAGGCATCTTTTGAGGACAGACACAACATGCCGTACACACAGGCTGTGATTCACGAGTCTCAGCGCGTCGCAAACACTGTACCTCTGAGTGTGTTCCACAGCACATCGAGAGATACTCAACTTATGGGCTACAGCATCCCAAAGGTGATGATGACAGTTAGCTTGTTACTTTTAGTTATTTTGCTATACTTATTTGTCTAATCATTCTTTCTTTCATCATTCATGTTCCAGGGCACTCTTATAATTCCCAATCTCTCCTCAGTACTGAGTGAGGAAGACCAGTGGAAGTTTCCTCATGAGTTCAACCCAGCCAACTTCCTCAATGACCAGGGACAGTTTGAGAAACCTGAAGCCTTCCTACCCTTTTCTGCAGGTGGGAGTTGTGTACAGTTTAAATTCATACAGGAGGAATAATAAAAGACAATTTTTTTGCATTGTTTAACATTTTATTTTAGATTTTTCTATGAGTCTATGTTGAGTGGGCTTAAAATAATGCCCTGATTAACTGACAACATTATTCTGTGTGTGTGTGTGTGTGTGTGTGTGTGTGTGTGTGTGTGTGTGTGTGTGTGTGTGTGTGTGTGTGTGTGTGTGTGTGTGTGTGTGTGTGTGTGTGTGTGTGTGTGTGTGTGTGTGTGTGTGTGTGTGTGTGTGTAGGGCCTCGCATGTGTCTTGGTGAGGGTCTGGCTCGCATGGAGCTCTTCCTCATCTTGGTCTCCCTGCTGCGCCGGTTCCAGTTTGTCTGGCCTGAAGATGCAGGAGAACCAGACTTCACTCCTGTATATGGAATCACACTCACACCTAGACCATACAAGATGGAGGTCAGACTGAGACAGAAACTTGGAGAAATGCAAAAACAGTGAACTGGTAATCTTTTGTTGTCTGTATAAGACATCACCATAATAAATCATAAAATTCATATAAATTACAACTTCATATTGGTTTTTCCAGTTTTTTGTGAGCTTCATTCTGTGTTGTATGGGGGTCCATGGGGTTTTATCAAAAAATGTTTTGCATGCAATTTGTCTTAACTGATTATGCCTCCTGTTATTCCTCTATGCTACAGCATCAATTACATGCAGGTGGATGATTACTGAAATTAGGCAATGATGTTATTCACGGCCTTCTAATTGACTTTTAGGACAGTCATTAGCTACTTTCCTTACTGAGGAGTTGGCACCTACTGGTGGTGTCCATTATTTTTCCTGGGTCAGCCTGCACCTTATGTAGTCACGGGAGATCGTTGCATTGTCCTTGGTGATGGGACTGTATATTTGTACTCGGCACAACGCCTATTAATGTAATTTCAGATATTTCGTTTTCTTAGAGGATCTTAGCCACTTATATAGCTAACATTCGCTAGCTAGTTAACAAACTACAAATTGTTTCAAATTCAGCTTTTACTTTGGTAAATTAAGATAATGGTAGATTAATTCCTTTGCAGAATTTCTGTTGAGCTGAAAGGTCTTACCAAAGCACGAGTAGATATGTCTTGTTAATACATCGATCAGCCGTGACTTTAATAGCTAGTTACCCCAGATAAAGCTAAATAGCATTATGTGGGCTATAAACATAGACAGAATTTCAATGTCGAGGACACAACATTATACATTAAGTAAGGACTCAACAACACATAAATAATAATAATAATATTTATTTTTATAGCACATTTCATACATACATGCAACTCAAAGTGCTTTACAGAATAAATAAAAAGAAACTTTAAAAGGAAGCAAAGATAAGACAAAAGGAAAATGTTAAAAGAAATTAAAGATAAAAAGGAAACAAACATAATAAAATAATGACAAATTATAAAATAATAATAATGTAATAAAATAAATATTAAAATAAGATAAAATGTAACTAAATAAAATAATGTAAAAAAGTAAAGTAAGTAAGATAATAATAATCAGGAAAACTTTTAAAAATAATTAGAACAGAGTTAGCTACTCACACTCACATAGAGCGCGACCTTCACTCTCACTGGTTTTCTGCGAACTGTGTGCTCATCAGCCCAATGAGTGGCCACCTGGTGCTCGACTCCCAGCCAAGGGTGAAACTCCCAATCACTCAGTTACACCCCCTGTATACACCCCCGTGGAGTTCGACCGCCAAACCTCTCGACTCTTGTAGAGTTAGATCCCCTGATCCTGACAGTTCCCTATGAACTACGTCTGGCGTCGCCTGTGTATACACGTACCAGGAGAGAAGTCACAACCTCTGAAATAAGTTTCTTACTCACACAGAGCGCGACCTTCACTCTCACTGGTTTTCTGTGAACAAATAATGATAAATTAAATTGAATAATGTTTTTTTTTCAGAAAAAGTATATTTTCCCCCCTGGGATCTGTAGCATACTTATGATTCGGAAATAAACTCACATAAATAAAATATGTGAGTACCAATATGTGTAATACCAAATATGTCTGATTCAGCCACTGGATTAATGGTATGTCAGACAGAGTACAGAGAATTCCGGGAACAGCCACTCGCCACATCAATCGAGGACAAACCGCAAAAGCTAAAAGTAATAAAGTATGTTAGATTATTAAATAAATGTATATGGATTATATATCTTTCTCAGAAATATGATAACATTATAGAACGTAAAGTTATAAGTAAAGTTTTTGTAATTATTTTGTCTTACTATTCTGAAAATGTTTGTATACAAGAGTACATTTAAAACCCAAGTTTTCATGGTAATATGTTCATAGCACTTCCTACTGTCACGTTGCGGAGGGCCCCCTGCCGGTCGCCCCCTTCCACAGCGGCAGCTGTCCTGTTGTGGTCATGTGGTGTTCATCCCTCAGGTGGGGTCTCACCTGAGGGTCATTTGTTCGTCTATATATGCAGCCCCGTCGACAGGGGGGGACAACCGGGTCTGTTGTCCCGGGCCCCAGGGCCAGGGGGGCCCATCAAAGAGCCCAGCAATTTAATTTTTATTTAAAGTCTATAATTTTAAATAATCTTGAAATCTTTCATTAATATAAAATTTTCTACTCAAAATAAGCTCAATGGCTAAAATATATATGTTTTTTATCTGCATATTTTCCATTAAGTGCATACACCCCCTCCTCCCACTGAAAAATGGTTTGATCCAGCACCGACCGTAACTGGCTGGTACCCGCCCAACAGCGGGAAATACAGTGGAGGATAGTTAAAGTAAACAGAAATCTGGAGCGCAGAAAAGAAAGAAAAAACATTTACCTGACGAATTTTAATGTTGCATTGTGTTCCAGGTTTGAAAAGTGCTGGAATTTAGGCTAAAGTACTACTTCGTTTCACAACAAATGTAATTCCAGGACGAAACATGAGAGAACGTGAAGACGTTAAGATTGGGCATTTTGAAAATAAACAACCATTAAATAATGTAAATAAAAAGCGAATTATTTTGAGTATATGTATAAATATTTAACTTAATTAAGTTTAGTGTTCAGGGAAATATTGAAATGGACCTTTAAAGTGACGTACAAGTGCTTGAATTCCACCTTATAAAGGTGTATGAACCAATATAGATCATTGGTATGAACCCTGCAAACGTGACTTTGTTCATTGCGCTGAAGCGCGGCGCGCGCGAAGTTACAAAATTCGAGAGGCGCACGACCTCGTGAATCGAATCGCGAATCGAGACCCTCGCGCACGTTCGGTGCCACTGCGATTACGTCATTTTCGCCGCGCGGACCCTCGCGCCGCTCGCGCCGCGTCAAGTATAAACCAGTCAGCTGTCAGAAACAGCTTTGATGTGTGGCTATATTATATACTATATGACCTAACACAAGGATTGTCTGCTACAGAGAAAATTCAAATGACGTAAGCCGGGGGGGGGGGGGGGGGGGGGGGGGGGCACATGATATTTTCTTGTCCCGGGCCCCAGCAAGACTGTCAACGGGCCCTGTATATATGTCTTGTCTTTGTACCAGTTGACCACTGGTTATTATATCCTTAATTCGGATCGACTCATGGGTTTTTGGTTTGCACACTTTCTTCATTAAACCATCCTTTTTCCCTGAGACTTGGTGTGATCGCTTCCATTTTATTTCGCTCACCCTGCCCGTCACACCTACACGTTCACAAAAATATTTAAATCTAAAAGAATAATTTTGGCTCAAACATCACAGTCCCGACAGATGGTGTGTTTTAGTGTATTTTTAAGTTAACGTCCAAGTGGCCTTTTTGAAAAGTTTTCAGAGACGTTTCATCATGTATAGCCTAAGGGTTCACCTTATTTGCAATTCGATTTACGAAATGGTTTGTAAAGATGTGAACACACTTGTTTCTGTTCATGGTAGTTGCATTTGTTAAAGTAACCAGCTAAACATTTTCTGTACAATTTGACCATTTTAAAGGTACTACTGAAGTTAATGGCAGTAAAAACTGTGACGAAAACGTTGGCTCATAGACTCACCGGCCACTTTATTAGGCACAACTTTTACCTTCAGAACTGCCTTAATCCTTCGTGGCATAGATTCAACAAGGTACTGGAAGCATTCCTCAGAGAGTCTGGTCCATATTGACATGATAGTATCACGCAGATGCTGCAGATATGTCGGCTATACATCCATGATCCAATGTGGTAAATGTAGAGGCCATTCGAGTACAGTGAACGCATCGACGTGTTCAAGAAACCCGTCTGCACTTTATGACATGGCGTGTTATCCTGCTGGAAGTAGCCATCAGCAGATGGGTGCACTGGCCATAAAAGGATGGACATGGTCAGCAACAATACTTAGGTAGGCTGTGGCCTTGACACAATGCTCAGTTGGTACTAATGGGCCCAAAGTGTGCCAGGAAAAATATCCCTCAAACCATTGTACCACCAGCAGCCTGAACCGTTAATACAAGGCAGGATGGTTCCATGGTTTCATGTTGTTGATGCCAAATTCTGACCCTACCATCTGAATATCACAGCAAGAATTGAGATTCATCAGACCAGGCAACATTTTTCCAATCTTCTTGTGTCCAATTTTGGTGAGCCTGTGTGAATTGTAGCTTGGCCTGGCCCCTCCCTTTGGGCATGTGTAGGTGTAGTCTATGGCTGTGTTCGAAATAGTCTACTACATACTACTGGCATACTGATCGAGCCCCAAATCAGTATGTCGTATGCAGTATGTGACCAAAATGAAAATTTCCAGTACGCGAAACATACCCGGATGACCTACTACTTCCGCAAAATATTCCAGTACGCGAACAGAGCTATCTTCGTGGTGTACTGCATCCCATCATGCAACGCTACGTTCACGTGACCCCGTAGTGTGCTTTGCTTTTGTCGCATACTGGAAACTGTACTGCATACTACTACGAGGACCAGTATGCAGTATCCAGTATATACTGAGTCCAGTATGCAGTATCCAGTATGTAGTAGTCTATTTCGAACACAGCCTATGTCTGGTTATGTCTATCAGGGTACCCGCGGGTCCTTAAAAAGTCTTAAAATGTCTTAAATTTAGTTTTCCATATTCAAGGCCTAAAAATGTCTTAAAATGTCTGGAATTTTATGAGGGGAGGCATAAAATTATTATAAGTGTGTGTTGTTCAGTTGTTCTGGCGCGATGTGAACTTTGCCGAATCTAGCGCTAGGACCATGCAGAAAATAACCGCTCCAGGGTCCTAGTGCTAGATTCCTAGCATTGGAGTGTACAGCCTCAACAACGTCAACAATTTTCGTTCGCCAACACCCCCCCCCCCCCCCCCCCCCCGGTCAACAATTGCCCCCCCCCCCCCCCCCCCCCCCGTCAACGATGTGGAACACACCTGCATCCCCAGTAATAGTATTATTTCTTCTGGTGAGAGGTATTAAAAAGGTCTTAAAAGTCATTGAATTTGAGATTTAAAAATGTGCAGATACCCTGGTCTATAGGCCTATGTGTATTTCCTGGGGTGTGGTTCCGTGTGCGTGTGTTCATCCATCTCATATGTGGCTCGTCCCCGTCATCACTTGGGTCTTGTTTAGTTTATCTATATAATGTTTGTCTGAGTCTACACATTTATGTGTTCATGTTTAGTGTGCACTATTTGCCCTATTCACCAAAGTATAAACGTCTGTTTTTGCAAATCCTACTCTCCTCGTCGTGCTAGCCTACCTCGCCACTCCAGTACCATTTTAAGCACTATGATATAGCAATATTACTTTAATTGACTAAAAATATTTTATTTAAATTGATGGTCATTTTTTTCCATTCCTAACTGTAATTGATAGAAATACAATTAAAATACACAAAAATTTACATTTATTTTAAAATATGATTCCACAGCATTCAGCTCAGCTTAACTGGTGACAGGATGATGGTTAGAAAATGTTAATATGTAGGGAAGAGGAATGACGTCGGGAAAGACATATTTGCAGTCTTTTTTTTCACTTTTTCAGAATCAGTATTAAAAAAAGAAGAATGTTAAGAACAACAAATGAACTTTCTTCTGTCTGGCTGTCTGCCAACAGGGTTCAGAGGCAGGTTTATTAGTTGGACGCGTATCAAAGGTACAAAGTGTGGAAAGCTGCAGTGGAACAGCCATCATGCTGGGATCCTTGATTCTGGTTTGGATTTGTATAATCTTCATCTTCATCATCATCAGGATCCAGAGGTCCAAAAACCTCGCTCCAGGACCCCGACCAGTACCCATATTTGGGAACCTCTTACAACTAAACATCTTGAATGCACTGAAAGACCTTGAGAGGGTAGAGTGGCATCTTCTTCATTTCTGAGCTTCACCAACATAAAATGTGTTTATCACTCATGCAAGTTTGACTTTCTGTAAATACAGAAGCTTATGTTTAATTGTTTGAGAATAATTATACCATGAAGCCGGCAATTCGATTAAAAACTATGACCACCATAATGGACAGTGTATTATATTGGTATACCAAACTGAAATTTTACAAGAGATTGTCACGTTGAGGACCCCGGCCCCTCCCTTTTGGACATGTGTTTACGTCGTCTACGTCTCCTAGTGCGGTTATGTCTTGTGATCATCTGTCTCACCTGTGGCTCGTCTCGTAATCACGTGGGACTTATGTGGTTTGTCTACTTAATGTGCGTTCGCGCAGTGTCCTGTGCTCGTCGTTGTCTGAGTCTACACGTTTACGTGTCCGTTATATGTTTCTCCGTGCGCTTCAAGCGCATTTCATGTTAATTATTAAAGTGACGTCTGCTAAACAGAGGATTCCGTGTCTCGTCCTTGTCTGCGCCCGAACGTCACAGAACGACGAGCCGACCGAGACACTATGCCAGGCTACACCACCCGGCCGAAGAAGGGCAAACACCCTAGCAAGCGGCATCACCATGCCTCTTCCCCTCCCCCCCCGCCACAAAACCACGCCGACGTTCGAGGAGATGGAGAAAGACCCGGCGTGTGCTTTCCAGCTGGTTACAGCTCGGGGGTGCGAGCGCGACAACCCCGAGCTGGCGGAAATGCTCCGCGAGGGCGTTGTGAGGGTATGGAGGGAGCGACACCCCCCTCCTTCCCGCGCCCTCTCGCCTCTAAGGGTGGGCGCCTGCGTGATAGGTGCCACCGCATCAACCCCAGAGAGCGAGTTTGGGGAGGAGGACTCGGAGGAAGAGGATTACCTCACCCCGCCCACCGTAGACTACGGTGGGGAGGAGGAGGAAGATGAGGACTACCCTCCATCTGTGTGCTCCGCCCCCACCGTAGACTACGGTGGAAGAGGATAGTCCGCCCCCCCGGGTGCTCTCCAGCGGGACGGTGAAAGGAGGGAGGAGTCCAGAGGTGGGCAGGTCCTCCGACCGCTCCAGGGGAAGCGAGATGGACTATTCCTGGGGTGGCAGCCCGGAGCAGCCCATGAGCTGGAGCCAGGTGATGGAGGTTGAGGAGAACGCCCACACTGCCAGCTCCGGAGGGCGGTCGCGAGGCGAAAGAGGAATGGCATACGGCCCACCGAGGGGAGAGACCAGCCGCACAGCATCCGACGCGTCCGCCAGCCACGCTGCACCAAGCGCGTCCGCCAGCCGCGCTGCACCAGGGGGCCTGTCGGGGGCGCTACAGTACCCAAAAACCTAAGAAAACATAAAAACTCATGCTGCAATCTTGTTATGCAGAATACAAGTAATTGGTCTTGTATGATTCAGATCAATGAGTTCTATAACATTGCAATTACATCTCATAACAAAAAGTGCACTGCCTGACCAGAAATGAAACTTTTAATACACCAAAATGTCCTATTACATTACTGAGAATAATGAGATATCAGTATGGTAGTTTTCACCGGAACTGACACCGGAACTGACTGAAAACTATTGCTCACATGAAACACCACACAAACACACAAAGCTGATCTCAGCATGTGATTTAGTTCTGTGATCTGAATCATTTTGCCAATACACATTATTTTGATCCTTTTGGGCCTTTAGTGCCTCAACTGAATCTTTTTTTTTTACATAAAGTTCACTGCCTGACCAGAAATGAACCTTTTAATTCACCAAAATGTCCTATTTCATTACGGAGATTAATGAGATATCAGTATGGTAGTACTTGGCCTCCATCTAGTGGTCATATTTCGGAACTGACTGAAAACTATTGCTCACACGAAATACCACACAAACACACACAACGCTGATCTCAGCATGTGATTTAGTTCTGTGATCTGAATCATTTTGCCAATACACATTATTTAGATCCTTTTGGGCCTTTAGTGCCCCAATTGAACCTTTTTTTGCACATTGATTTATTTGTTCATTTTTTCCACTCAAACAGCTTCTTTTCACTTTTGGGTCTAAAGGACCTCTTGGGCCTATTGCCTATTGAGGCCATGAGGCCTATTCGTGTGTGAACCCGCCAATTGCCGCTTGCGGGTATATTATTTATTTATTATGTTAAAATAAGGATTTCAAGTCTTTTCAAGTCTTAAAGCTCAAGTGCGATTCCAAGTCCAAGTCAGTAAAGGTAAAGTCTAAGTCAAGTCGCAAGTCTTCAGTGATGTTGTCGAGTCAAGTCAAAAGTCATCAGTTTAGTGACTCGAGTCCACACGTCTGGTATATAGGCCTACTGAGTGCAGTATGCAGTATGTAGTAGGCTATTTTGAACACAGCCATGGGTAATTTGACATTTACGAGCGCGAATCTCCAATGTCCGGCTGCAGTGAACCCAACACGAGATAACGTCAGAGCGGCAAAAGACTGATTTGTTTTTTAAAACAAACGCGAAGTGGCGCAAAGCGAGGGAGCAAGGAGACACGAGGAAATAGGTAAAAACTGATGAACTATCTATCAAGATATGAAATTATAGTGAAAGCACGGTGTTGGTAAAGTTGCGATGCTGATTTTGGATGAACGTTATTTCGCCAAACATACATGTAATGTTAGCTAGGTCTGACTTTAGTCTGACTGTGTAAAGCAGGTTAAGCTAATATTTACTCAATGTCAATGAAAACATTGTGAAGTTACTTTGAATCTTACAGAAATGAAGAGGAAAGTATGAGTCTGTATGAGTTTGTAAATGGCAGCCCGTGCATGGCAGCGTGTACATACTATTTCTCATCAAACTGATTAAATTCAGAATAGGCCTATGTACGTCTGCCACATGTTGCCACCCCTCAAAAATTCCTGCCCCCCCTCTCGCCACCCCATAACAGTAACTGTAAACTAGAGGTCTACTTTTGATGTTCAACCATACTGGTTCATGTCCACCCTTTATGTCCGATGTGATCTGAAGTTGTCCCGTGACGCTTGCTATAAGCACGAGCTGTTCTGATGTTTTGCAACTTTTGGACAGATCAGCTGTGTACTCGTATAAGGAAAACTTAGGAAAACTTAAAAACTTGGCAATGTGTCTCATTTAAAGTCACGTTTCCGGTCCCAAGCCCGGACAAAGGAGGAGGAATTTAGGAAATTTGAAGCGATTACGTAATCGACCCATTCTATAGATTTTCTTACGGAGGAGTTGGCAACTGCTTCTGGTGGTGTTTTTCCTGGGCCAGCCTGGTACGTGCATAACTATATATATTCACTTTATAGTCACGGGAGATAGTTGCGTTGTCCTCTGTGATGGGACTGTGTATCTGTCCTCGTCACAACGCCTATTTAATTTCAGATATTTCGTTTTCTTAGCGTATCTTGACCACTTATATAACTTATATAATTAGATAGCTAGCTGACTAACCAATTTTCTAATTGTCTCAAACTAACTTTTAGTAACTTAAATTAAGCTAACTGTAGTTTTCCTTTGCAGAATTCATTTTTGGCTGAAATTAATGCATTTCGTTAATGCGTCGATGTGCCGTGACATTAATAGCTACGCCCGATAAAGCGAAATAGCATTGATGACGTGTAAACAGCGACGCATTCCAATGTCTGGGATATAATTTATCATACATTAGTAAGGAGTGGATTTTCGTATTGGACGCTGGAGGAAAATATACATGCATTCAGCCCCCCGAGCCTTTCACAAGGGCCATAACGAGTTTGTAGGATGCTCAAGGCCGGTGTTGCCCCGAAATCTGTAACCACCGAATTCTGTGACCGCAGAGACCATTTTTGCACGTTTTCTGCGTACATTTTCGGCCCAAGGTACGGCGCCACCAGGGGGAACCCAAAACCACCAAAATATCACGATGAGCCTATAATTACATATGGATTCGGTGCTGAGGCGGTGGTATGGGTGCCCCAAATGAAATTCTGATTAGAACCCCATAAAGGATTGGGTCTGGCATGAGGATGCTCTTTTTAAGGCCTTTTCATAATCCTTCATTGTTGCTGTGCAAAAATACATATTGGATAACTGTGTGAATTACATATTTGCATGTACTGTGTGTATCATGGACATGTATTTATCAAAGGTACAGAGTGTGGAAAGCTGCAGTGGAACAGACATCATGCTGGGATCCTTGGTTCTGGTTAGTATTTGTATCTTCATCTTCATCATCATCAGGATCCAGAGGCCCAAGAACTTCCCTCCAGGACCCAGACCAGTACCCATATTTGGAAACCTCTTACAGCTAAACATCTTGAATCCACTGAAAGACCTTGAGAGGGTAGAGTGGCATTTTCTTCCTTTCTGAGTTTCACCAACATAAAATGTGTTTCTCACTCATGCAAGTTTATAACTCTTACTGTAAATAGCTTGTGTTTAAATGTTTGTGAATAATTACACCACAATCCAGGCAGTTATATTAAACATATAACCACCTTAATGGACAGTGTAGAATAATACCAAACTCTGAAGCATAACAAGAGATAAAGAATTCAATAATTGTGTATGACCTTCTATAAATAGATACTGATTTTACCAAATCAAGACTTATGTTTTGCTTTTAGAAATGTATTTACAGTATTTCTTCTGGCTTTATTTCTTGAATTGCTGCAGACTTGTTCCTTGTTTGTTGTATCTATTTAGTTGGCTGAACGTTATGGGAATGTTTACAGCCTGTATATCGGCAGAAATCCAGCAGTGGTTCTAACTGGTTTCAAGGCCGTAAAGGAGGCTTTGGTGACCAATGCTGCGGACTTTTCTGGACGCCCACAGAACCTCATGGTCAACAGCATAATAGAAAATAATGGTAAAATCCAATCATGATGACACCTGTCCCACTGATCAGATTGACATCAAGCTGCTATTCCTTTGTATGTTTTAATCAAGCTTTTACTTGTTTAAATTATGTAATAAAACTTAACATGTCTCAGGAGTCATATTTGCCGACTATGGTTCTATGTGGAGGGAGAATCGGCGTTTTGCCCTCATGACCCTGAGGAACTTTGGCCTGGGGAAGCAGTCTATGGAGAAGAGGATTCTGGGGGAGATCGAACACCTTGTTGCACGATTGGAGAAAAGTGCTGGTATTGTAATGTTGCTTCTAATCACTTTTTAGTCATTGTCTCACAAGTGAAATGACAAAAGATTTCTTACTTGTTGACAACAGCTGTTTAACAATGTCATGAAAGCAAATTTATCACAAATGTGTATATATGTAGGAGCAGATATGAATCCTAAGACTTTGTTCCATGATGCTGCATCAAACATCATCTACCTGGTTTTATTTGGCACACGCTTTGAATATGAGCACCAAACCCTTAAAGAGTTTGTTCGATGTTTCACTGAAAATTTAAAGATCACGAATGGACCCTGGGCAATGGTGAGACATTGCATTGTATAAAACAATGTTTGCGTTAAGACACTTGAAATTGCAGTTCTGTGATGACTGCTTGTCTTATTTTCTTCCAGATCTATGATACACTTCCTGTGGTGAGAGGTCTTCCCCTTCCCTTTAAAAAGGCCTTTCAAAATTTCAACACAGTTAAACAAATGGTACTAAACATGATTAAAAAGCACAAGCTAACAAGAGTATCAGGAGAGCCAAGGGACCTTGTTGACTGCTATCTAGATGAGATTGATAAAGTAAGTAACTGTGAACTTTGACATGGTCTGACTGAAGGAAACACCCTCAACATGTTCATTCTTCCATATGGTGTTTCAATATGGTAACACAGAGATACACAATAGATAATCATGTAAGTCTTATCAGATGATGTTTTATTTTTAATAGAATAGAGATGGTCAATCTTTTGATGAGAAGAATCTTTTGGGGATAGTGATAGACCTCCATGTTGCTGGGACAGACACCACCTCCAACACCCTCCTAACAGCATTCCTCTACCTTATGGCTCATCCACACATTCAAGGTCTAAACCCTAATGTACCCATTGTACTACAACAAACATGTAATATTATTGGTATCATATACTTAATGGTCTTTGCTTATGAATTTAATAGAGAGGGTAGAAGTTCCATATGCCTCATGCATTTCTAGAACGGTGTTGAATATATTCAGTTCAGTATAATTTCCCAAAGGAATCATGCAGTAATGCTCTCTGACTTGTGTTTGTAGAGAGATGCCAGCAGGAGATTGATAAGGCTCTAGAGGGGAAAGCTCAGGCATCTTTTGAGGACAGACACAACATGCCGTACACACAGGCTGTGATTCACGAGTCTCAGCGTGTCGCAAACACTGTACCTCTGAGTGTGTTCCACACCACCTCGAGAGATACTCAACTTATGGGCTACAGCATCCCAAAGGTGATGACGACAGTTATGTTGTTACTTCTAGTTATTTTGCTATACTTATTTGTCTAATCGTTCTTTCCTTCATCGTTCATGTTCCAGGGCACTCTTATAATCCCCAATCTCTCCTCAATACTCAGTGAGGAAGACCAGTGGAAATTTCCACATGAATTCAACCCAGCCAACTTCCTCAATGACCAGGGACAGTTTGAGAAACCTGAGGCTTTCATACCCTTTTCTGCAGGTGAAAGTCATGTAGTTAAAATTTATACAGGAGGAATAATAAAAGACAGTGTTTTTGCTTTGTTTAACATTTTATTTTAGATCCTCCATTTTGAGTATGCTTGGGTCCATGGGCGCAGATGGAAATTCTGAAGTGAGGGGGACCAAGCTGTACAATATATACGTTTATGCTTGTAGATGCTAGATTTTGAATGGGGTCAATATAAATCTGGAGGGGACATGTCCCCCCCGTCCCCAGTGCCATCTGCGCCCCTGCTTGGGTCTATGTTGAGTGGGCTTAAAATAATGCCCTGATTAATTGACGTTATTCTGTGTGTGTGTGTGTGTGTGTGTGTGTGTGTGTGTGTGTGTGTGTGTGTGTGTGTGTGGGTGTGTGTGTGTAGGGCCTCGCATGTGTCTTGGTGAGGGTCTGGCTCGCATGGAGCTCTTCCTCATCTTGGTCTCCCTGCTGCGCCAGTTCCAGTTTGTCTGGCCTGAAGATGCAGGAGAACCAGACTTCACTCCTGTATATGGAATCACAATGACTCCCAAACCATACAAGATGGGGGTCAGACTGAGACAGAAACCTGGAGAAATGCAGAAACAGTGAACTGGTCATCTTTTTTTCTGTATGAGACTTCACCAGTTTAAATGTAATTCACATAAATTACAAATTCATATCTGCGTTTTCTAGTTTTCTGTGAGCTTCATTCTGTGTTGTATGGGTATTATGGAATTGTATCAAATGCATTTCCCACATACATTTGTCTTAGCTGATTATACCTCCTTTTGTTCCTCTAACACTTAAACTGAACACAGAAAGCCAACACATTGACACAAAATCACGTGTCACACCCTGTCCATCCTCCTGTGTAATAAAGGCGGGGCACTGGGTCCAAAGACTATGGGTGCTAAACAGTACATATTAAAATCTAGTTTTGTAGAAACAAGATGAGATAGACTTAGTATGCACTAATAAACTGTAGTCGAAACACTACCTTGCTTGTCCCCTTATTTCTTCTACACACAATAAAGTTTTAGGAAATGCTTTGAGGATATTACTCACAAGAAAAATATCCTCATGGCATAATGAAAAATGTTTCTGTGCGTGAATGTTTGTGTGCTTGTATACCCAGTGGTGAATGGTGCTCTGCCATTAGGGTCTGTCCTCTCTGCCCTTCTTGCACCCCATTCAGTCCCGCAGGATGCTGTGGATCCTGGTAGAGAGTAGGGCTGGGTATCGATTCAAATTCCAAGAATCGATCTGATTCCGATTCTGAAGATTAAGAATCGATTTATTTCGATTTAATCCGATTTAATCGATCCGATTCGATCCAATTCGGGGTTTAGTGTTATTAAAAATGTATTTATTTGAGCTGTTTCCTGACTATGTACAGAAGCAACATGTTAAAACTAGTATTATATCAATATTAATCAGCAAATAGTTACTGGTAGTTGGTAGTTACTGATGGCTGGAAATCATAAATCTACCTTCAAGAAAGGTAATCCAGGACAATAAACAGAGGACATCTTTGAGGTGTCTATATCTGCAACAGTGGACTCCTACTGGGACACTAACCAGTGCATTATTATTATGATTGAAATAATTAAGAAGTCACCCAAAAGCTGTTGCTACCAAATGCATTTTTATTTTAAAAGTGCTCACACTTAATAAACTGAAAGTATAAAATGTAAACGTGTATTTTTCTTTAAAGTGAGAATATAATAACAGAACTGTCATGTTACGGTCCCCGACCCCTCCCTGTTGGGCGTGTGTTAACGTTGTCTGCGTCTACTCGTCTGCGTATCTCCGTGGGTGCGGGTGCGTCTTGTGATAATCCTCACTTGTGGCTCGTCTCGTTATCATGTAGGGTTTGTGTGGTTTGTCCATTTAATGTGCGTTCGCGCAGCGTCCTGTGCTCGTCGTTGTTTGAGTCACACATGTTCTATGTAAACGTGTTTTATGTGCGCTGTCTGCGCTTCGGTAAATGTAATAAACTTAATGATTTGGAAAGTGCAAAGGATTCTGTCTCGTCCATCGCCTTGCGCCCAACGTTACAAGAGCATTTTTAACTTTTTTAAACTGTAAAAACACTGGGTAAACTGTCAGTGACATGGACTAACTGTAAATAGTCACTGACACTGGATAAACTGTCCTTCTGTTTTTAGATTGCCGATTTGACTATCGTCGTTACCGTCACTGTCCGACGCCATGTTGTTTTACAGTTAGTTAGACCGAGCACGCCTGCGTGAATTCAGTGACGAGGCGGGGGTAAAAGTTCACAAAAAAATCGATCTTTGGACGTACGAATCGATTATCAGATCATCATATGCGAATCGATTCTGAATCGGAAAATCGATTTTTTCAACACAGGCCTAGTAGAGAGTATGATGTTCTATTGGCTGCTGCTTCTCACCGGTGTGTGATTAGTCGAGTAAGATTTGTACCTGTGTTAAAATTGTAAAGTGACCATGGGTATCTTGAAAGGCGCTATATAAATTGAACATTCATTCCTTCATGACATCCGTCGTTGCAATCCGGTCTGATTCCCCATGCGTATGAAATCGTACGCAAAAATATGCACTGAAATGCGTACTCATCGGTACGCAGCGAGCTGCGTACAAATGTTACGCCGCTATCAAATACATGTAAATACTCGCCGATTCCCCGACCAAAACGATCCATAGGCTATATGTAGGTGTCCAAAATGATCGTAGTATCTACAGTATATTAAAGCAAACGCTAAAAAAATTGGACATTTGACGTTTTGCGAGTTGAGAGAGAGAGAGAGAGAGAGAGATAGAGAGACGCACTTCTTGAGCGTAATGCCCAGTGGTAGGCTATTAGGTCAGACTTCTTCACTAAAAAGACCAATATAATCGCTTTATTAAATTTTTTATGTATTTAAATTTTTTCTTATTTTCTATTAGTGCTTTTTATGTTTGGGTTTGTTCTTAAACTGCTTTAAAAAAAGATTAGACATTTGACGTTTTGCGAGACCACGTATGGAAACATCCCAACATATGTATGTATTTATGTGCTCAGACAAATACTCTTACTGTGAAGTTCTGCACACATTGGTAAGGTTGCTATCTAATTTGAGCGCGATTGCGACCATCTATATCAAAGGTTTGAAGCATTGATCTATATTACTGGATTGCAGGGTTGCCAACTCTCACGCATTGAGCGTGAGACACACGCATTTGACCGTTTTCACACGCTCTCACGACACACTTCCGATATCTCACGCCGAAAAAAAAAATCCAGTTTATTTACCTCAGATCCACATATATGATTCAATACGTTACTAGTTCGCTAGCTCTGGCTGGCGCCATCCACCGGCGATATAACACTGAATCTGTGTCCATTTTACGTTCGCCCCCCCCCGCTCAACAACTTTCGTTCGCCACCAGGCCCGTCGCGATGGGGCAGGCAAACCAGGCAATTGCTTGGGGCCCCAAGCTGGCCTGGGGCCCCCAGACAACAACAGGTTAAGAATTAAATGCAGCGACAAACTGTGTGAGCCCCCTTTACATTCTCAAAGTCATGAGCAATGACACTGTTCTCAGAATCCCCCTCAAGGGGCCCCTCCCACCAGCTGCTGAAGGCAGGCAGACACTGTCCTGGCAGACAGCCAAGTTTTAGACGCCGGCAAATATGAAACTTAACCATGAAGCGAATTTATACATCAGGAAGCCAAAAGAGAAAACAAAAGAAGAAAGAGGAACACAAAAAAACACAAGACAATGGTAAGTGATGATTTACACTGGATAAATTAGGCCTACCTGTACAAATGGTGTAATTTAGCAGCAGGTAGGCTAAAAACAATATATACGTCCCGGCTAGTGTTGCCACCTGTCCCGGTTTTCACGTGCCTGTCCCGGTTTTCCCGGGCCGTCCCGGTTTGTCCCGGTTTTTCTTCTTTTTAATATTCAGTCCCGGAAAAAATTAGGTTAGTTAAAACCACGATTCAGACTGTTTCTGCACACTTTAAATCTGTTTTTTTCTCGCTGTGTCCATTTTAAACCCCTCCGGTAACATTTTACGTTCGCACCCCCCCCCCCGCTCAACAACTTACGTTCGCCAACCCCCCCCCCCCCCCCCCCCCCCCCCGCTCAACAGATTACACTCGCCACCCTGTGTCAGTATGACAGTGTCCTTGTTTTTTGTCAGACCTAGGTGGCAACCCTAGTCCCGGGTAATCCCATACTTAGGTTGGGGGGGGGGGGGGGGGGGGGGGGGCGGTTGGTGTCTTTGCTTGGGGCCCCCAAATACCTTGAAACGGCACTGTTCGCCACCACCCCCCCCCCCCCCCCCCGCTCAACAAAATACACTCGCCACCGGCTCCAGGATAAAATCTGTTGCCGCTATAGCTATGCGCCGCCCTCGGAGCCATTACTATGCATTGAGTCATGTCGACAAAGCAGTGTAGTTCCTATGTGGGATGTGCATCCATCTGTCACAAAAACAGTCCTACCACCCTTATCCGATTTTGATAAAAAAATATGGCTTAAATGTGAGAATATTGCCGATATGTAAAACTTCGTATTATCCCAAGAGATAAATTTATAAGCAGGAATTTTTCAATTTAGGTAAAATTTTAACAAAACCCTGCATAAAGCCCTTTTCTTTCACCTGGCTAAAACTAAATAACATATGTATGTCATGTTTTTGATATTCAATCATAATTATGGTAAAAAGTTGTAAATAAATAACTTTGATAAGTTTTAATTATGATCACAATTCTGATATTGAAAGTCAAATTTATGAGTTTATCTCTTTATTTGTCAACTCTCCCCGTTACAGCTGTAGTTTTCATAAATTCTTTAAGTGCAATACCTCTTATATATGTTCAAGTATAATATGAGATGGCATCAGTGTGGAGGAGCATCTTTGAGCACTACATAGCTAAATCCATCCATCCATCCATTATCTGAACCGCTTAATCCCGCTAGTCGGGGTCACGGGGGGGCTGGAGCCAATCCCAACATCTCCGGGCGAAGGCAGGGTACACCATGGGCAGGTCGCCAGTCCACCGCATGGCCAACACACACGCACGCACTCACACCTACGGGCAATTTAGCATGATCAATCAACCTAACACGCATGTCTTTGGACTGTGGGAGGAAACCGGAGTACCCGGAAGAAACCCACGCAGGCACAGGGAGAACATGCAAACTCCACATAGCTAAATGTGGGTGAAATTAATTATGAAATTATAATAGAGAAAATAATGAGTTTGAATCTGAAATTTATGACAAAATTTGTTAGATCTTTATTACCTTCAAGTAGCAGAAAATAGCTTACTGTCACGTTGAGGACCCCGGCCCCTCCCTTTTGGGCGTGTGTATACGTTGTCCACGTGCTTTGTCTGCGTCAGCGGAACTCCGTGGTGATGGCTATGTCGTGTGAATAATGTGTCTCACCTGTGAATCGTCTCGTAATCACGTGGGGCTAATGTGTCTGTCTATTTAATGTGCGCTCGCGCAGTGTCCTGTGCTCGTCGTTGTCTAAGTCTGCACGTTGTGTACCGTATTCATGTTTATCGTGCGCTGATTGCGCAATCTCTGTTCTAAGTAAAGTGACGTCTGTCTCCAAAACCGAGGATTCTGTGTCTCGTCCTTGGCATAGCCCGAACGTCACAGAACGACGAGCCGTTTTCAAGACACCAAGAACAATGCCAGGCTACACAACCCGGCCAAAGAAGAGCCAGCGCCCCAGCAAGCGGCATCACCACGCTCCCTCCTCGCCACCGTGCTATGAAGCCACGCCAACCTTGGAACAGTTGGAACAGGACCCGGTCTGCACGTTCCAGCTGGCTTCAGCACAGGAAACGACCGACCCCGAGATAGCGGAGATGATACAGACTTGGCGAGAGCGACAGAAACCTCCTCCATCCCGCGCTCTCTCTCCTCTGCGGGTAGGATCCTACGTGTTCTGCGCCACAGACACTACCCCAGAGAGCGAGTTTGGGGAGGAGGACTCTGAGGAGGAGGGTGATGCGGAGGAGGAAGGGGGCTACCCTCCGTCTCTATGCGACGCCTCCACCGTCGACTACGGTGGGGAGGGGGAGGAAGCCTACCCTCCGTCGCTAGACGACGTCTCCACCGTCGACTACGGTGAAGAGGAGGAGGAGGAGTCAGAGGAAGAGGACTACCTCCCTCCGCCCGTAGGTCCCTCTCCCCCCGTCGAGGAGGGCGAGGAGCAAGAGTGTGACGAGGAGGAGTACCCCTCCCCGTCGGAGTGCTCCGCATGCCCCGAGGAAGACGGTGGGGAGGAGGAGGAGAATGGGGATTACCCTCCGTCCGAGGGCTCCTACACGGAGGAGGAGGAGAGCCCTTCCCCCTCGGAACTGTCCGTCGGGACGGTGAAGAGGAGGAGGAGTCCAGAGGCGGGTTCATTCCCCGAGCTCTCCCCAGCCAGCGACATGGACTGTTCCTGGGGTGGCAGCTCGGGGCAGCCCATGAGCTGGAGCCGTGGCAGTGACGAGGAGATAGAAGCGGAGGAAGCCACTCCCACTGCCAGGTCCGGAGGGAGATCCACGGGTGAGGAGGGTTTCCCGTACGGCCCACCGAGGGGTGGGACCAACCGCGCTGCACCTGGCGCGTCGGCCAACCGCGCTGCACCAGGCGCGTCCGCCAGCCGCGCTGCGCCCGTTGGAGGGTTTGCAGCTAGGGCAGGAGGAGCACCGCCTTTGTTTGTTGGGAAATCTGTGTAGAAAAATGGCATTTATAAAAAAAACTGTATTAACCTGGGGTGAGTTTCCAAAAACGTTCTTAGTGCTAAGTACTTCGTAACCTCGTTCTTACGTACGAGGTTAAGAAGTACTTAGCGTTTTGGGAAACTCACCCCTGTTGATTTAAAAAAAAAAATTATGACAAATTTAATTGACTTAAATTTTCATTTGGTTTCATTATTTATTCAGAGTATCTATGGGACATAATGCCAACTGGACTGAACATCGGTCCCAGTAAAACAGATTTAGAGATAATTTTAATGAACATCGTATTTACAACATTATCCTAACATGATATCAATATTAATAACAATACATTGTAATTTGTTGGAACAGAAAACTTGTTTTTAAGTGGGTTTACTAGACATAGCTTTATCAAAATCAAGCTAGCATAGACAGTCAACATCCCTCATCTTCGCTATTTTTTTTTAATAAAAATTGTTTTACTGACCTGTGAAATGTGATACCCTTTGATCTTGTGATCTTGTTGTCGTAGTTTTGACAATTTATGTCCCTCTTTGGTTTTCCTTACGTGACTGTCTGCTAGATCTCATTTTTATGTCCATCCATGGATGCTCCTCTATGCACGACTCAATGCATAGTAATGTCACCTGCGCTGCGCATGCTAAGTCACGTGATGTCCAATCCAGTAATATAGATCAATGCGCTGGGAAGCTGGTGGGGTGGGCGTGGCTTGGTCCCAGAGGCGGTCTCAGAGCTCTGCGTCAGTCCGGAATCAGTGACCAATGGAGATTGCAGAGGAACGCCTTCATCTAAGCCCCTCCCACACGTGAAATGTGTTCCAAAAATCAGAAGCAAAAAAACGAAGCAGAAGCAAAGAAAGATTTCTGAAGCAAAAGGCCTTACTGGGAAAATCCAAAAAAACTAAAACAATGGAACCAAAAACTTGTCAAAATGCAAACGAAAATAAGTTTCAAATGACCTATTATATTTAAATATATATACTTTTGATATATATTTTTCTGTTTTGCATTCATAACTAGTGCTGTCAATTCCAGGTGCCGCGAAAAATCCTCACCAGGATTTTGCTCAGGCTTCCTGGATTGTGTTGATTCCACTAATTTTACCTGGATTGCTAATTAGAAAATCTAGCAAGCTTGAGCAAAATCCTTTTAATCGCGGCACCTGGAATTGACAGCACTTTTCATAACATATACTTTCTGCTTTTGGATTTACTTTTGCTTCAAAATTACATCCATGCCTATAAACATAGACAAAATTTCAATGTCGAGGACACAACATTATACATTAAGGACTCAACAACACATAAATAAATAATGGTAAAATAATGCTTTTGAATATTGTTTTTTTTTTCAGAAAAAGTACATTTTCTTCCCTGGGACCTGTAGCGGTATTATAATTCGGAAATAAACTCACATAAATAAAAATAGATGTGACCAAATGTGTCTGATTCAGCCACTTGATTAATGGTCCGTTGGACAGAGAGCAGAGAATTCTGGGAGCAGCCACTCCTTCCTTCAGACGTGTTGGGGATTCGGAATATGTGAACTTGCTGAATCTGAGAATATCAATCGAGGACAAACTACAAAAGGTAAAAGTAATAAAGTATGTGAGATTATTAATTTACTTTATGGATTACATGTCTTTCTCAGAAACATGGTAACATTATAGAACTCAAAAGTAGAGTTTTTGTAATTACTTTGTCTTACAATTCTGAAAATGTTTGTATACAAGAGTAGGCTACATTTAAAGTTTTCATGGTAACATGTTCATAGCACTTCCTACACGTTCACAAAAATATTTAAATCTAAAAGAATAATTTTGGCTCAAACATCACAGTCCCGACAGATGCTGTGTTTCAGTGTATTTTTAAGTTACTGTCCAAGTGGTCTTTATGAAAAGTTTTCAGAGACGTTTCACTGTGTATAGCCTAAGGTTTCACCTTATTTGCAATGCGATTTACAAAATGGTTTGTAAAGATGTGAACACACTTGTTTCTGTTCATGGTAGTTGCATTTGTTAAAGTAACCAGCTAAACATTTTCTGTACAATTCGACCATTTTAAAGGTACTGAAGTTAATGTCAGTAAAAACTGTGACGAAAACGTTGCCTCATAGACTCACCGGCCACTTTATTAGGCACAACTTTTACCTTCAGAACTGCCTTAATCCTTCGTGGTATAGATTAAACAAGGTACTGGAAACATTCCTCAGAGAGTCTGGTCCATATTGACATGATAGCATCACGCAGATGCTGCAGATATGTCGGCTATATGTAACACCTGAGTTTAACGCAGTTACCACCTACAGCGGCAGGCGTTCTGCCTTGCCAATATAAGTGGAGATCAGAACTGAAATAAGGCTATGGACCAGTATATCTAGGTTCTGTGAGGAGGTGAGGTGTGTGACAGCATGCACAGGAGACTGATACGGCTCAAAGGGAATGGACACTTTACTGGAGAATGAAGGTGGATGTACAGAGTTACAGGGCTAAAGAAAATAACAGCTGATTATATGTACAGATATAATCAGAAATTATAAAAATTATTTCACTTGTGTCCCCTTTGGTTTAGCAACAAGTCAACACACACAAATCAAATTTGAAACAGGTATTAAAAATAATAAAAGTACATGTAGTGCTCAAGATAGTGAGTGGAAGGAAGGTAACAGTCTTTCAGACTAGTTTGTTCCTACTTCACCAGTATATAGTGAAGATGACACTCAAAAGAAAGTAGTCCAACTCGTGGGTGGCTCGCCATCTAACTCTCCAGTAGGTCCACCAGGCACCGTCTCCCCGGAGTCTGATTATCCCCAATAAAAAACCTGACCGTTATTTGCTCACTAATTCTCCGTCAGTTCAGCTGGATATAGGAGATTTGAAGTCCCCAATTTTTTTCGTTTGTAGTACTGTTTCATGAATTTTGATAGCAGGATTTCTACTATTATTTTCCTCAAATAACTACTACTACTACACGTCTCAACACGAGGGGAATCATCAGAAAAAGAACAAAAGAAAGAAAGAGTGGCAGTCTTGGTAGACTACGCAAAGCAGTAGGCGGAACCATTCGATCCCCAGCTGTGATTTGCTAAAGCAGCTCCAGAGGCGGTCTTTGCATAGAGGCGTTGCTAGGCAATTGCCTTGGGCCCCTCCCACTGTAGGGCCCCCTTGTCTAGCTAAAGCCAGGTTCACACTACTGACTTTTCAGTCGTCAGGTTTTTGTGCCGTTCACACTACATGACTGGTTGTGCTGTAATCGCGAGTCTCTCAGTTGTTGTGGCTTTCACACTACATGACTGATCGGCGACGTGGGCTCACGAATTAAACGATTGGGGAATCGCAGACTCATCTGGCTGCCGTCCAAAAACACGAGAACACGAAAACGAAACTCTCGCGAGAACCAGCAACACCACGTAGAAGAAAAAACAATGTACATGTACTCCACATTTTCGTTATTATTATTTTTTTACCGTTTAAACACTCCATAGTCCCAAATTGCCAGAATTATTTCATCTCTCCGTTGCAGTGAACATAGATATAATCAATCGCACTATTTCTCCAGTGCTGTCACAATAACTTAAACACAGTGTTGTAGTAAAGTTGTAAGAAAGGTGAGGATTTTGTGTGTTTGCTGGGTTACTGTTTTGAAAGCATTCTTGAAAGTTTTTGTACATTCTTCAGAGATATCTTCAGCGGTGCCGCGGTTCTCTCTCCGCGTTCCCATTGGCTGTAGCTAGCCGCTGCTGTTGACTCAGTCGCCGACTGGGCTAGATATCAGGGGCGCAGATGGCACTGGGGACGGGGGGGACATGTCCCCTCCAGATTTATATTGACCCCATCCGAAATCTAGCATCTACAAGCATAAACGTATATATTGTACACCTTGGTCCCTCTCACTTCAGAATTTCCATCTGCGCCCATGCTAGATATTAAACATGCTAGATATCTGCCGGTTGTCTGCGATGAGTTGACGAGCGTCTTTCAGCAGTTCACACTACATGACTGAGCGAGCGCCGAGTGATCGCCGATTTGCCTCCGACCACAGGTTTCTGTCGGCGATCTACAAAAACAGTCGGCGACTGAAAAACCAGCCGAAAATCGTGTAGTGTGAACCTGGCTTAACTTATTTCTCGCATATTAATGTTGATGGGCCCCCTAGCTAAATTCGCCTTGAGCCCCCAAATTGCTAAGTCCGCCACTGAGCAGCTCCTATAGGAAACAGCGTTCTGCTGAGCGTGCAGAACAAAATTTTACTTTCTATTCTAATTGGTTGAGATTGTAGGATGCCACGCATATGTCAGGCAAAAGTTAACCCTTCGCCAACCGGCGGTTATGACTGGCATTAACACCACATGAAATGCGGGTTACATCTCTTCCCTCTTAAACATGTGGACGTCCTCGTACATATGCATATGGTTGGCAGGTCACTGGCTCCGCTAGCGACGTTGGCATGTTCAAACCATAATCATCCATCTCCCTACTATTAAGAGAACCTACTATAGCAGCATTCAACCCTTGAAACAAGGATGTTACTACTGAGACTAGAGGGTTTCCCAGCTCTGGGAAATGAAACCTTCGAGCGGGCACTCGCTCTATGCTCGACCTTCTGACAGGATTGCTTGCTACATCATCAACACCATGGCAGTCAGTATCACCTGCACAGTTTGGTTCCGACTCACACTGTTCCACAGATAAGCCTTCTTCTACAGGTGATGTTATTACTTGTGGTTCACCGGTTCTATCATTTACTTTTACAGCATCAATCTTAGACTCTCCAGCACTAGTGTGCACCAGTTCTGGTCCAACCTGGAATTCTCCTGCAGGAAAACCAGGGACAGGTAAAGACTTTTGATCACTCAATTGAAGTGGATTTCCAGGCAATTCTGCAAACTGTTCCCCAGCAGGTCTTCTCACAAGATTTGGGAAAGGTTGGGAACCTGCAATTGACTGAGGTAGGTGTTCAGGTAGGTTAGGAGCAATTTCTTCAGCAAGGTTACTCTCTGGTAGGTCTGACCCAATGATAGAGACAGGTGGGTCTTGCAATTCAAGGGTGTTCTGTGGACTGCTTGTCTTGTGAATTTCACTAACTCCAGTGCCATCACACTCATATGTGCTCTTCACAATTTCTAGAGGTTGAGGTGAACTGAACTTGTAGAGCACTGCATGGTCAATCGCTTCATCTTCTGTGTCTGTTATACCATCGTCCATCTCTTCGCAAGGGGTTTGGCGTGTTCTGGGCCTTCTTGCTTTAACTGGTGGGGTATGCTGTTCCTGTTCTGCTGCTGGAAGGAATCCACAAGGGAGCAACATATCTCTGTGTAGAGTGCGAAGAGGACCCTCTTCTTTTTCTGGTCTTACAGAATACACAGGAAGCTCACCAGCATGTTTGACCACAACATGTACAGCATGCTCCCACTTGTCTGAAAGCTTATGCTTCCCTCTGACGCGAACATTCCTCACTAAAACTCTATCTCCCACATCGAGTGTCGACTCCGTGACCAGCTTGTCAAATCTCACCTTATTTTTGAGAGCTGACTTCATTGTTGCTTGGGTTGCCAGTTTGTAGCTCTCCTCCAGATGTGACTTTAATGCTTTTACATACTGTGAATGTGGTGCCTTCTTCTTGTCCCCTACAGGTAGGCCAAAAGCAAGGTCAACTGCCAGTAGGGGTGGGAATCGTTTACTATCTCACGATTCGATTCGATTCCGATTTTGGGGGCCACAACTCAATGCAAAAATCGATTTTCGATTAAAAACAATTTTCGATTCAAAAAACGATTTGATTTATAAAAATGTCTGCTTCAGTCTATAAAATCTGCATGATCTACTACAGTCTGCTTTGCAAGACAGAACGACAAATACAGAAAATTAAGTGTCTTTCACATTTAATTAACAAAAATTAAGTGCTTTGGTAAAATAAAATGGTTTTTGTTGTTACCAAAATTCTTGAGGTTCATTTTGCGAGCTGTCAGGGCTGGCTCAGATGCAGTTCCCCCAGCCGTCGCTAGGGGCACCAGAGTCAGTCCCAGACTAAACCGACGTAACCGTACCTTCTCAGCCAGTCTCTGCTTTCTATCGTTTAATGGTGTCTTGCCACCTCTCTCTGTTATGCTTTCTCTTTACTTATTCGAGTATCTCATGCGTCACTTCCTGACCCATCTCAAGTTTTCCCAATCCTGTATGTCTTCCTATCCGTTTTGCCTTTATTTTTGGGAAGGGTTTTATTTTGCTGCAGGGTTTTTGCCAGTTACTTCTGCTGGTGTCCTTGGTTTCGTTTTCGCGTTGCATTTATCCGCGCTGTTTTTTAGTTACTGTTGTTGTTTTGTTTCTTCCTCCCGTCTCACTAAGGTTGAGTGTTATTTTTCACGCGTTGTATTTTCCGCATTGGTTTTTTGTTTCTATTTACTCCGTGCCCTCACGGTTTTGCTTTCTATTCTCTTGCGCGTTGAGTCTTCCGTGTTGTTTTGTTTGTTCGTTCTGGGTCGCTGTGCGCGTTTCCCTCTCGCTAATACATTTGACGAGTGTCAAACGTCTTGCTCTTGCGAGCCGGCACTTGGGTCCATCCTTCTCTATATTATTTCTCACCCTTCTCTATATTAACGCTCCCGTGCTCACCGCGTTACACAAGCCTTGCACACGAGCTACATTGTGTCCAGTTCGGTCATCCCCGGCATTCGGTAAAAACCAAAATGAACCCATATTTTTGCCTTAAATGAAGACCGGACAGGTTGAATATCTCTTTCCTCCATGTGTTTTGAACCTTTTCCGCGCATGAGTGTGTCCCAGAACATGCTGCGTAAAGTCTCGCGTAATTTTGTAATAATATAATATAATAATAATAATCTTTATTTGTATAGCACCTTTCATACATACATGTAACTCAAAGTGCTTTACAGTATAAATAAAAGAAACATTAAAAGGAGATAAGACAAAGACAAAAAGACAAAAAGAAAATGTTAAAAAATTAAAGATAAAAATATTAAAATAACATAAAAAGTAAAAAGTGAAGTAAGTAAGATAATAAAAAGTAAAGTAAATAAGATAAAACTATTAAGAGAGTTTCTTAACTAAAAGCGGATCTAAACAGGAATGTTTTGAGACTGCTCTTAAAACTATGCAAGGATGAAATGCCTCTGAGCTCTTCAGGAAGAGAATTCCAGAGCTTTGGGTCATAGTGGCTAAAAGCACCCTCGCCAATCTTTAATCGGCTTTTAGGAATCACCAGTAGATTACTGTTTGAAGACCTGAGAGACCTGACTGGAACATATCTAACCATCATTTCACTTACAGTTGTGATCAAATTTATTCAACCCCCACTAAAATAAAGTGTTTTGGCCAGTTTGACATTGATTTTGATCATTTCAGTCATCTTATTTACAATTATATCAAAGAGGCACTTATAAATTAGACAAACATAACATAATATTTATGATGGAATAACCACAAATGTCTTTACTGTGCTCACATCATTATCAGTTTTATTCAACCCCCTAGTGACATTATTTTTTAGTACTTAGTACAACATCCTTTTCCAGTTATGACAGCTTTCAAGCGTGAAGCATAGCTTGACACAAGTGTCTTGCAGCGACCTATGGGTATCTTAGCCCATTCTTCATGGGCAAAAGCCTCCAGTTCAGTCACATTCTTAGGCTTGCGCACTGCAACTGCCTTCTTTAGGTCCCACCAGAGGTTCTCAGTTGGATTTAAGTCTGGTGATTGCGATGGCCACTCTAGAATGTTCCAGCCTTTCATGTTCAACCATGCTCTAGTGGACTTGGATGTGTGCTTCGGATCATTGTCCTGTTGGAAGGTCCAACGTCTCCCAAGCCGCAGGTTTGTGACTGACTCCATCACATTTTCCTCCAAGATCTTCTGGTACTGAAGGGAATTCATGGTACCCTGCACACGTTGAAGCTTTCCTGTACCATTAGAAGCAAAACAGCCCCAAAGCATAATTGACCCCCCGCCATGCTTCACAGTAGGCAAGGTGTTCTTTTGTTCATAAGCCTGGTTCTTCCTTCTCCAAACATAGCGCTGGTTCATTGTCCCAAACAGTTCTAATTTAGTTTCATCTGACCACAGTACACTGTTCCAAAACCTTTGTGGCTTGTCCACATGACTTTTGGCATACTGCAGTCGACTTTTCTTGTTCTTTGGAGTCAGCAAGGGGGTGCGTCTGGGCGTTCTGGCATGGAGGTCTTCGTTATGCAGTGCGCGCCTTATTGTCTGAGCTGAAACTTCAGTGCCCACATCTGACAGGTCTTTTTTCAGTTCCTTAGCAGTCACGCGGGGATTTTTCTCCACATTACGCTTCAGGTAGCGCACAGCAGTCGCGGTCAGGATCTTCTTTCTGCCACGACCAGGTAACGTTTCCACTGTGCCCTTTAACTTGAACTTGCGAATGATGCTTCCGATAGTGTCTCTTGGAATATTTAACAACTTCGCAATCTTTTTATATCCATTGCCATTCTTGTGAAGAGCAATAACCTCTTCTCTTGTCTTCTGGGACCATTCTCTTGCCTTCACCATGCTTGGAAACACACCAGTAGATGTCTAGAAGGAGCTGAGTATCACAGTCCTTTTAAATCTGCCTAATTGGTGCTTATCATGCTTGATTGCTGCTCGTTGACATCCACAGATGTTTTCAATACCTGATGGAAAACACTGGAATGAACCTCTGTTCTTAGGAGTGGTAGTCGTAAAGGGGTTGAATAATTGTGTCAATGAAGAAATCACAAAAAGGCCATTTAATACTTTATGACAAAAAAAATTGATGCTATCTTAGTTGCATTTAGTTCTTTAACAAGTCCTTGTAAGATTTCATTATGAACACAATTACAAATGTGCACTGAATTCCATAAAACCCTTCGCAGCATTGGGGGTTGAATAAATTTGATCACAACTGTAGGTAAAGAGGGGCAAGACCATGAAGACATTTAAAAACCATGTCATTGTAATTACGTAACGCGAGACTTCACCACGACTTAGAATCGATTTTGGGACATTTAAAATCAATTCTGAATCGTAGTAAATGAGAATCGATTTTTGATATATGAATCGATTTTTTGGCACACCTCTAACTGCCAGTCAAGGTTGTTTCCCAAACATGAGCTCATAGGGACTAAACCCAGTAACCTCGTTTCTGGTACAATTATATGCATGGACTAGAGATTTCACATAATCGCACCAATGTGATTTTTGTTTGTCTTTGAGCGTGCCAAGCATACTCAATAAAGTCCGGTTGAACCTCTCCACTGGGTTCCCTCGAGGATGGTATGGACTGGTCCGGCACTTCTGAATCCCTGCCACAGCACACAGCTCTTTAACCAGATGAGACTCAAAATCTGCACCTCGATCACTATGAAGGTGTTCTGGTAGGCCATAGTGAGCGATGAACACATCCCACAAACACTTTGCCACGGTACGTGCTTTCTGATCTGGGGTTGGTACAGCCACTGCATATTTAGTGAAGTGGTCTGTGATAACAAGGACATCTTGCTTGTTCTTGTTCCTATTGTCTGGTTCAATTGATAGAAAATCAATACAAACTAATTCAAGTGGTCTGGATGTGAGGATATTAACCAAAGGAGCGGCTTTATCTGGTAAAGCTTTCCTACGGACACATCTACCGCAAGTTTGTATTTTCTTTTCAACATCAGTGGCCATTCTGGGCCAATAAAATCAGGATCTGACGAGATCTAGAGTGCGCTCCACCCCCATGTGACCCATGTCATCATGTAAGTGCTGTAGAACAGCCGATCGGGACCCTGAGGGCAGCACCAGCTGATAGTGTGTACAATCACCTTCCTGCCTGCGTCTATACAGAATGTTGCCTCTTAGCTCTAGCTTGTTCCACTCCCTTAGGAGTAGGTGAAGGTCTGGAAGCTCTTGGCGTAGCACAGGAGGAGGTTTCTCCCCTGTCTCCAGCTGGTGTATTACCGCTGCGAGAACCTGATCAGCTCTTTGCTGTTCAGCAATATCTGCACTGGACAACTGTGGAAGAATAGCATGTCCAACCAGAGAAGGTTCCTCATTAAGCTCATCAGGTATGGCGCAGGGACGTACAGCAAGTGACTCCACCAGAGCAAGGTCTGAATAGACGGTGGCTAAATGTTTGTCACAAATGGCCCTTACTACTTCCTGGTCAGAACTCTGAAAAGGTGGTCCCCCTTGGTGGGAAAGGGCAAACTGCTGGATGCGCTCACTCTCTTTTTGTGAAAACAGGTCATTCACAAGCCCCCCATGGGGCCTCCTAGACAAGGCATCGGCATCCAAATTTTGTTTCCCTGCTCTGTATTGTAAGCTGAAAGAGAAGGTGGAAAGTGCAGAAAGCCATCTGTAGCTGGTGGCATCTAGCTTGGCAGATGTCAATATATATGTTAGCGGGTTGCTATCAGTGACTACAGTAAAGGTGTTACCATAGAGGTAGTCACTGAACTTATCTACAACTGCCCACTTCAGCGCAAGAAATTCTAATTTGTGAGCAGGGTACCTTGCTTCACTTCGGGTAAGGCCTCTGCTCGCAAAGGCAATTGCCCTTCTTTGTCCATCTTGGTCTTGGTAGAGTGCCGCGCCCAACCCCATAGTACTTGCGTCTGTGTGAAGGATGTATGGAAGTTTGGGGTTGGCGAAACCTAGCACAGGCGCCATGGTAAGCCGATCAATGATTGCCTCAAAGGCCTGCTGGCACATGGTTGTCCAGCGACCCTGAAAAGGCTCCTTGGGGTTCCAGTACCTGGTTTTGACTGGGTTCTTGGCACCTCTCTTCAAAGGAGGATATCCAGAAGTCAGGTCATTTAACGGCTTCACTATCGTAGAGTAGTCTTTGACAAATCTTCGATAATACCCCGAAAATCCTAAGAATGATCTTAACTCTTTTAGGTTTTGGGGTCTTGGCCAGGTTTTTAAGGCAGCAATTTTTTCTGGATCCGTCTCAACACCATTTCGTGAAACAATATGACCTAGGTAACAGACTGAAGTCTGGAATAGTTTACACTTCTCTGGCGACAACTTCAATCCATACTCCTTCAACCGGTTCAGAACTTTGATCAGTCGTTCCTCATGCTCTTCCAGAGATTTAGAGAACACGATTATGTCATCCAAGGTTAGGTTAATTTCTCCCACACACCGCTCCATCACCGCGCATCAATACTAATGGGCCCAAAGTGTGCCAGGAAAATATCCCTCAAACCATTGCACCACCAGCAGCCTGAATCGTTGATACAAGGCAGGATGGTGCCATGCTTTCATGTTGTTGATGCCAAATTCTGACCCTACCATCTGAATGTCACAGCAGGAATTGAGACTCATCAGACCAGGCAACATTTTTCTAATCTTCTATTGTCCAATTTTGGTGAGCCTGTGCAAATTGTAGCTTGGCCTGGCCCCTCCCTTTGGGCGTGTGTAGGTGTAGTCTACGTCTGGTTATGTCTATATGTGTATTTCCTGGGGTGTGGTTCCGTGTGCGTGTGTTCCATCTCATATGTGGCTCGTCCCCGTGATCACTTGGGTCTTGTTTAGTTTATTTATATAATATGCGTTCATGGAGTGTCCCGTGCTCGTATTTGTCTGAGTCTACACATTTACGCTGTACTTATTTAGGTGTAACACTTGACTCAACTTTAACTTTCAAAAATCATGTAAAAAAAAAACTGTGAAAGTCTTTGAAATTTGACTTGGTAACACATTCTCTCACGTTTTCAGTACTGTATGACAAGTTGTTTGCAGGCTAGTAAAACAGTCTTAAAGCCATTGGAATTAAATAAATAAAAATTCATGATAAGAAATTTAGACAATATCACCAATGTCATATTCTTTCTAAATACGATTTTCTTAGTTTTGACAATTTAATAATCTATGCAAATATTTGTCTACTTTTTAAAGTCATCTATGGAGTAGCTGCGCCTCCTTTAAGAAGGTTTAAATTATAACATTGAGCTCAGAAAAAACTGCTTGAGTCACAAGAGCGACCTCTAGAGGACAGTGCAGCATCCCAAAATATAGGACCTCCTTTGCTTTATCTGCGTTTTCAGTTGTTGCCATGAGTCATTGGAATACTTTGCCAAATGAGATTATAACATGTAAAAGTTTCCCAACGTTCGCACATCTGATAAAGAAATGGCTCTTATCTAAGCAAGTTTGCACCCATTAGTAACGACGTGTGAGTTAGAGGTTTGTCTGGGAAAGTTTGAAGACGTACAGGTGTGTGTATGTGAACAAATTATTGTTTTGTTATAACTGGAGGATTTTTATAAGTTTTATGAATGGTGTAATTGAAAGATGAATTTTATATGTTGTATGCCCGTATTTGTGTTAAAGGTTTCGTTCATCCATTGAACAATTATTCTGTTTAAATATCAACCTGTCCAGGGACTACAGGTGGAAATTGGCTTATGGCTATAACCTGGCACAATGCATCTCTCCTGATCTCTAGGTTAATGTATTTGTTGTGCATTATCTCTGATGAATAAAAATCAAATCAAACGTGTTCATGTTTAGTGTGCACTATTCGCACTTTTCACCAAAGAATAAATGTCTGTTTTTGCGAATTCCACTCTCCTCGTCGTGCTGGCCTACCTCGCCATTACAGTACCATTTTATGCACTATGGTATAGCAGTATTACTTTAATTTACTAAAAGCGACAGGAACATATTACACCCATATTGGCTTCTTTACACTGGTTACCGGTAGGCTACAGAATAAATTTTAGAATTTTAATGCTTACTTATCAGGCCGTCCATAATGAGACTCCATCTTACATTACTGAGCTCTTACATCCTTTTAATAGTGCAAGAAGTCTCAGGTCTTCAGATCAGGGGTTGCTAACTGTCCCCCATACAAAACTAACATCTTAGGGGGACCGGGCTTTTGCGGTTTATGCCCCGAAATTGTGGAACAATCTCCCTGTTAATGTTAGACTTTCTGAGTCGGTTCTGGTTTTTAAAAAATGTTTAAAAACACATTTTTACTCTCTTGCGTTTAACAGCGTTTGATTGACGTGTTTTTAGTCTTGTATTTTAATTTCTACCTTAAGTAGGATTTTATTGTATTATTATGATCTTGTGTTGTATTTTATTGCTATCTACCTTTGTAAAGCACTTTGTGATAAAACCTAGAAAAGTGCTATATAAATAAAGTTTTACTTACTTACTAAAAATCTTTTATTTAAAAGGATGAAGTCAATTTTTTCCATTGCAAACTGTAATTTGTAGAAATACAATACAATTTGCAGTCTTTTTTACTCACCTTGTGACAACATATGTTGTGAAAAGCGCTATACAAATATATTTGATTTAACCTTTTCAGTACTAAATATGTTGAGAACTACAAATGAACTTTCTTCTGTCTGGCTGTCTGCCAACAGGGTTCAGAGGCAGGTTTATTAGTTGGACGCGTATCAAAGGTACAAAGTGTGGAAAGCTGCAGTGGAACAGCCATCATGCTGGGATCCTTGGTTCTGGTTTGGATTTGTATAATCTTCATCTGCATCATCATCAGGATCCAAAGGCCTAAGAACTTCCCTCCAGGACCCCGACCAGTACCCATATTTGGGAACCTCTTACAGCTAAACATCTTGAATCCACTGAAAGACCTTGAGAGGGTAGAGTGGCATCTTCTTCATTTCTGTAAAAATGTAAAATGCAAGTTTATGACTCTTACTTTAAATACAGTAGCTTATGTTTAATTGTTTGTGAATATTATATTATACTATTTTTTGTGAATATACTATTATACCATGAAGCTGGCAATTCTATTAAAAACTTTGACCACCATAATGGACAGTGTAGTATACCAAACTGAAGCTTTACAAGAGATAAAGAGTTGAATAGCTGAATGACTTGTTCCTTGTTTGTTGTATCTATTTAGTTGGCTGAACGCTATGGGAATGTTTACAGCCTGTATATTGGCAGAAATCCAGCAGTGGTTCTTACTGGAATCAAGGCTGTGAAGGAGGCTTTGGTGACCAATGCTGCTGACTTTTCTGGACGCCCACAGAATCTCATGGTCAACAGCATAATACAAAAAACTGGTAAAACCCAACAATTATGACATCTGTCCCACTGATCACACTGAGATCAAGCTGCTATTCCTTTGTAGAGTCCATGGTTTAATCTAGATTTTTCTCATTTTAATTATGTATTACAATTTTTGCATGTTTCAATAGAACCAAAGTTACTTATAAAAGTCCAACATCACAGGTTTCATATTTGCTGACTATGGTTCTGCATGGAGGGAGCATCGACGTTTTGCCCTCATGACCCTGAGGAACTTTGGCCTGGGGAAGCAGTCTATGGAGAAGAGGATTCTGGGGGAGATTGAACACCTTGTTGCACGGTTGGAGAAAAGTGCTGGTATTGTAATGTTGTTTCTAATCACTTTTTTAGTCACTGTCTCACATGTGAAATCATTTAAAGATTTCTTACTTGTTGACAACAGCTGTTTAGCAACATTATGAAAGCAAAGGCAGTCATTGCCTGGTGGTTAGGGAACTGGTCTTGTGACCGGAGGGTCGTGGGTTCCGAGACCTGAGGCCATGACTGTGGTGCCCCCGAGCAAGGCCCTTAACCCTCAATTGCTCACTTGTATAAAAATGAGATAAAAATGTAAGTTGCTCTGGTTAAGGGCGTCTGCCTAATGCCGTAAAATGTAAATGTAAATTTGTCACAAATGTGTGTATATATGCAGGAGCAGATATGAATCCTAAGACTTTGTTCCACGATGCTGCATCAAACATCATCTACCTGGTTTTATTTGGCACACGCTTCGAATATGAGCACCAAACCCTCAAAGAGATTGTTAGATGTTTCACTGAAAATTTAAAGATCATCAATGGACCCTGGTCAATAGTGAGTCACTGTATTGTCTGAAATGATATTTGCATTAAGACATTTGAAATTGCAGTTCTGTGATGACTTATTTATTTTCTTCCAGATCTATGATTCACTTCCTGTGGTGAGAGGTCTTCCCCTTCCTTTTAAGAAGGCCTTTCAAAATTTCAACAGAGTTAAACAAATCTTACTAAACATGATAAACACGCATAAGCTAACAAGAGTATCAGGAGAGCCAAGAGACTTTGTTGACTGCTACCTAGACGAACTTGATAAAGTGAGTTATTGAGAAGTTTGACCTGGTCTGACTGAAGGAAACTCCCTCAACATGTTACTTCTTACGTATGGTTTTTCAAGGTACCACAGAGATACACAATATATAATTATGTAAGTCTTATCAGATGATGTCTTATTTTTAATAGAAAGGAGATGATCAATCTTCTTTTGGTGAGAAGAATTTTTTGGGGCTAGTGATAGACCTGCATGTTGCTGGGACAGACACCACCTCCAACACCCTCCTAACAGCATTCCTCTACCTCATGGCTCATCCACACATTCAAGGTCTAAACTGTAACACAACTATTGTACTTCATAAATATAATATTATTGGTATTTTTATGAATTGAACATGGGCAGTAGTAGTTCCATATGTTGAATATATTCAGTTCAGTACAAATTGACATTAGTTATATACACATAAAGATGAATGAAAATCTGATACTAAACTCTATTAGTGAAGCTTTCCATGGCATACCATTTGCGTAATGTGTTTCTTGTAATGAAGTTACTAAGTCGCATAGAAGCAGAAATTTCCCAGAGGATTAGTGCAGTAATGCTCTCTGACTTGTGTTTATAGAGAGATGCTGGCAGGAGATTGATGAGGTTCTAGAGGGAAAAGCTCAGGCATCTTTTGAGGACAGACACAACATGCCGTACACACAGGCTGTGATTCACGAGTCTCAGCGTGTTGCAAACACTGTACCTCTGAGTGTGTTCCACAGCACATCGAGAGATACTCAACTCATGGGCTACAGCATCCCAAAAGTAACAATGACAGTTACATTGTTACTTTTAGTTATGTTGCTATAGTTATTTGTCTAATAGTTCCTTCTTTCATCATTCATGTTCCAGGGCACTCTTATCATCCCCAATCTCTCCTCAGTACTAAGTGAGGAAGACCAGTGGAAGTTTCCTCATGAGTTCAACCCAGCCAACTTCCTCAATGACCAGGGACAGTTTGAGAAACCTGAAGCCTTCCTACCCTTTTCTGCAGGTGAGAGTTTACTCCATTTTGAGTATGCTTGAGTCTGTTGATTGGGCTTAATTTAATGCCCTGATTACCTGACAAGGTTATTCTCTCTGTCTGTGTGTGTCTGTGTGTGTGTGTGTGTGTGTGTGTGTGTGTGTGTGTGTAGGGCCTCGCATGTGTCTTGGTGAGGGTCTGGCTCGCATGGAGCTCTTCCTCATCTTGGTCTCCCTGCTGCGCCGGTTCCAGTTTGTCTGGCCTGAAGATGCAGGAGAACCAGACTTCACTCCTGTATATGGAATCACACTCACACCCAGACCATACAAGATGGGGGTCAGACTGAGACAGAAACCTGGAGAAATTCAGAAACAGTGAACTGGTCATCTTTTTTGTCTGTATAAAACACCATAATAAGCTATAAAATTCACAAAAATTTCAACCTCATATTTGCTTTTTCCAGTTTTTATTGAGCTTCATCCTGTGTCGGTATCATGACTTTTAAGACTTCACCAGTTTAAATATAATTCACATAAATTACAACTTCATATTTGCTATTTCTAGTTTTCTGTGAGCTTCATTCTGTGTTGTATGTGTATTATGGAATTCTATCAAATCCATTTCTCACATACATTTGTCTTAGCTGATTAAGCCTACTTTTGTTCCTCTAACATGATACTTAAACTGAACACAGAGAGCCAACACATTCACACACAAACACGTGTAACACCCTGTCTAATCTCCTGTGTAACAAAGGCGGGGCCATGGGTCCAAAGACTATGGGTGCTAAACAGTACATATTAAAATCTAGTTTTAATGAGATGAGATAGACTTAGTATGCACAAATAAACTGTAGTCGACACCACTACCTTACCCTTGTGTTATTGTGTGTCGTTATGCTTATCTATCTATCTTGTTTGGACTGCCCTCACGTTACGACCCATGTCTGCTCATACGTCCGTGGGTTTGGAATTCCCTTTAATAAATCTCGCTCTCCTCAGCGCTTGTGTCCGCCTCCTCGCTCAGTAGCGCACGCTGTGTTACATAATAACCAACCTAACAAGGACACACAGAGGGAGCGAGACTCTGGTGAGTTTAATCACTGTAATGAGATGTTGGCTGGTTCAATTCAGTTTAACTCTCAGAGCGAACCAGAGACAGGAATTCCCCTTGCGCTGTGGGTACAGGGGAGTCTCGTCGCGCAAAGAAGAAAGCAAAGTTACTTTCAGTTTCAACTGGCCTTTGTGACGAGATACCTAGTAAGCACTATGTGTCTGCCCATCTTTATAAACACTACAGCGAAGAGCGACCTGTAGTGCAAGATCCGGGCAGATGGAATGCATACACAGACGAGTGTTGGCTTGGCTCTTGGTTGGCTTTCAAAAGCCACTGCGAACTCCTAATGCCTCCGATGAGGTGCAGTCATCGCAGAGAAAGCCACAGAGAAGTAGTTGTGTCTGTGTGTTCTTCTTGGCTCCACCAAGACCGGGTGAAGAAAAGCACACCCCTTGTTCTGTGCCTCGCTGCCACAGCGCCCCTAGAGGTCATCACCACGGGAACCACACCTGCTGATGCTGTCCCCCCAGCTATGGACCTCCCTCACCTGATCCCACCAGCCTCACCCCTGGAGGCCCCAACAATTTTTTTTGGGGAGGGGGAGTAGTGATCACGTTCCCCAGGGGAAATCTATGTATGCGCCAGAGGCCCAGGAGAGGCCTGTACATGCACCAGAGGCCCAGAAGAGGCCTGTGCGAGAGTATGTGCCGGTGGCCCAGGAGAGGCCTATGCATGCACCAGAGGTCCAGGAGAGGCCTATGCATGCGGCGGAGGCACAAACAACAATCAGTGCACGTTCCCTAACCCGAAGGTGCAGGGAAGCAACCCTCTTGTCTACTGGGGAAAACCCCAACACACAGGCAGCAAGCCAGGGAGCTATGAGTAAGCCCACTCCAGCCCTCCGCCTTTCACCCTGGGCAACTCCAGAAAAGAATAAAATCCAGCCTCTCTCAAGAGGATTGGTTCCAGAACCCAAACCGTGTGTTGAGGTGAGCCCAACTATATCTAGTTGGTATCTCTCAGCCTCACACACCAGCTCAGGCTCCTTTCCAACCAGAGAGGTTACATTCCATGTCCCAAGAGCCAGCTTCAGTAACGGAGGATTGGTACACCAAGGCCCCTGCCTTCGGCCACCACCTAATCCACAATGCATCAAACCCCTACTACTACCTGTCACCACTCCCATGGAAGTTAGGGTGCGCATATATACAATTTTTATGCACACTGGAATAGCAATATTATTTTAATTGACAAATTTATATATTTAAAAGGATACAGTCTAATTGTTTCCATTCCTATCTGTAATTGATAGAAATACACTTAATACACATACAATGTCAATTTATTTAAAAAATAATATGATTATATGATTCTATGATACCCATATTTGAGAACCTGTTACAGCTGAACATCTTTTTTTTCTTGATCAAATGTTTTTTATTTTCCAAGTAAACATGTACAATACAGAGTGTTAATGATAATCAGAGTTAAAGACACCCACCCACCCCCATGACCACCCCCATTCAACCCACTCAGGATCTCAGAATAAAATAAAAACAATAAAAAAAATGAACCAAATAGAAAATGTGATTTAACGACATAAATCATCCTATTGATACATTATGGCTGGTTGTCCTACACTTTTCCTTTTGCGAGACAGTATGCTGCATTCCATGAATGAATAGTTGTTTTGCTGGCTCCATGCATCCGGGCCACTGATCTCTCCATCATTACAATGACCAGAAAAGAGGTTGCCCATTGCCGCCATGGCAAAGTATGAGGTGGCTGCCATCTCAGTGCCAGCATTTTCTTATACAGCTAAACATCTTGAATCCACTGAAAGACCTTGAGAGGGTAGAGTGGCCTCTTCTTAATTTCTGAGCTTCACCAACATAAACTATTTAAGGTAAGAGTTAGAAACTTGCATTTTGTGTATAGTTGCTTGTGAATAATTATACCATGAGGCAGGCATTTCAATTTAAAATATGACCACATAAATGGACAGTGTATTATATTATCCAAACTCTGAAGAGTTAGAATTAAAAAGCTAAATATATACTTGTTTAAGTAGATACTGATTTAACTGAATCAAGACTAAATAAAAAAATTATTTATTTCTTCTGGTTTTAATTCTTGAATTGCTGCAGACTTCCTTTTTGTTGTATCTATTTAGTTGGTTGAACACTATGGGAATGTTTACAGTCTGTATATGGGCAGAAATCTAGCAGTGGTTCTTACTAGTTTAGAGGGTTTGGTGAAAAATGCTGAATTAAAAAGTAGTTTGTAAAGATTTGAACACGCACGTGTTTCTGTTCATTGGTAGTTGCATTGGTTAAAGAAACCAGCTAAATATTTTCTGTAAAATGTAACTATTTTAATGGTATTACTGAAGTTAATGTCAGTAAAAACTGACGAAAACGTTGGCACATACACTCACCGGCTACTTTATTAGGTACACCTTGCTAGTACCGGGTTGCACCCCCTTTAGCCTTCAGAACTGCCTTAATCTTTAATGGAATAGATTCAACAAGGTACTGGAAACATTCCGATGAGAGTCTGGTCCATATTGACATGATAGCATAACACAGATGCTGCAGCTGCGTCAGCTGTACATCCATGATGCGAATCTCCCGTTCCCCCACATCCCCAAGGTGCTCTATTGGCCTGAGATCTGGTGACTGTGGATGCCATTAGAGTACAGTGAACTCATTGTCGTGTTCACAAAACCAGTCTGAGATGATTCACTCTTTATGACATGGCCTGTTATCCTGCTGGAAGTAGCCATCAGCAGATGGGTACACTGGCCATAAAGGGATGGACATGGTCAGCAACAATACTCAGGTAAGCTGTGGCATTGACACAATGCTCCATTAGTTCTAATGGGCCCAAAGTGTGCCAGGAAAATTCCCTACACTATTGCACCACCACTAACCTGAACCGTTGATACAAGGCAGGATGGTTCCATGCTTTCATTCTGTTGATGCCAAATTCTGACCCTACCATCTGAAAGGAGACTCATCAGACCAGGACACGATTTTCCAAACTTCAATTGTCCTATTTTGGTGAGCCTGAGTGAATTGTAGCCTCAGTTTCCTGTTCTTAGCTGACAGGAGTGACACCGTTGTGGTCTTTTGCTGTTGTTGCCCATCCACCTCAAGATTCGATGTGTTTTGCATTCAGAGATGCTCTTCTCCATGCCTCAGTTGTAACGACTGGTTATATGAGTTACTGTTGCTGTTCTATCAGCTTAAATCAGTCTGGCCATTCTCCTCTGACCTCCGGCATCAACAAGGCATTTGCTCCCACAGAACTGCCACTCACTGGATATTTTCTCTTTTTCAGACCATTAAAGGTGGTTGTGCATAAAAACCCCAGATCAACAGTTTTTGAAATACTCAGACTAGCACGTATGGCACCAACTACCATGCCACAATCAAAGTAATTTAAATCACCTTTCTTCCCCATTCTGATGCTCGGTTTGAACAGCAGCAGATCGTCTTGGCCATGTCTACATGCCTAAATGCATTGAGCTGCTGACATGTTATTGGCTGATTCAACATTTACATTAATGAGCAGTTGAGCAGGTGTACCTAATTTTAAATAAGTGGCCGGTGAGTGTATATAGGCCTACCTGACACGGTACAGCCCTGGCCCCTCCCTTTGGGCGTGTGTAGGAGTAGTCTACGTCTGGTTATGTCTATATGTGTATTTCCTTGGGTGCGGTTCCATGTGTGTGTGTTCATCCATCTCACCTGTGGTTCGTCCCTGTCATCACTTGGGTCTTGTTTAGTTTATCTATATAATGTGCGTTCATGGAGTGTCCCGTGATCGTCTTTGTCTGAGTCTACACATTTATGTGTTCATGTTTAGTGTGCACTATTTGCCCTATTCACCAAAGTATAAACGTCTGTTTTTGCAAATCCCGTCGTGCTAGCCTACCTCGCCATTACAGTACCATTTTAAGCACTATGATATAGCAATATTATTTTAATTGACTAAAAATATTTAATTTAAAAGGATGAAGTCCATTTATTCCATTCCTATCTGTAATTGGTAGAAATACACTTAAAATACACAAAAATGTACATTTATTTAAAAATATGATTCCATAGCATTGTGACAGGATGACAGGATGATGGTTACAAATGTTAATATGTAGGAGACTTTTTTATGTCTGGCTGTCTGCCAACAGTGTTCAGAGGCAGGCATATAAATGGGAGGCGTATCAAAGGAACACAGTGTGGAAAGCTGCAGTGGAACAGACATCATGCTGGGATCCTTCGTTCTGGTTGGTATTTGTATCTTCATCTTCATTGTTATCAGGATCCAGAGGCCCAAGAACTTCCCTCCAGGACCCCAACCAGTACCCATATTTGGAAACCTCTTACAACTAAACATCTTGAATCCACTGAAAGACCTTGAGAGGGTAGAGTGGCATCTTCTTTCATTTTACCAATGTAAAATGTGTTTATCACTCATGCACGTTTATTACTGCAAATACTGTAGCTTATGTTTAATAGTTTGTGAATAATTATTGCATGAAGCAGGCAATTCTATTAAAAACTATGTCCACCATAATGGACGGAGTATTATAATGGTATACCAAACTAAAGATTTACAAGGGATAAAGAATTATATAGTTGAATTATTATTTTATTGCTTTTGGAAATTAATTTATTTCTTCTAGCTTTATTTCTTGAATTGCTGCAGACTTGTTCCTTGTTTGTTGTTTTTATCTATTTAGTTGGCTGAATGTTATGGGAATGTTTACAGCCTGTATATTGGCAGAAATCCAGCAGTGGTTCTTACTGGTTTCAAGGCTGTAAAGGAGGCTTTGGTGACCAATGCTGCAGACTTTTCTGGACGCCCACAGAACCTCATGGTCAACAGCATAATACAAAAAACCGGTAAAAGTTTTCTAATTTTAATTATGTATTACAATTTTTGCATTTACCAATAGAACCAAAGTTACTTACAAAAGTCCAACATCACAGGTTTCATATTTGCTGACTATGGTTCTGCGTGGAGAGAGCATCGACGTTTTGCCCTCATGACCCTGAGGAACTTTGGCCTGGGGAAGCAGTCTATGGAGAAGAGGATTCTGGGGGAGATTGAACACCTTGTTGCACGGTTGGAGAAAAGTGCTGGTATTGTAATGTTGCTTCTAATCACTTTTTTAGTCACTGTCTTACATGTAAAACCAGTAAAGATTTCTTACTTGTTGCCAACAGCTGTTTAACAATGTTATGAAAGCAAATTTATCACAAATGTGTATATATGTAGGAGCAGATATGAATCCTAAGACTTTGTTCCACGATGCTGCATCAAACATCATCTACCTGGTTTTATTTGGCACACGCTTTGAATATGAGCATCAAACCCTTAAAGAGTTTGTTAGATGTTTCACTGAAAATTTAAAGATCGGGAATGGACCCTGGGCAATGGTGAGACATTGTATTGTATAAAACAATGTTTGTATTAAGACATTTGAAATAGCAGTTCTGTGCTGACTGCTTCTTTTATTTTCTTCTAGATCTATGATACACTTCCTGTGGTGAGAGGTCTTCCCCTTCCCTTTAAGAAGGCCTTTCAAAATTTCAACACAGTTAAACAAATAGTACTAAACATGATAAACAAGCATAAGCTAACAAGAGTATCAGGAGAGCCAAGAGACTTTGTTGACTGCTACCTAGACGAGCTTGATAAAGTGAGTTATTGAGACGTTTGACCTGGTCTGACCGAAGGAAACTCCCTCATGTTACTTCTGCCATATGGTTTTTCTATGTACCCTAGAGATACACAATAGGTAATTATGTAAGTCTTATCAGATGATGTCTTAATTTTAATAGAAAGGAGATGGTCAATCTTCTTTTGATGAGAATAATCTTTTGGGGATTGTGATAGACCTGCATGTTGCTGGGACAGACACCACCTCCAACACCCTCCTAACAGCATTCCTCTACCTCATGGCTCATCCACACATTCAAGGTCTGAACCGTAAACCCATTGTACGCCATCAATGTAATATTATTGGAAAAATATACTGAATGGTCTTTGTTTATGAATTTAACAGTGGCAGTAGTAGTTCCATATGCCTTATGCATTTCTAGAATGGTGTTGAATATATTCAGTTCAGTACAAATTGACATATCAGTTATACACATAAAGACTGTAATGAAAATCTGATACAAAACTCTCTATTAGTGAAGCTTTTGATGGCATACAATTTGCATAATGTGTTTCTTGTAATGAAATTACTAAGTCGCATAGAAGCAGAAATCTATTATGTTTCTAGAGAGATGCCGGCAGGAGATTGATGAGGTTCTAGAGGGAAAAGCTCAGGCATCTTTTGAGGACAGACACAACATGCCGTACACACAGGCTGTGATTCACGAGTCTCAGCGTGTCGCAAACACTGTACCTCTGAGTGTGTTCCACAGCACATCGAGAGATACTCAACTCATGGGCTACAGCATCCCGAAGGTGACGATGACAGGTTGTTACTTTTAGTTATTTTGCTTTACTTATTTGTCTAATCATTCTTTCTTTCATCGTTCATTTTCCAGGGCACTCTTATTATCCCCAATCTCTCCTCAGTACTAAGTGAGGAAGACCAGTGGAAGTTTCCTCATGAGTTCAACCCAGCCAACTTCCTCAATGACCAGGGACAGTTTGAGAAACCTGAAGCCTTCCTACCCTTTTCTGCAGGTCAGAGTTTACTCTATTTTGAATATGATTGAGTCTATGTTGATTGAGCTGTATTTAATGCCCTGTTTAACTGACAAGGTTATTCTGTGTTTGTGTGTGTGTGTGTGTGTGTGTGTGTGTGTGTGTGTGTGTGTGTGTGTGTGTGTGTGTGTGTGTGTGTGTGTGTGTGTGTGTGTGTGTGTGTGTGTGTGTGTGTGTGTGTGTGTGTGTGTGTGTAGGGCCTCGCGTGTGTCTTGGTGAGGGTCTGGCTCGCATGGAGCTCTTCCTCATCTTGGTCTCCCTGCTGCGCCGGTTCCAGTTTGTCTGGCCTGAAGATGCAGGAGAACCAGACTTCACTCCTGTATTTGGAATCACACTCACACCCAGACCATACAAGATGGGGGTCAGACTGAGACAGAAACCTGGAGAAATGCAGAAACAGTGAACTGGTCGTCTTTTTTTTCTGTATAAGACTTCACCAGTTTAAATGTAATTCACATAAATTACAACTTAATATTTGCTTTTTCTAGTTTTCTGTGAGCTTCATTTTGTGTTGTATGGGGTATTATGGAATTTTATCAAGTCCATTTCTCACATGCATTTGATACATGCATTTGTCTTAGCTGATTAAGCCTCATTTTGTTCCTCTAACATTAAACTTATACTGAACACCAGAAAACCAACACATTCACACACAAACACGTGTAACACCTTGTCTAATCTCCTGTGTAATAAAGGTGGGGCCCTGGGTCCAGAGACTATGGGTGCTAAACAGTACATATTAAAATCAAGTTTAGTAGAATCGAGATGAGATAAACTTAGAATGCTCTAATAAACTGTAGTCGAAACACTACCTTGAGTATTTCTTCCACACACAATAAAGTTTCAGTAAATGCTTTGAGGATATTACTCAAAAGAAAAATATCAAAATAGAAATACAGGAGTTGGACAATGAAAGAGAAACACCTGGTTTTAGACCACAATAATACATGAGTATGGTGTAGGGCCTCCTTTTGTGGCTAATACAGCATCAATTTGTCTTGGGAATGACAAATAGAAGTCCCGCACAGTGGTCAAAGGGATTTTAAACCAGTATTCTTGCAGGATAGTGGCCAGGTCACTACTTGGGCAGTCATGGCCTGGTGGTAGGGAACTGGTCTTGTGACCGGAGGGTTGTGGGTTCGATTCCCAGATCTGAGGCCATGACTGAGGTGCCCTTGAGCAAGGCATCTAACCCCAACTGCTCCCTGGCCGCTGTGCTAGGGCTGCCCACCGCTCTGGGCACGTTTGATCCACAGCCCCCTAGTAATCACTAGTGTGTGTGTGTTCTAACTGCACAGATGGGTTAAGTAGCTAAGATGGGTTAAGTTGCATTGTCCGTGCTGATGGGACTGTGATCTGTCCTTGGCACTATGCCTAGTTATGTAATTTCAGATATTTCACTTTCATAGCTGATCTTAACCACTGATATAACATGAACTAGCAGGCTAGATAATGTTATCTCCTCTCCAAAGCTTCTAGGGTGCTCTTTCCTGCAAACCTTTTAGCACCAATCCCTTTGGACAAGAAATGCAGGCCTACTCTAAAACCCTCAAAAAATGATTATTCTGAAATGAAAGACTCAGTTGATCGCACATCTGATACTTTATCATCAACTTTCTTTAAGAAGCTTTGTGAATATGGGCCAAGTTAATCAATATCAATACTCAATATACTGAACACCCCAGGATACGGTTATGAAATCAATGATACATTACAAACAATTGCTATGGTGGCTTAATTAAAACCACTTTACTCAAAGCCCATATAAGCACAATTAAAAATTGTTATTTAAGACACATTAAGAAGAACCAATTCATTGGAAAATATGATTTTGCTTGCAACATTTGAAAGTAAATGAGGACGATCAGAAGAATCATTATGTCAGGAATGACACCTGATAGTCACTCAGACTCAGCTGTTCACCATCACCACGCCCACATTCCTAGCATTCTTATACACTTCCATCTCACTTCCTAGTTGCGAAGTCTTACCAACCATGTTGCATACCGAGCGTTGTACCCTAGTGTTGATATTCCTGTGCACCGACCTCTGCTTGTTCCCTAGACCTCGTCTCCTGCCTAGCCCTCGGACACTTTACGGACTCTGCCCACCCGCCACGACCTCTGACCGGATTGACCACTCCTGCGTAGCGACAAGAGCTATCCTGCATACCTCCATTGCTTTCTCGTACGCTACTACTGTAACGATCTTTCAAAATAAAAGCCTTGAGCTTTTGCACAAGGATCCTTCTCCGTGTCCTTCCTTCGTAACACATAACAAAGATATTAATACATCTGTATATCATCAGAGTATTGACTTGAGAGCACTTATAATAGGGGCAGTCATGGCCTGGTGGTTAGGGAACTGGTCTTGTGACCGGACGTTCATGGGCTCGATTCCCAGACCTGAGGCCATGACTGAGGTACCCGTGTGCAAGGCCCTTAACCCTCAATTGCTCACTTGTATAAAAATGAGATAAAAATGGAAGTCGCTCTGGATAAGGGTGTCTGCCAAATGCTGTAAATGTTATAATAAACAATTATTAAAAATGGATTCTAAAAATAGAAATAAACTCACATGCATCCAAGAAGATGTGGCCAAATGTGTTAGATTCAGCCGCTGGATTTATGGTCCTCCGAAGTACAGTACATTGGTACGCTGGACAGAGAGCAGGGATTTCTGGGAGCAGCCACTCCTTCCTCCTGATTTGTTGGGCCTTCGGACTAAGTCAACTTGCTGAAACTGAGAAGATTAATCAAGGACAAAGTACAAAAGCTAAAAGTAATAAAGTATGTCAGATTATTAAGTTACTTTATCGATTACATGTTTTCCTCAGAAAATTGGCAACATTATATGGAAACATTACAGAACTCAAAAGTAGAGCTTTTGTAATTACATTGTCTTACTATTGTCAGGAATAAAACATAACCCCTCTCTCCAGACTATTAGCCACACAACTGTCTCTCATTTCTCTCTGCCCCTCCTCAACTATTTAAAAGTGGAAGTAACGTTTTCAGATTGCGAAGTATTGCCGACTCATGCCGCATACCAAGCGTTCTTTTGATTCGATTGCTTACCTGTGTACTGACCTCTGTTTTCCTCGTAGACATCTCCCTCAGCCTCGCCCTTAGGTGCCTTTCGGACTCTGCTTTTCCGTTGTGACCCTGAACCGGCTTGACTCCCGGCCTCACACTTCAATGTGCAAAGTTGTTGTGTACAACTCTCGTTGCGCGCCTGTGGCGAATGTTGAATATTCAATAAAAAGGATTTTACACCGCAGTTGGATCCTGCTCTATCTGCTTGTTTCATTACAACTATTCTGAAAATGTTTGTATACATTTTAAACAGATTTTCATGGTAACCTACTCAGGAAAGGTCCTACACATTGGCACAAATATTTCAAGCTGAATTATTTTAGCTAAAATCTCAGTCCTGACACATGCTGTGCTTTTAGTGTATTTTTAAGTGAATGTACAATTGACCTATAAGACAAGTTTTCAGAGATGTTTCACCATGTATAGTCTAATGGTTGTATAGCCTCGTTAATGGATTACATTTTTACAACAAAAAAAAACATATTTAAAAGCCAATTTACAAAATGGTATAATAAAGATTTGAACTCACTTCATGGTAGTTGCATTTGTTATTCAAAATATCTAAATGTTTTCTGTAGAATTAGACTATTTTAAAGCTACTACTGAAGTTAATGTCAGTTAAAACTGACATAAAAGTTAGTGTGTGCATCTATACCATTTTATGCACATTGGAATAGCAATATTACTTTAATTGACCAAAATGTATTTATTTAAAAGGATAAAGTCTAATTGTTTTCCATTCGCAGGCCCGTAGCCAGGGGGGATCGGAGGGTTCGTTTGATCCCCCCCCGCCCCTTCCCCCTCCCCCATACATACATGCCCCTCAAGATAGGTAGGCTATTTAACGAATGAATTGTTAATCTCCCGTGGATATACAGACAAACAAATAAGGACAGCAACAACAGACTCACAACAAACTTATAACAGTGTTGCCAACTCTCACGCAATGAGCGTGAGACACTCGCATTTGACTGTCTTCACACGCCATACATCCGATTTCTCACGCTGAAAAAATCTAGTTTATTTATCTCCGATCTACATCTATGATTCAATGAGTTACTAGTTCGCTCTGGCGCCAACTACTGGTGATCGATCGCTTTAGGCGCAACATAGAGGAAACATATAAGACATAACACCCCCCCCCCCCCCCCCTGCATCAAATCTCACTCCTAGTGATTTTGAAAAGTTGGCAACCATGCTTATAATGAATAAAATATGTGTAAATTAAAAGGTTTGAAGTGCGCTCGTGTATTTAGGGGGCATTGGAGTAGAGAGGCAAATGAAGTCCACTTTTGGGGGAAAAAGATCCCCCCCATCACAATGCTGGCTACGGGCCTGATTCCTATCTGCAATTGGAAGAAATAAACTTAACACAGACGTAAATTGGGGGGGGGGGGGGGGGGGGGGGGGGCGTACATGTCCCCTGCACTTTTTCAAAAGCCGGTTTTGGTAAATCCCACACCCCAGTTCTCAAGCCATTTGTGTCCCCCCCACCTATGAAATCAAAATTTCGTCCATGACACTTAATACACATACAATGTACATTTATTTTACAAAAATATGATTCTATGATTAATATGTAGGAGAGAGGAATGATGATGGAAAATGTATTGCCACTCCACTGGTAGTGAGTGTCACGTTACAGCCCCTGACCCCTCCCTTTTGGGCGTGTGTTTACGTTGTCTACGCCATCTGCATCTGTGGATCTTTGTAGGTGTGGATGTTTCTGAGTGTGTTCATTGGTCTCACCTGTGGCTTGTCTCGTCAACACTTGGGGCTTATGTGGTTCGTCTATTTAATGTGCGTTTGCGTGTCCCGTGCTCGTCTTTGTCAGTGTCAGTGTCATACCTGTGTAAATGTTATACGTGCGTTGTCTGCGCTATCTTAGTATTACAATATAGATTTACAGCTATTTGCCTGAATATAAGGGGTTATGTTATCGTGATGGTATGTCCATTAACACATAGGAGAGTGAACAGATTTCCAGCTTCTTTTATTGGAAGCCGCACATCTACAACAGATCCTGTCATGAAGGAGGAAGGTTAGAACAATAGTTCAGTTCACAGTAGTTGGATTAGATGATGCAGGGTAAGAACATGTTAAGTATTCAAGTGTCTATTCCACATAGAAAAGATGGTTTTTACTACTACTATAAATATGGGATGCACCATAGATATATAGTGGTCGGTACAATGTATGAACAATCGAGGCACATGGATGACGGATAGTTCACTACATACTACAAACAAATTCAGAACAGGGGAGAAATTAATACAAGCAATATAATTAAATACCTAAGAAAACACAAAGTTACCATCACTCTCAAAGCAATACACAAGTTAGAAACGTAAATCCCATAAAATCTCCTGGCCTCTTACAAATTTAGTGTGCTCAAGGAAAATGGACCACTCTACCCTTTTAAACTCTTAAGGCCTAACTCTAACACAGATGTCTTAGGAGAGACATATTTAGTGTTCTTTTACTGACTGTTTCAGAATCAGTATTTCTGATTCTGAAAAAGTGAGTAAAAAGTCTGTAGATATGTTTAGAGCTACAAATGAACTTTCTTCTGTCTGACTGTTTGCCAACAGTGTTCAGAGGCCAGTTTATAAGTGGGAGGCGTATCAAAGATACACAGAGTGGAAAACAGCAGTGGAACAGACATCATGCTGGGATTCTTGGTTCTGGTTGGTATTTGTATCTTCATCTTCATCTTCATCAGGATACAGAGGCCCAAGAACTTCCCTCCAGGACCCAGACCAGTACCCATATTTGGGAACATGTTACAGCTAAACCTCTTGAATCCACTGAAAGACCTTGAGAGGGTAGAGTCGCATCTTATTCATTTCTGAGTTTCACCAACATAAAATGCAAGTTTCTTACTCTTACCTTAAATAGTTTGTGTATAGTTGCTTGTGAATTATTATACCACGAAGAAGAAAATTCAATAAAAAATATGACCACATAAATGGGCAGTGTAGTATTATATTATCCAAATTCTGAAGCATAACAATAGTTAGAATTGAAAAGCTAAATATATCCTTGTGTAAATAGATGCTGCTTTTACTGAATCAAGACTAAACTTTTATGTTGTGCTTGTATAAATGTAAATACTTCTTCTGGTTTTATTTCTTGAATTGCTGCAGACTTGTTCCTTGTTTGTTGTACCTATTTAGTTGGCTGAACATTATGGGAATGTTTACAGCCTGTATATTGGCAGAAATCCAGCAGTGGTTCTTACTGGTTTCAAGACTGTAAAGGAAGCTTTGGTGACCAATGCTGCAGACTTTTCTGGACGCCCGCATAACCTTATGGTCAACAGCATAACGAAAAATAATGGTAAAATTCAATCATGATGACACCTGTCCCACTGATCAGATTGAGATCAAGCTGCAATTCCTTAGTAGAGTACATGGTTTAATCTAGACTTTTCTAATTTTAATTAAGTATTACAATGTTTACATGTACCAATAGAACCAAAGTTACTCATAAAAGCCCAACATCACAGATTTTGCATTTGCTGACTATGGTTCTGCATGGAGGGAGCATCGGCGTTTTGCCCTCATGACCCTGAGGAACTTTGGCCTGGGGAAGCAGTCTATGGAGAAGAGGATTCTGGGGGAGATCGAACACCTTGTTGCACGATTGGAGAAGAATGCTGGTATTGTAGTGTTGCTTCTAATCACTTTTATAGTTACTGTCTCTCATGTGAAATCAGAAAAGACTTCATACTTGTTGACAACAGCTGTTTAACAATATTACGAAAGCATATTTGTCACAATTGTGTATATATGTAGGAGCAGATATGAATCCTAAGACTTTGTTCCACGATGCTGCATCAAACATCATCTACCTGGTTTTATTTGGCACACGCTTTGAATATGAGCACCAAACCCTTAAAGAGATTGTTCGATGTTTCACTGAATATACAAAGATTATCAATGGGCCCTGGTCAATGGTAAGTTACTGTATTATCTGAAACAATGTTTGCATTAAGACATTCAAAAATTTTGTTCTGTAATGACTTCACTTAGTTTCTTCCAGATCTATGATACACTTCCTGTGGTGAGAGGTCTTCCCCTTCCTTTTAGGAAGGCCTTTCAAAATTACAACACAGTTAAACAAATCGTACTAAACATGATAAACAAGCATAAGACAACAAGAGTAACAGGAGAGCCAAGAGACTTTGTTGACTGCTACCTAGACGAACTTGATAAAGTAAGTGACTGTGAAGTTTGAGCTGGTCTGACTGAAGGAAACACCCTCAACATGTTACTTCTTACAAACAGTCTACTTACCACAGATATACACAATATATAATCATGTAAGTAGTCTTATCAGATGATGTCTTATTTTTTACAGCAAGAAGATGGTCAATCATCTTTTGATGAGAAGCATCTTTTGGGGATAGTGATAGACCTGCTTGCTGCTGGGACAGACACCACCTCCAACACCCTCCTAACAGCATTCCTCTACCTCATGGCTCATCCACACATTCAAGGTCTGAACTGTAACATAACCATTGTTCTCCATCAATGTAATATTATTGGTGTAGGAACCAAAACATTAATATTAAGTTTTGTATATATATATATATATATATATATATATATATATATATATATATATATATATATATATATATATATATATTAGTGCTGTCAATTCCAGGTGTCGCGATTATAAGTCCTCACCAGGATTTTGCTCAAGCTTGCTAGATTTTCTAATTAGCAATCCAGGTAAAATTAGTGGAATCAACACAATCCAGGAAGCCTGAGCAAAATCCTGGTGAGGACTTTTAATCGCGGCACCTGGAATATATATATATTGCTGCTTAACGTGTTAATAAGTTTCCATAATTTATTTTGTACTGTATGTAAAAACCCAAATTGTTTACATTCATGCCATTTGTTTTCATAAAGGAAATAAGTGTACTGTCCGCTAGGGGTGGGCGATACTCTGAATTTTGGTGTCGATACGATACAGATACGATACTGGTCAGTATCGCCGATACCGATACCCGATACTTCCAAACCGTTTGGGGGGGGTACTTTTTACTTGAAATTATAATCCATTAATATAATGATATCTGATGTATGGAAGTCATATTCCATTGTAATTAATGGAGAGGGAAATCGGCTTGTTGTGATTGATATCAGAAAGTGTTGGTGTACGTCACCTGACAGCATGTGTTTGGACTGTGGTAAGAAATGGGACAGCAGGATCCATCGCTATATTGCTGTTTTAATAAATACATAAGAAAATTTCAAGTACTATATCTAATTAATTCAATTCATATTAGGATTGCGGGCGGGGGGCGACAGAAATGTGTATGTGGCAGGCGGGTGCGGGATTAAAACAAGCGATTTTTTGGCCGGTGCGGGCGGGAGCAGGACTAAAACAAGCAGGTGCGGGCGGGAGCGGGATTAAAACAAGCAATTTTTTGGCGGGAGCGGGATTAAAACAAGCGGGAGCGGGATTAAAAAAGCAGTCCCGTGCAGACCTCTAAACTGCAGCAAAAGAATCGATATTTTCGCCGTGGTATCGATCCGATACAGATCCTCACCTTTGTATCGATACTATCGATATAAATATCGATCCGCACTTACGTTCGACATCTAACACATCCAAGTTAGATTACTGTAACTTACTTCTCTTTGGTCTCCCGAATAAGACTCTCCATAAATTGAAACTGCTCCAGAACTCTGCTGCCCGGGTCATTACTGGAACTCCATCCAGAGAACATCCATCACCCCAGTATTGCAACAGTTCCACTGGTTACCCATTGAAGCCAGACTTCATTTTAAAATTTTAACGCTCACATTCAAATCTATCCATAACCTTGCTCCTCCTTACTTGTGTGAACTGCTACACATCTCCACTCCGTCCCGTTCCCTCAGATCCTCATCCTCCACTCATCTTACTGTTCCTTCTGCCCGTCTCGTCACTATGGGCAGTAGAGCCTTTAGTCGCTGTGCTCCTCAGCTCTGGAATTCCCTTCCCCCCGCTATCAGGAACGCTGACTCTCTTCTCTCTTTTAAATCTCTATTGAAAACTCATTTGTTCAAGGTAGCATATTCTCTCTAAGCTGTTCTGTGGTGTTTGTCATGACTCTTTTAGTATTGTTTTTACCTTGATGTATTTAAATGATTGCTGATTCAGCCTTATTATTGTTGCTTTTATCTGTTTGTAAGGTGACCTTGGGTTTTTGAAAGGCGCCATCAAATAAAATGTATTATTATTATTATTATTATTATTATTATTGTGTTTCTAGAGAGATGCCGGCAGGAGATTGATGAGGTTCTAGAGGGAAAAGCTCAGGCATCTTTTGAGGATAGACACAACATGCCGTACACACAGGCTGTGATTCACGAGTCTCAGCGTGTTGCAAACACTGTACCTCTGAGTGTGTTCCACAGCACATCGAGAGATACTCAACTCATGGGCTACAGCATCCCGAAGGTGACGATGACAGTTACAACGTTACTTTTAGTTATGTTGCTATAGTTATTTGTCTAATAGTTCTTTCTTTCATCATTCATGTTCCAGGGCACTCTTATCATCCCGAATCTCTCCTCAGTACTGAAAGAGGAAGACCAGTGGAAGTTTCCTCATGAGTTCAACCCAGCCAACTTCCTCAATGAGCAGGGACAGTTTGAGAAACCTGAGACTTTCATACCCTTTTCAGCAGGTCAGAGTTTACTCCATTTTGAGTACGTTTGAGTCTATATTGAGTGGGCTTAATTTAATGCCCTGATTAATTGAAAAGGTAATTCTGTGTGTGTGTGTGTGTGTGTGTGTGTGTGTGTGTGTGTGTGTAGGGCCACGCGTGTGTCTTGGTGAGGGTCTGGCTCGCATGGAGCTCTTCCTCATTTTGGTCTCCCTGCTGCGCTTGTTCCAGTTTGTATGGCCTGAAGATGCAGGAGAACCAGACTTCACTCCTGTATATGGAATCACAATCACACCCAGATCATACAAGATGGGGATCAGACTGAGACAGAAACCTGGAGAAATGCAGAAACAGTGAACTGGTCATCTTTTTTTCTGTATAAGACATCACCAGTTTAAATGTAATTCATATAAATTACAACTTCATATTTGCTTTTTCTAGTTTTCTGTGTGCTTCATTCTGTGTTGTATGGTATCATGGAATTTTCAAATTCATTTCTCAGATACATTTGTCTTAGCTGATTAAGCCTCCTTTTGTTCCTCTAAAATGACTGAACACAGAAAGCCAACACATTCAAACACAAACACATGTAACACCTTGTCTAACTTCCTGTGTAATAAAGGCAGGGCCCTTGGTCCAAAGACTATGGGTGCTAAACAGTACATATTAAAATCAAGTTTTGTAGAAATTAGATGAGATAGACTTAGTATGCACTAATAAACTGTAGTCGAAACACTGCCTTGCGTATTTCTTCCACACACAATAAAGTTTCAGTAAATTGTTTGAGGATATTACTCTCTAACAAAATATCAACATAAAAATATAGGGGTTGAACAATGAAACTGAAACACCTGGTTTTAGATCATAATATATATTTATGGTGTAGGGCCTTCTATTGCAATACAGTGTCAATTTCTCTTGGGAATGACATACAAATCCTGCACAGTTGGATTTTAAGCCATTCTTCTTGCAGGATAGTGGCCAGGAGCCTAATTTATAAAACTCTGCATAGCTTCTGGAGTGAAAGTGTGCGCACGCACAAAAAACAGGAAATGGCGTACGCCCAAAAAAATTCAGATTAAAAAAAGCGTGCGTACGCACACTTGAACGCTGTTTCCTCTTTATAAATCACAACCTGCTTGTAAGTGTGCGCAGGTGACCCAGTCTTGCGTTCCGCCTCTGCACCGCCCACATTTACCCATAAAAGGTTCATGCAAATCACACAATGAATATTTAAATGTGGGATTCCCCATTCATTCTGAGTGGGATAATGGAGGAACACAAGCCAAAGAAGCGGAAGTAGAGGCAAGGAAGGATGTGTTGTTCCAGGCCATCGAGCAACCACATTGGTTAAAACCATGGTCGCATCACAAATAACCTGTACGTTTATAGAATGAAACTGCTTTCGGTTGATGAAAGCAGCTTCATTCTGGCTCGGCGCTCTTATAGCAACATGAGTGCAGTCAATTGCTCCGATTACATTGGGGAAACCGGCCACTGCTGCAAATTGCGCTTTGATTTGAGCCTGTTCATTTGCAGTGTAAGGAAATCTGATGTACCGACTTGTCAATCTGATTATGGCAACTAATACAGCTGGCATTATGGAGCTTAAAGATGGTTGAGAGATTCCTGACCTGTCCGCTAATTCTCTCTGAAAACTACCTGTCGCCAGGAATCCAAGGGTTGTTAGCACCTGTAAGTGGACATGTACAGCCCGATTCCATAATGTGGGTCTCTGTAAATCTGTCCCCAACTCAGCACACAGTTCCATGAGAATGGCTCTTGGAAACCTAAATCGGTTCATTAACCAGTCATCATCATTCGCAAAAAAATCTTCTTGATCTCTGAAAACACGTTGTCACCGTATTTGTCGGTTGGCTAGGTCTTCAAGTAATGCCAAAAATGCCATTATGACAGACAGTGCTTCACTTTTTTCTGCCTATTTATAGAGCTGCTATTTTATGCCATTACGTACAGCTGTTTATGCTTGTAATTATATGCAACTATTACCAGCCCTTAACATTATCCTTAATCTTCTGTCCTTACTCTTGATTTATGCACTATGAACTAATAAGCGGAAGGAATGAAGGCTCGTGCATGTACTTGCAATTCCCTACCTTACCACATGGATGTCACTAATTCCCGCTCTCTCCGCAATCTTTTGAAGGGATACGGATGCCTCAAACTTTGCTTAAATATACGCTCATTTTCACACCAAGTATTTTTTTACAAATCACAGATCTTACGTGAGATGATGCCACCAGCATCAAGTAGTGACCTGGGGCCTCATTTATAAAGGGTGCGTACGCACAAAAAGGGGCCTGAAATGTGCGTACGCACCCTTTATAAATGAGGCCCCAGGTCACTACTTGATGCTGGTGGAGGAAAACATTTTCTGATTCACTCCTCCAAAACACCCCAAAGATGCTCAATAATATTTAGATCTGGTGACTGTGCAGGCCATGGGAGATGTTCAACTTCACTTTCATGCCTTGCTGTGTGCATTGGTGCATTGTCATCTTGATACACGGCACCGCCTTCAGGATACAATGTTTGAACCATTGGATGCACATGGTCCTCCAGAATGGTTCAGTAGTCCTTGCCAGTGACGCACCCATCTAGCACAAGTATTGGGCCAAGGGAATGCCATGATATGGCAGCCCACACCATCACTGATCCACCCTCATGCTTCACTCTGGGCAACAGTCTGGGTGGTATGCTTCTTTGGGGCTTCTCTACACCGTAACTCTCCCAGATGTGGGGAAAACAGTAAAGGTGGACTCATCAGAGAACAATACATGTTTCACATTATCCACAGCCCAAGATTTGTGATCCTTGCACCATTGAAACGGATGTTTGGCATTGGTACAAGTGACCAAAGGTTTGGCTATAGCAAACCGACTGTGTATATTGACCCTGTGGAGCTCCTGACGGACAGTTTTGGTGGAAACCGGAGAGTTGAGGTGCACATTTAATTCTGCCATGATCTGGGCAGCTGTGGTTTTAATGTTTTTTTGGATATAATCCGGGTTAGCACTCGAACATTCCTTTCAGACAGCTTCCTCTTGCATTCACAGTTAATCCTGTTGGATCTGGTTTGTCCTTCTTGGTGGTATGCTGACATTATCCTGGATAATGTGGCTCTTAGTACATCACAAAGACTTGCTATCTTGGTCACAGATGCACCAGCAAGATGTGCACCAACAATTTGCCATCATTTGAAGTCACGTATGTCACCCATAATGTTGTGTGCATTGCAATATTTTGAGCCTAACTGTGCTCTTACCCTGCTAATTGAACCTTCACACTCTGCTCTTACTGGTGCAATGTGCAATTAATGAAGATTGGCCACCAGGCTGGTCCAATTTAGCCATGAAACCTCCCACACTAAAATGGATGAAGGATAACAAAGGATGAAGGCAGCCACCCTACCTTGGGACTCGACCCAAAAGGAGGCAAACTGGAGCTTTGGCCTCTGAAAATTAGGTTATTCAGGGATGGCAACTCTGCTGGTGGTAGCTATTTATTTTTTCCTTGGCTGCCTGCTATGTGCATAAGTCCATATGTAACATTGTAATAAAGTTATAATTACACAAAATTCTCCTTTTAATTCAACCTTTATATGTGCTGGCCAGTTATCTTGGGAAGCCCCGCCCTTTCGCTCTGCCTTAAAGTCTCCTCCCCTCACTTTACCTCCTCCATTGTAATTCTGCATTGTATGAGGAGGTAGGTATTGTAAATTACTCCATATCATATCCATTATAATCCTTCAATTTAGTTAACACAGACACATCACTGGGCCCTTGAATAAATTATTGAATTCTTAATTAGCTGTTTTGTTACATATTATTTTCTCATTGACTAATTTAAGTTTAGTTACAGTTCTATACAGATAGCTAACATTACACAGCGTGTCTGTCCGCTAAAGCAGCGGAGTGAGTTATTACTTTTATCCCTTTTTATATGAGGAGAGAGCAGAGAAGAGGCAGGAGCACCTATCCAGCATTAAAGGTTGGATTGTTCTTTTGCCAGGTATGCATGATTTTGTATGTAGAAATGTATAATTCTGTAATGTGTGGGCTATGCTAAGGTAGCAGAGTATAGCGGTCATATTGCTGTTGTATGTGTCTGTACAGTTCGTAATGAAGAGTCAATGTTTTATTGTTATAGTTGCATGTAGTTTAGTCCTGTTTATCCCCTCTGTGAGCATTGTAATTCTGCATTGTATGAGGAGGAGAGAGCAGAGCCGCTGGAGCTCGACGGTCGCCCTGCCTACCTCATTCAGGACATCCTGGAGTCCCGTCGACGTCGGGGTGGGCTTCAGTATCTCATTGAGTGGGAGGGCTATGGTCCCGAGGAACGGGCGTGGGTCCCCGCGCGGGATGTGCTAGACCCTCCTCTCATCGCTGAATTCCACGCTGCTCATCCTAACTTCCCTGCTCCCAGGCGTCGTGGCCGGCCCCCGTCTAACCGATCTGTTGCGGCTGGAGCCGCTCGTCAGAGGGGGGGTACTGTCAGGAACAGCACATGATACCCGTGTGATGCGGTTCACCTGTCGCTCATCGCCCTTCCCCTTTGCTACTATTTAAGCTTCCTCCTCTCTCTTCCGGGTTGCGAAGTATTGTTGCCATGCCACATACCAAGCGTTTTCTCAGTGTTACTGCTCTCCCGTGTACCGACCTCTGCTCTCCTCCTAGACCTCGTCCCCTGCCTAGTCCCTTTGTACCTCCTGGCTTCTGTCTCATCGGCGTGACCCTGGACTGTCCTGACTACGATCACATCACTCCTGCACTACACCCCCTGAACAGAGTTACTCGCCTGTTTGATCACTCCGTAATTGCTGTTTCAATAAAAGCGGCTATTATCCGCACTTGGATCCTTGTCTGCCTGATCAGTACGTTACATAATACTTCGCCTTATACAACGGATCCAGCGGACGTACCTGCACTCCTGGCTCAGCAAGGACATACCATCGCCGTACTCCAAGGAGAGGTTCGACAGCTTATCGTGGCTATGAACGTCCAGGCCATCCAGTCAGTTCAATATCAGGCTGCTGTAGCCGCCGCTCCGCCCGTCTTTCCTCCCTGTATTCCTGTAGCAGTACCGGAGCGGTATGACGGCTCTCCGGAACGTTGTCAGAACTTTTTAATGCAATGCTCCTTGTACTTCGAGCATCATCCTGCCCAGTTCCCTACCGAGAAGCACAGGATAGACTTCGTATTGACGCATCTCACTGGAGAGGCCGGTGCCTGGGGAACCGCCCTGTGGAACAGCAAAGACCAGTCTCTCGACTCTGAGGAGCAGTTCTCTGCGTTGTTCAAGTCGGTGTTCGACCACCCGGCAGCAGGTAGAGACGTGGGCACCCTGTTGTGCGAAATTCGTCAAGAGCAACGTAGCGCAGCGGATTACGCTCGAGAGTTCCGTACCCTGGCTGCCGGTAGCGGGTGGAGCGAACCAGCCCTCAAAACCGTGTTCCGTAAAGGATTAAGACAGGACTTGCAAGTAGAGCTCGCCTGTCGCAGTGAAGAGCAGTCGCTGTCGGACTTCATTCAAACAGCTGTGAACGTCGACAAGCTGTTACTCGCCCACCGTCAGACGTCTTGTGGGAATCCACCCTCCTTCGCGTCGTATCGACAAGTCCTGCCATTGCCTAACACACTAGGAGAGGGTTCGGAGCCTATGCAATTAGGCAGGACCCCGCTGTCCTCGCACGAAAGGTCTCGGCGTCTTCAGGAGAACCTCTGCCTGCACTGCGGTGAGAGCGGCCACTTCCGTGTTCGTTGCCCAGTTCGCCCAGCTCGCGCTGGAGAGGAGAGCCCCACCAGCAGACACATAAGCAACCCCGTTTTCTGCTTAGATCGTCACAATCAACTGAATGTGCCTGTGCAAGTCATCTGGGGTGGCATGTCCACTCACCTGTCAGCACTCGTAGACTCCGGGGCTGCAGGTAATATCCTAGATGTTGACATGGCCCGCCGATTACGTATTCCCACTACGTCAGTCAGTCCTCCCTTACGAGTTAACGCGCTGAATGGCCAACCTATAGGTGAGGGATTGATTACCCAGTGTACGGTGCCTATCACACTCCAGATAGGTCTGTTTCATACCGAGACTGTTCAGTTCCTGCTCCTGCCGTCGCCCCGTGATCCTGTTGTTCTCGGCTTTCCCTGGCTGTCTCTACATAACCCGGATATCTCCTGGAAAACTAGAGAAATCGCGAAATGGGGTTCTCACTGCTTCAAGCATTGCATATACTTACCTCTCCGGTCTTCGTCCATAGAAAGCCCCGATTCCCCTCTCGAAACTGCCGTTCCTGCTCAGTACCGGAATTACGCAGACGTCTTCTGTAAAGAAAGCGCAAGTCACCTGCCACCACACAGACCGGGGGACTGTGCTATTGATCTGCTGCCCGGCTCCCCACTCCCGCGCAAAACGAAACCATACGCTTTGTCCCGTCCTGAAGATTCGGCAATGGAAAAGTATATAGACGAGGCCCTTCAGAAGGGGTTTATCCGTCCCTCTACATCACCCGTAGCTGCAGGGTTCTTCTTTGTAGAGAAGAAGGATGGAGGGCTGCGTCCCTGTATAGACTATCGCTCCTTAAACGCTGTCACCTCCAAGTTCGTGTACCCCCTTCCGTTCATCTCTGCATCGCAAGAACGCCTCAGGGAGGCGCGTGTGTTCACCAAGTTGGACTTGCGGAGTGCATGTAACCTGATTCGCATTCGTGAGGGGGACGAATGGAAAACTGCGTTTGTGACTGCCCGAGGCCACTACGAGTATCTCGTCATGCCGTATGGGCTTGCCAATAGCCCGTCTGTCTTCCAGGCTTTCATGGATGACATATTCCGTGACTTGATAGGGAAGTTTGTCATAGTTTACATAGACGACATCCTAATATATTCCACCTCCGTCGCGGACCATGTCCGACATGTCACTGCAGTGCTAGCCCGTCTACGGCAGCATCACCTCTACGCCAAAGCGGAGAAATGCGAGTTTCATCGGACTTCCGTGACCTTCCTCGGTTGCACTTTATCCCCTGGGCAGATCTCCATGAACCTGGACAAGGTGTCGGCTGTCACGCAATGGCCTGTGCCTCGGACGAGAAAGGAACTACAGCGTTTCATCGGGTTTGCCAACTTCTATCGCCGCTTCATCAGGGGTTTTGGTTCGCTGGCCACTCCGCTCACCAACCTCCTTCGGGGTGGGCGGCATCTGCGGCTGGACTGGACACCCGAGGCTGATCGGGCGTTTTCGTTGCTTAAGGGGGCGTTCACCTCGGCGCCTATTCTGCATCTCCCTGATCCCCAAGTCCCTTTTGTGGTGGAGGTCGATGCCTCGGCGGTGGGTGTGGGAGCTATTCTCTCCCAACGCCAAGGAAACCCCCCTAAGTCCCTTGTGCCTTCTACTCCAAGAAACTACAACCGGCCGAACAAAACTACGACGTTGGTAACCGAGAACTTCTAGCGATAAAACTCGCTTTAGAGCAGTGGAGACACTGGTTAGAGGGGGCTGAACATCCGTTTGTCATCTACACAGACCATAAAAATCTGGAATACCTGAAGGAAGCCAAACGACTGAATCCCCGACAAGCCAGATGGGCATTGTTCTTCTCCCGGTTTCGATTCTCCGTTTCCTACCGGCCTGGTTCAAAGAACACTAAAGCAGATGCCCTGTCACGTATACATGAAAAGGATCCCACGGACAAAATACCGGAGTATGTACTGCCTCGCACCTGTTTCCTGGCTGCTGTTCGTTGGAACCTGCAAGGCGAATTGGAAAACGCTCTACACAGTGATCCCAGCCCTGACGACTGCCCAGAAGGAAAGCAGTATGTTCCTGTGTCGCTGAGAGGGCGCTTCCTACAGCTTGCACACGATACCGCAGGTACTGGTCACCCCGGAATCACACGCACTACACATCTCCTGTCACGGCGGTATTGGTGGGCGTCCCTGAAAGACGACGTGCGGGACTATATATTGGCGTGTAGCGTATGCGCTAAGAGTCGCACTCCTCGAACACTCCCTGTAGGGTAACTGTTACCGCTCTCGATTCCACGCCGTCCCTGGTCACACATAGCGATGGACTTTATCACTGACCTGCCCAAGTCCGAGGGGAATACAGTCGTTTTAGTCGTAGTTGACAGATTCTCAAAAATGTGTCGCTTGATTCCCTTTCCAGGGCTGCCCACTGCCATGGAAACAGCCCAAGCCGTTTTTACGTTCGTTTTCCGTGTCTTCGGGTTACCAGAAGATATTGTCTCAGATCGCGGAGTCCAATTCACCTCACAGTTGTGGAGACAGTTCTGCAAATTACTCGGGGTCGTAGTGAGCCTTACCTCCGGGTATCACCCTCAGTCTAACGGAGAAGTGGAAAGAGTGAATCAGGAAATAGGGGGATTCCTAAGGCGATACTGTGTCTCTCAATCCAGCTGGAGCAAGTACTTACCCTGGGCTGAATATGCCCGTAATTCACTTATGCATTCTTCCACCAAGATGACCCCATTCCAATGTGTATATGGCTATCAACCTGCTTTCTTTCCGTGGGACAATACGCCATCAGACGTCCCGGCGTTGGACGACTGGTTCAAGAACAGCGCGCGAACATGGGAGCGGGCCCACGTACACCTACGCCGTGCCTTGCATACTCGGAGGCTCCATGCTGACCGTCGCCGCCTGCCCACTCTGGTCTACCACCCAGGTCAGAGAGTGTGGTTGTCCACCCGTAACCTGAACCTGCGACAGAATTGTAAGAAGCTCAGCTCGAAGTACATCGGGCCCTTCAAGGTCCTGAGTCGAGTCAATGCAGTGTCCTATAAATTGCAGCTCCCTCCTCAGTATCGCATACATCCTGTCTTTCATGTTTCACTGCTTAAGCCTGTGTTTTACAGCCCCATGTCTGCTGCCACGCCGCTCGCCAAGCTACCAGAGCCGCTGGAGCTCGACGGTAGCCCTGCCTACCTCATTCAGGACATCCTGGAGTCCCGTCGACGTCGGGGTGGGCTTCAGTATCTCATTGAGTGGGAGGGCTATGGTCCCGAGGAACGGGCGTGGGTCCCCGCGCGGGATGTGCTAGACCCTCCTCTCATCGCTGAATTCCACGCTGCTCATCCTAACTTCCCTGCTCCCAGGCGTCGTGGCCGGCCCCCGTCTAACCAGCATTAAAGGTTGGATTACACCAGCATTAAAGGTTGGATTGTTCTTTTGCCAGAATTAAAGAATAACGAAACACAACGCAGACTGTTTGGTGATTGTGGTAGCACGACAGACATCCACCGGTTACACATATGCACCTTAAGTAGCTACAAGAGTTTGTTGCATTGTCCGTGATGATGGGACTGTGATCTGTCCTCGGCACTATGGCTAGTTATATGTCATTTCAGATATTTCACTTTCTTAGTGTGACAGGCAGGGAGTGTGAAATAAAATGGAAGCAATCACACCAAGTCTCAGGGAAAAAGGATGGTTTAATGGAGAAAGTGCTCAAACCAAAAACCTGTGACTTGATCCAAATTAAGGATATAACCAGCAGTCAACTGGTACAAAGACAAGACATATATAGACAGACAAACGACCATCAGGTGAGGCGGATCATAGACCCCACCCACCTGAGGGACGAACTCAACGCAACAAAAACAGGACAACTGCCGCTGTGGATGGGGGCAACTGGCAAGGGGCCCTCCGCAACATGACACTTAGCAGATCTTAACCATGATATAACATGAACTAGCTGGCTAGATAATGTTATCTAGCAAACTTTTAAATAGTTTCAAATGAGCATTTAGTTAGGTAATTTAAGCAAATAGTAGATGAAAGGCTTACATTAGCACAAGATATGACTCGTTAATGCATAGATCAGCATTGACTTTAATAGCTAGTTACTCCAAATGATGCAAAATTGCATTGATTACGAATAAACACCACAATTTCAACATCTGGGATATAACTTATCATACACTAAGTAAGGAGTCGATTTTTGTATTAGCGTGTTGGACGCTGTTGGAAAATATCCATGCATGCATGCAGACCCGCAAGCCTTTGACAAGGGGTAAAAAGTCATCTGGGTCATCCTCTCCAAAGCTTGTAAGGTGCTCTTTCCTGCAAACCTTTTAGCACCAATCCCTTTGGACAAGAAATGTAGGCCTACAGTAAAACCCTCAAAAAATTTATTATTCTGAAATGAGACTCAGTTGATAGCACATCTGATACTTTATCAGCAACTTTCTTTAAGAAGCTTTGTGAATATGGGCCAAACTAATCTAAATCAACACTCAATATCCTGAACACCCCAGGATACAGTTATGAAATCAATGATACATTACAAACAATTGCCATGGTGGCTTAATTAAAACCACTTTACCCAAAGCCCATATAAGCACAATGAAAAATTGTTATTTATATTTACAGCATTTGGCAGACGCCCTTATCCAGAGTGACTTACATTTTTATCTCATTTATTTTTATACAAGTAAGCAATTGAGGGTTAAGGGACTTGCACCTCAGTCATGGCCTCAGGTCTGAGGATCGAACCCATGACCCTCCGGTCACAAGACCAGTTCCCTAACCACTAGGCCATGACTGCCCTATTATTTAAGACACATTAAGAAGAACCAATTCATTGGAAAAGATGGTTTTGCTTGCAACATTTGAAAGTAAATGAGAAGATAAGAAGATAAATGAGGAAGATAAGAAGAACCATTGCAAAGACATTAAGGCCCCGTCCACAAGACGCCGGAGATTTAAAAAAACAGGTTTTTGTCTCCGTTTCAGCCTCCCGTCCACATGAAAACGGTGTTTTCGGGTCACCGAAAACGAAGGTTTTTGAAAACGCCTTCCAAGGTGGAGACATTTGAAAACTCCGGTCTCGGCGTATTCGTGTGGACGGGGAAAACGCATGTTTAGGAAAACACTGACGTCACATAGTGTGTCTGCGCATGTCTTTTTTTTGTTTACATTCGCTCAGCTTGTTCAGCATTGGATACGCAGCTGATACGTGTGGACGGGGCCTAAAACATCTGTATGTCATCAGAGTATTGTATCAACGAAAAGGAAGCGATCACGCCAAGTCTCAGGGAAAAATGATGGTTTAATAGAAAGTGTGCAAACCTAAAACCTGTGCACTATCTCCAAATTAAGGATATAATGACCAGCGGTCAACTGGTACAAAGACAAGACATATATAGGCAAACACCTAACAAATCACCAAACAACAACAACAACAGCCGCTGTGGACAGAGGCGGCCGGTAGGGGGCCGCCTCACCGTGACAGACCCCCCCACCAAGCCGCACTCCCCTCCACTGGGTGTGGCACACAGCGGCTGCACACAAAACACGAAGGGGCAGGAAGGCAGGGACAGGCATGGACACCTCCTGAGTCCGGGAGCTGAAACACAAAAACACACATTACACAGCTCACCTCCCCGGGCGGGACCCTGGACCGACCGGGCCGTTAACAACACAAAACCACGCCCCAGTCGGTCACAGTGCCCTCACGCCCTAACCGGCATTCAGCCGGTAAGCCCCACGGGTGTGAGGACGAGGGGCTACGGCTCCTCTCTCGTCCCTCAAGTGTGTGTGGGTGTGCAGGCTACCTCTCCAAGGCGTAGCTACTTCACCTCCTGGACCTACCTCCTCCCAGAGCTGACCCCTGCCTTCTGCTAGGGGTCACCCCAGCCTCCTGGGGAGCCAACCCCTCCCAGGGCCTCTCATCTCAAGGTGGACTCCTCCACCCAACCCAGGAGCGCCAGAGACCGATGCCCAGAGCACCCCCGACGCGGGCTAGGGAGCAGCCCCAAGGGCCTCCTGGTCACCCCGGGCAGGAGGGAGGATCTCCATCCCCAGCAGGAGCTTTTCAGACCGGAGCCCCATGGTCCCCAAACATCCGGGGGCCCCAGCCCTCTAGGGAGGGGCTCTTCACGACCAGGCTCCGGTCACCCCACAACACAAGGGAGCTCCTGCCAGGTGGAGACCCCCACAAGGTCCAGGAACACTGCCAAGGAGAAGTACCTGCACAAAGAACACACCCTCACACACATACAAACACAAAACACAAACGCGCCTTACCCTATTCAGGGCCTCCCTTGGGAGAGACGCCCTCCGTGCCACACCCCATGGCACGGGACCACAGCCGGTCCCCCCCCCCAAACACACATTTAAGGGGAGGAGCATGCGTGGAATTACACGCAAACATTAGACAACACGCTAGGACAAAACACACACGCAAATACTAGACAAACAAAAAACGGTGTACAAACAGTAAACGAACGGGTTCAAAACGTGCGTGCTCTACATAAACACAATAGTGACGCGCCGCTCAGAGTCGCAGTCGCTCCCCACATTAAACACAAGACACACAGGGAGCGAGGCGACCGTGACGAGCGGCGACCGCGTCACACACATTAAACACTAAACACATAACGACGCGCACGCACACTGATCCTCCGGTCCGTTACCCGTACACACTTATCACACACACACACACGAGAGTTTTCCCAGGCAGACACCCTGGTCCTCACCGGCCACACACAAACAAACGCACGGCGGAACTCTCTCAACACACAACGGACACGAAGGGCTTTCCCAGGGCAGACTGCCCTGGTCCTCGCCGTGCTACACACATAAACACACACACACACACAAAACACAAAAGCACGGCGGAGCTCTTCAAACAAAACACCACGTAGACAAACACTTACCACGAGACATGACCACGAACGAAGGAGAAAGAAAAAGAGACTCGGCGGCTTCCGAAAGGTGGCTGGTCATTCTGTGACGGGCAGGGGTGAGCAACGAAAAGGAAGCGATCACGCCAAGTCTCAGGGAAAAATGATGGTTTAATAGAAAGTGTGCAAACCTAAAACCCGTGCACTATCTCCAAATTAAGGATATAATGACCAGCGGTCAACTGGTACAAAGACAAGACATATATAGGCAAACAAACGACCCTTAGGTGAGACGGATCACGGGCTCCGCCCACCTGAGGGACGCACATGACGTCACCAAACAACAACAACAACAGCCGCTGTGGACAGAGGCGGCCGGTAGGGGGCCGCCTCACCGTGACAGGTACGCTGGACAGAGAGCAGAGAATTCTGGGAGCATCCACTCCTTCCTCCAGATTTGTTGGGCCTTCGGACTATATTAACTTGCTGAAACTGAGAATATCAATCGAGGACAAAGCACAAAAGCTAAAAGTAATAAAGTATGTCAGATTATTAAGTTACTTTATCGATTACATGTTTCTCAGAAACATGGTAACAATATAGAACTCAAAAGTAGAGCTTTTGTAATTACATTGTCTTACTATTGTCAGGAATAACACAACCCTTCCCTCCAGACTATTAGCCACGCACCTTTCTCTCATTTCTCTCTGCCCCTCCTCGACTATTTAAAGGTGGAAGTAATGCTTTCTGATTGCGAAGTATTGCCGACTCATACCGCATACCGAGTGTTCTTTTGATTCCATTGCCTACCTGTGTACCGACCTCTGTTTTCCTCATAGACACCTCCTTCAGCCTCACCCTTTGGTACCTCTCGGACTCTGCTTTCCAGTTGTGACCCTGAACCGGCTTGACTCCCTGCCTCACACTTCAATGTGCAAAGTCGTTGTGTAAAACTCTCGTTGCGCTAATAGTCTGGAGGGAGGGTGTAACAGTTAGGGCTAAGCAGGTGGAACGCACTATTTCTGTTCTTTAATAGTGGTTTAACCATTACAGTTTTTAAAATGTTAGGGAATTCTCTCAATTGCAGAGGCTGATTAACAATTGTTAGAAGTTCATTAACTAATGAGCTCAGAACCTGCTTGAAAAAGCATGTTGGTAAAGGGTCCAGTTCACATGTAGAGGATTTTAGTGATGAAATCACATCAAGTAGTGTTACCATGTCAACTTCTTGGAAATAAGACATATTAAAGTTAGGCTGAGTAACTGATATAAAGGTTGATAGTCTATTAGTGCTTGTTGCTATGTTCTGCCTTATACTAGTAATCTTGTCCCTAAAAAATATAGCAAACTCCTCACATTTTTGGGAGTTTCAGGGAAGACACAGGCGGTGGGGTTTACTAGCTGATCTATAAACTGATGTGTTTGATCAGCATAGATTACATCACTTGTGCATTTCACTGGGATCAAATTTTATTTGTTACAATGTTTTGTACTACTATGTTTTCTTCTGATTAAATTTTTATTTCGATTCTGAGAGCCATGCCACCGGCTATTTAAAAGAACTGGAATGTAACACTGACTAGGAGCATGGGTTCCAGTGTGTCAGACCTGAGAAATCACTGAGTGTGCAGGAGAAGTAGGTGAGTTCCTACAAGACTGCAGACTGTAGTGTTGCAGAACCTCAACAATCTCTCTCAGGCCCGTCGCGATGGGGCAGGCAAACCAGGCAATTGCTTGGGGCCCCAAGCTGGCCTGGGGCCCCCAGACAACAACAGGTTAAGAATTAAATGCAGCGACAAACTGTGTGAGCCCCCCTTTACATTCTCAAAGTCATGAGCAATGACACTGTTCTCAGAATCCCCCTCAAGGGGCCCCTCCCACCAGCTGCTGAAGGCAGGCAGACTGTCCTGGCAGACAGCCAAGTTTTAGACGCCGGCAAATATGAAACTTAACCATGAAGCGAATTTATACATCAGGAAGCCAAAAGAGAAAACAAAAGAAGAAAGAGGAACACAAAAAAACACAAGACAGTGGTAAGTGATGATTTACACTGGATAAATTAGGCCTACCTGTACAAATGGTGTAATTTAGCAGCAGGTAGGCTAAAAACAATATATACGTCCCGGCTAGTGTTGCCACCTGTCCCGGTTTTCACGTGCCTGTCCCGGTTTTCCCGGGCCGTCCCGGTTTGTCCCGGTTTTTCTTCTTTTTAATATTCAGTCCCGGAAAAAATTAGGTTAGTTAAAACCACGATTCAGACTGTTTCTGCACACTTTAAATCTGTTTTTTTCTCGCTGTGTCCATTTTAAACCCCTCCGGTAACATTTTACGTTCGCACCCCCCCCCCCCCCGCTCAACAACTTACGTTCGCCAACCCCCCCCCCCCGGTTGGTGTCTTTGCTTGGGGCCCCCAAATACCTTGAAATGGCACTGATCTCTCTTACAGGAGATGGTGAGCTCCTGTGACGGACATTACTGCAGGCGGTTGGGTGCAAGTACCGCATGTGAGTGATTCTATACATTAGATTATCCACAAGCATTTGATGATCAGAAGCTGATCAGGTTTAAAAAGCTCAGGACGCCTCCAAAAGATGTTGAAATTGTCAATGAAGTTTACCTTCCAATGTGCACAGGCTGTAGTGAGCCAGCTGTTTAGAGCCAGCAGTCTGGTAAAGTGACCACTGTCTCGACATAAAGTTGGCATCGGTCCAGAAATGAACACTTCAGACTGGGAAAACTCCAGAATGTCGAGCAGATGGTTAAAATCCTGTTTCAGAATCTCAGACTGTTGTTTGTAAACATTGCTAGAGCCGACATGTACAATCAGTCTTTCCGTATCTGGATGATCAATCAATATGTGTGGAATAATGGGTATCACTTCACAGCAGGGTTGCCAACTCAGACACGTGTGAGAGTGTGAGACACACGCATTTGACTGTCTTCACACGCTCACATGCCATACATCCAATTTCTCATGCTGAAAAAAATCTAGTTTATTTATCTCTAATCTACATTTATGATTCAATGAGTTACTAGTTTTCCAACCACTGGCGATCGCAATATAATACTTAATTTGTGTCCATTTTACACCCCCCCGCTTACAATTTACACTCGCCATTGCAAGCTGGACTGCAAGCTGGTGGTTGGGATGACTCTTAGCATGCTTGTTAGCATGCTGCTGGCTAGCATGGTTGGCAGCCTGGTGGTTGGTCCGCGTATGGCCAGAGTTATTTGCATGCTGTTGCTTAGCAGCCAGACTGGAGTTGGATCTCTGATGCTGATTGGGGTGTGTTTGATGTCCTTGATGTCCTAGAGAGGGAGGCAGTATGTTGTGGTGAGACTGCTCGATTTCTGCTACTCCATTTGAGGCGAGAGCTTCATATCTGTTATCTAAAAGAATGTTCTGTTCTGGAAATGGCTGCTTGCCACCGCTGCTGTGCTGGTTTCTGCTATGTTCCTTCCCCCGAACAAGAGTCCAGCCCTTATCATTGTTGTTGTTGACAGGATTGGGATTTGAGGCCAAGACAAGCTTAGGCTTTGCCGCCAGTATTTCCCAGCGACAATGCAGAGAGACATCTTTCTTTGCCAGCCACCGGGACATTTTTATCAGCAGTTTGCATGGCAAGAATCGAGTCCAGATATTCTTCATCCTCCCTTATAGAGTGTAAGGTATGGATTCTTTCTGAAGTTCCACAACCCTTTGAGACAGTTTGATAGACTCAGAGCAATTAGATGACGTGGAAACATGAGCCATAATCGAAACAATATCAAAAGCACTGGGCACACAAGGCTCAAATATCCAAATTAAAATTCCAAAATGCAAAATTGACACACAAGAAGTTCTGACAGGTATTTCACAGCTGGGAACAATATCAGCTGCCGATAAAAACAGTGCACAAAAACCACTCACTCACAAGGTTGAGGCGCAAAAAACTCGCACTCGCACATTGTCGGACTGTCGGAATGTCTAAAATGCTAAATGATCCTTCATAGATGAATTTAAAAAAGCTTACCAAGTGAAGTAATGAGTAACGAATCCCTTTAACTTGTAAAAATAACTTTAACTTATAACTTAATAGATATAAGATAGATATAACTCAAATAAATGAAAAAACTGTACAGAACAAGCAGAGCTAGCAGAAAAGTGTCTGAACAGCAAGAAAGCAGGAAGTAGTTCCATCACCTCCTCTTCTGGAGTTATTTACAGATTTCTTTGGAGATACATAGTGTTCTTTTACTCACTGTTTTAGAATCAGTATTGATGTTTAGATGTTTAGAGCTACAAATGAACTTTCTTCTGTCTGACTGTTTGCCAACAGTGTTCAGAGGCCGGTTTATAAGTGGGAGGCGTACTCAAAGATACACAGAGTGGAAAACAGCAGTGGAACAGACATCATGCTGGGATCCTTGGTTCTGGTTGGTATTTGTATCTTCATCTTCATCGTCATCAGGATCCAGAGGCCCAAGAACTTCCCTCCAGGACCCCGACCAGTACCCATATTTGGGAACCTGTTACAGCTAAACCTCTTGAATCCACTGAAAGACCTTGAGAGGGTAGAGTGGCATCTTCTTCATTTCTAAGCTTCACCAACATAAAATGCAAGTTTCTAACTCTTACCTTAAATAGTTTGTGTATAGTTGCTTGTGAATAATTATACCATGAAGCAGAAAATTCCATATAAAACATGACCACATAAATGGACAGTGTATTATATTATCCAAATTCTGAAGCATAACGAGTTAGAATTGAAAAGCTAAATATATTCTTGTGTAAATAGATACTGCTTTTACTGAATCAAGACTAAACTTTTATATTGTGCTTATATAAATGTAAATACTTCTTCTGGTTTTATTTCTTGAATTGCTGCAGACTTGTTCCTTGTTTGTTGTACCTATTTAGTTGGCTGAACATTATGGGAATGTTTACAGCCTGTATATCGGCAGAAATCCAGCAGTGGTTCTTACTGGAATCAAGGCTGTAAAGGAAGCTTTGGTGACCAATGCTGCAAACTTTTCTGGACGCCAACAGAACCTCATGGTCAACAACATAACGAAAAATAATGGTAAAATCCAATCATGATGACACCTGTCCCACTAATCAGATTGAGCTCAAGCTGCTATTCCTTAGTAGAGTACATGGTTTAATCTAGACTTTTCTAATTTTAAATAAGTATTACAATTTTTGCATGTACCAATAGAACCAAAGTTACTCATAAAAGTCCAACATCACAGATTTCGTATTTGCTGACTATGGTTCTGCATGGAGGGAGCATCGACGTTTTGCCCTCATGACCCTGAGGAACTTTGGCCTGGGGAAGCAGTCTATGGAGAAGAGGATTCTGGGGGAGATTGAACACCTTGTTGCACGATTGGAGAAAAGTGCTGGTATTGTAGTGTTGCTTCTAATCACTTTTTAGTCACTGTCTCACAAGTGAAATGACAAAAGATTTCTTACTTGTTGATAACAGCTGTTTAACAATGTTATGAAAGCAAATTTGTCACGAATGTGTATATATGTAGGAGAAGATATGAATCCTAAGACTTTGTTCCATGATGCTGCATCAAACATCATCTACCTGGTTTTATTTGGCAAACGCTTTGAATATCAGCACCAAACCCTTAAAGAGATTGTTCGATGTTTCACTGAATATACAAAGATTCTGCATGGGCCCTGGTCAATGGTGAGTTACTGTATTATCTGAAACAATGTTTGCATTAAGACATTTTAAAATTTAGTTTTGTAATGACTTCTCTTAGTTTCTTTCAGATCTATGATTCACTTCCTGTGGTGAGAGGTCTTCCCCTTCCCTTTAGGAGGGCCTTTCAAAATTACAACACAGTTAAACTAATCGCACTAAACGTGATAAACAAGCATAAGACAACAAGAGTATCAGGAGAGCCAAGAGACTTTGTTGACTGCTACCTAGACGAACTTGATAAAGTAAGTGACTGTGAAGTTTGAGCTGGTCTGACTGAAGGAAACACCCTCAACATGTTACTGCTTACAAACAGCTTGTCTATTTACCACAGAGATACACAATAGATAATTATATGAGTAGTCTTATCAGATGATGTCTTATTTTTTTACAGCAAGAAGATGGTCAATCATCTTTTGATGAGAAGCATCTTTTGGGGATAGTGATAGACCTGCTTGCTGCTGGGACAGACACCACCTCCAATACCCTCCTAACAGCGTTCCTCTACCTCATGGCTCATCCACACATTCAAGGTCTGAACTGTAACATAACTATTGTTCTCCATCAATGTAACATTATTGGAATAATATACTGAATGGTCTTTATTTATGAATTTAACAGAGGCAGTAGTAGTTCCATATGCCTCGTGCATTTCTAGATGGTTTTGAATATATTCAGTTCAGTATAATTTCTCTGACTTGTATTTGTAGAGAGATGCCAGCAGGAGATTGATGAGGTTCTAGAGGGAAAAGCTCAGGCATCTTTTGAGGACAGACACAACATGCCGTACACACAGGCTGTGATTCACGAATCTCAGCGTGTTGCAGACACTGTACCTCTGAGTGTGTTCCACAGCACCTCGAGAGATACTCAACTCAGGGGCTACAGCATCCCAAAGGTGACGATGACAGTTACATAATTACTTTTAGTTATGTTGCTATAGTTATTTGTCTAATAGTTCTTTCTTTCATCATTCATGTTCCAGGGCACTCTTATCATCCCCAATCTCTCCTCAATACTGAGAGAGGAAGACAAGTGGAAGTTTCCTCATGAGTTCAACCCAGCCAACTTCCTCAATGACCAGGGACAGTTTGAGAAACCTGAGGCTTTCATACCCTTTTCAGCAGGTGAGAGTCATGTACAGTTTAAATTCATTCAGGAGGAATAATAAAAGACAATGTTTTTGCTTTAACATCTTATTTTAGATTTTCAATTTTGAGTATGCTTGAGTCTATGTTGAGTGGGCTTAATGTAATGCCCTGATTAACTGACAAGGTTATTCTGTGTGTGTGTGTGTGTGTGTGTGTGTGTGTGTGTGTGTGTGTGTGTGTGTGTGTGTGTGTGTGTGTGTGTGTGTGTGTGTGTGTGTGTGTGTGTGTGTGTGTGTGTGTGTGTGTGTGTGTGTATAGGGCCTCGCGTGTGTCTTGGTGAGGGTCTGGCTCGCATGGAGCTCTTCCTCATCTTGGTCTCCCTGCTGCGCCAGTTCCAGTTTGTCTGGCCTGAAGATGCAGGAGAACCAGACTTCACTCCTGTATATGGAATCACAATGACACCCAAACCATACAAGATGGGGGTCAGACTGAGACAGAAACCTGGAGAAATGCAGAAACAGTGAACTGGTCATCTTTTTTTCACCAGTTTAAATGTAATTCACATAAATTACAACTTCATATTTGCTTTTTCTAGTTTTCTGTGAGCTTCATTCTGTGTTGTATGGTATCATGGAATTTTCAAATCCATTTCTCAGATACATTTTTCTTAGCTGATTAAGCCTCATTTTGTTCTTCTAAAATTACTAAAGTAACACCTTGTCTAACCTCCTGTGTAATAAAGGTGGGGCCCTTGGTCCAAAGACTATGGGTGCTAAATAGTACATATTAAAATCAAGTTTTGTAGAAATGAGATGAGACTTAGTATGCACTAATAAACTGTAGTTGAAACACTACCTTGCGTATTTCTTCCACACACAATAAAGTTTCAGTAAATGCTTTGAGGATATTGCTCTCAAGTAAAATATCAACATAAAAATACAGGGGTTGGACAATGAAACTGAAACACCTGGTTTTAGATCATAATAATATATACACTACTCAAAAAAATAAAGGGAACACTAAAATAACACATCCTAGATCTGAATGAATGAAATATTCTCATTGAATACTTTGTTCTGTACAAAGTTGAATGTGCTGACAACAAAATCACACAAAAATCATCAATGGAAATCAAATTTATTAACCAATGGAGGCCTGGATTTGGAGCCACACACAAAATTAAAGTGGAAAAACACACTACAGGCTGATCCAACTTTGATGTAATGTCCTTAAAACAAGTCAAAATGAGGCTCAGTATTGTGTGTGGCCTCCACGTGCCTGTATGACCTCCCTACAATGCCTGGGCATGCTCCTGATGAGGTGGCGGATAGTCTCCTGAGGGATCTCCTCCCAGACCTGGACTAAAGCATCCGCCAACTCCTGGACAGTTTATGGTGAAACGTGATGTTGGTGGATGGAGCGAGACATGATGTCCCAGATGTGCTCAATCGGATTCAGGTCTGGGGAAGGGGTGGGCCAGTCCATAGCTTCAATGCCTTCATCTTGCAGGAACTGCTGACACACTCCAGCCACATGAGGTCTAGCATTGTCCTGCATTAGGAGGAACCCAGGGCCAACCGCACCAGCATATGGTCTCACAAGGGGTCTGAGGATCTCATCTCGGTACCTAATGGCAGTCAGGCTACCTCTGGCGAGCACATGGAGGGCTGTGCGACTCTCCAAAGAAATGCCTCCCCACACCATTACTGACCCACTGCCAAACCGGTCATGCTGAAGGATGTTGCAGGCAGCAGATCGCTCTCCACGGCGTCTCCAGACTCTGTCACGTCTGTCACATGTGCTCAGTGTGAACCTGCTTTCATCTGTGAAGAGCACAAGGCGCCAGTGGCGAATTTGCCAATCCTGGTGTTCTCTGGCAAATGCCAAGCATCCTGCATGGTGTTGGGCTGTGAGCACAACCCCCATCTGTGGACGTCGGGCCCTCATTGGCCCAAAATTGGACGCCTGTGAGCAACGGTGGGTTTCCAAACTCGCCCCGTACTGTTTCGACATTAAATACGTCCCTGGCAGACACAATGTGGTTGCGGATGCATTGAGTAGAGTTCCTTTTATGAAGCCTCTGTCCCAGCGCCTCCTGTCAGAATCGTACTCTGCGTTGCTTGACCAGGTCTGTGATGTGGGAGATGAGAATGTGCAGAGTGCATTTCATTTAACCTGTCAGCCTCAATCCCTGGAAAATCCACCTGACTCGAATGCTGGTGTAGTCACCATGTCAGAAGGCGAAACCTCTGCCTTAATGTCTTCTGTTAGAGACTGGGATGCAGGTCCCTCACAGTGTGCTGCGTCTCTTGTTGAGCACCTTTCATCAGTGGCCCCACCTAGTCAGGACATTTTCTCTGAGTTGCCTTTGACTGATCTCCTTTCCCATCAGGAGTCAGATCCTGTTGTTTCCAGGGTAGCTTTCTATGTTGGGAGGAGACGCCGGTCTTCAAGGCGTGAGCGTTGTGGTGAATGTGTGCAGACCCTTAGGATTCTGAAACAGTGGGATAAACTCACATTTTTGGATGGCATACTCTACCGAGTCACGAGAAACCCTATGAATAAACACAAGAGGTTCCAGTTTGTTGTACCTGACTCCCTGAAATCGCTGGTCCTGTCTGGTGTTCATGACAACACGGGTCACCAAGGTCAACCACGCACACATTCATTAGCTCGCCAGCTCTTCTTCTGGTATGACATGGAGAGGGATATTCGTGACCATGTAAGAAACTGTCACAGATGTGTTCTCAGTAAAACCTTAGAGCCTGCAGCAAGAGCCCCTTTGGAGAGTATTAAGACCTGCGCTTCATTGGAACTTGTATGCATTGATTTTTAGACAGCTGAGGACAGCAACAAGTCTGTAGATATTTTGGTGATTTCTGATCATTTCACAAAATTGGCACATGCATTTCGATGTCAAGACTAAACTGCACAGACCATTGCAAAGAAGCTTTGGGACGAATTTTTTTGTGTTTACGGTTTCCCTGAGCGCATTCACTCTGACCAGGGAGCAAACTTTGAGAGCGAGCTAGTCGCGGAGCTCCTTAATTTATGTGGTGTTCAGAAATCTCACACAACTCCTTACCACCCTATGGGCAATGGACAAACGGAGAGGTTTAACTGTTCTCTATGTAACATGTTGCGGTCTTTACCTTCAGGATCTAAACAGAAATGGCCGCAGATGGTTCAGTCGATGACTTTTGCATACAACTGCACTGCTCATGAGACCACTGGATTTGCACCATTCTATTTGATGTTCGGTAGGGTTCCCAGGTTACCGGTTGACCTCATGTTTAAAAATGTCCTTCATGATAGTGACGTCTGTGATTATAACACCTATGTTACATCTCTGGTGGATAATTTGCGTTCTGCCATGCTTTTAGCGCAGCGTAACAGCATGAAAGAACAGAGACCAAGGGTCTTCCTCTCTCTCTTGGGGATCAAGTACTGGTAGCTAACAAAGGGGTTAAGGGGTGTGGTGGAAATTTTATGATTTCCATTTATGTCAGGCTTTCTTAGTATACATTAAACACATTAGATATAGGGGTTAGAGATCTTTTTACATATACACTACCGTTCAAAAGTTTGGGGTCACTTAGAAATGTTCTTATTTTTGAAAGAAAAGCAGTTTTTTTTTCAATTTAGCTAACAATTAATGCATCAAAAATACACTCTATACATTGTTAATGTGGTAAATGACTATTCTAGCTGTAAACGTATGATTTTTAATGCAATATCTACATAGATGTATGGACACTGTGACGCGCGGGCAGGGCGAAGGATGAGACACTGGAATCCTTGCTTTCTGTTGGTCACTTTAATTAGTAACAGAGATTGCACAATAGCGCACGAGTAACACTGAAACATTCACACAGAAACGTGTAGACTCTAGACAACGACGAGCACAGGACACTGCGCGAACGCACATTAAATAGACAACCCACATTAGCCCCACGTAATTACGAGACGATTCACAGGTGAGACAGATTATCACACGACATAACCCCAACCACGGAGATCCACTGACGCAGACAAAGCACGTGGACAACGTTAACACACGCCCAAAAGGGAGGGGCCGGGGTCCTCAACGTGACAGACGCCCCCTCCAAGGGCACTACCCGTCCCGGGGTGCCAACAGGACTGAGTGCCCCGAACCCACAACGATGGGCGGATCCGACGCGCTCAGTCCTGCGTCTGGGAGGTGACCGCCCTTGGTGAAGCGTCCGCCACCGACTGCCTAGAACACCCTCCCTGGGAACACAGGGGAAAAGACGTTAGACAACGGCACAGTCACGAACACACAAACAGGCACGCTTACACACATAGACACAAACGGGAAGAGGGGGTTTGGTACATACGGGCAGACATACGAACATCGGTACAGACGAACACATAACAGGCGCCAGGCTTCGCCCCAGGAGTAGAGCGATTAGGGGAGAGAGATCCGGAGCTGCTGGTGCTGCGTTGGGCAGTCCCCCCCCCCCCCCCCCCCTGCCTTCGCTGCGAACCCTCCGCCGGGTGCAGCGCGGCTGGCGGACGTGCCAGGTGCAGCGCGGCGGGCGGACGTGCCAGGTGTAGCGCGGCGGGCGAACGTGCCAGGTGCAGCGCGGCGGGCGGACGTGCCAGGTGCAGCGCGGCGGGCGTACGCGCCAGGTGCAGCGCAAGGGAGCTCCTCCTCGAAGTCCATCAGTTCCTCCTCACCCTCCAGGATCCCCTCCATGGGCTCTACCGGGCTCTCAACCCGGGAATAGTCCATGGTGCTGGCCCTGGAAGGTCTGGAGGACGCGTTCTCCCCAGGAGTCCTTCGCCCCTTCACTGTTCCCATTGAGGAGGGAAGGCTCTCCTCCTCGTCCTGCGTGTAGGGGTCGCTCTCCGTCTACTCAGACACTCCTGAGCCCACGGACGGGGAATAGTCCTCCGCGCCGTAGTTCACGGTGGATGCGTCGTATTCCGAAGGAGGGTAATAGTCCTGCTCCTCCTCACCTTCCTGTACGGTGGGAGAGGGACCTACAGACGGAGGGAGGTAGTCCTCCTCTTCTGACTCCTCCTCCTCTTCACCGTAGTCTTGCTCCTCCTCCTCGTCGCCTTCCCCATAATCCACGGTGGGGACGGAGTAGACCGAGGGTCCGAGGGTTATTCTTTTATTTTTTTTCTCCGCCTGCTGTTTGATAGATAGTTGTTTGTTTTGTTTTTTTTTGCTCATGTGTTTTCATTGCCACTTCATTGGAGGACAGCTCCTCCTAGGATTTCCCAGTAATTGTATGTGACATGCATTTTGAGGTGTAAATGGCACCTCTTGGTGTCTATGGGGTATCCTGGGGCCTTGCCGGGCGCCAGGCGGTCTTCAGGTCTCCTAGCCCTTCATTTGGGTAGCGTTTTGCTGACATATGTCACCGTTTTCTTAGTGGTTCATGTAATATTGCTGAGTGTTTTTGTGGGTCTTGTGATTTTGTGTAATTCTGGGGGTGAATGTAACCAGGTTGGTCTGTCACTTGTGTATAATTACACAAAATGTACTGTATTTGTTTATCTGTTTATCTACTAGTTAATATGTGGATCCAGACTCCTCCCCTTTCTGTTTCTTCTTTTGTGGTGTTTTTCCTCCCAAGTATAAATAGCGACCACCCAGCTTGACTCTCCCCTTTTCATTTTAATATCGTGGGAGAGGTATGTCACTATTTGTTATTCACCCATTTTATTTCAGTTATGGTGGTGATGGGGAAATGTTTCACAAATCTATTATTTGTGCTTCACTCACTTTTCTTCCATTATGCTTTTAGAGTGCTGGAGTGAGTTTTTCAGCACTGTTTTATGCACTTGCTATGTACTAACAGGAGTGGCTGGTCCAATAAAAGAAGATCGCCTACAAAGATTGCATGTGGATAGTGATTCTTACACAACGCAGAAACACACCAATCACACATACACACACCCAGCCACACCCACGGATGTACATATAAAGACATGGACAACATTAACACACGCCCGAAGAGAGGGGTTCGGGGCTGTAGCGTGACAGGTAGTTGCATTTGTTATTCAAAATATCTAAAACTCTTCTGTAGAATTAGAGTATTTTAAAGCTACTACTGAAGTTAATGTCAGTGAAAACTGACATAAAAGTTAGAGTGTGCATGTATACCATTTATGCATATTGGAATAGCAATATTACTTGACCAATATTAATTGACCAAAATGTATTTATTTAAAAGGATAAAGTCTAATTGTTTTCCATTCCTATCTGTAATTGGTAGAAATACACTTAATACACATACAATGTATATTTATTTTACAAAAATATGATTCTATGATTAATATGTAGGAGAGAGAAATGATGATGGAAAATGTATTGCCACTCCACTGGTAGTGAGAAGTTGCTGGCTCAACAATATAGAATTGCAGCTGTTTTGCCTGGATGTAAGGGGGTATGTTATCGTGATGGTATGTCCATTAAAACATAGAGTGAACAGATTTCCAGCTTCTTTTATTGGAAGCCGCACATCTACAAAAGATCCTGTCATGAAGGAGGAAGGTTAGAACAATAGTTCAGTTCACTGTAGTTGGATTAGATCAGGGGTCGGCAACCTATGGCACGCCTGCCACCGTTGGCATGCCGAGGCATAATCACTGGCACACGACACGCTGGACCAGCATCAGCAAAAAAATTTAGAAATTAATATAAATTATTATATTAATGGATTATACTTTCGGGAGTGACTGTAGCGCGCGACTCTGCACACCTGCGCGAGCGGCATAGGCGTTTATACCTGGCGATCGATCGCGACATAATACTTAATTTGTCATTTACACCCCCCCTCCAATTTTATTTCTTGATAGTGGCACACTCATTGACTACACATGTTAAAGTTGGCACTCCATGTCTCAAAGGTTGCCGACCCCTGGATTAGATGATGCAGGGTAAGAACATGTTAAGTATTCAAGTGTCTATTCCACAAGTGTCTAGGATTGTTTTACTACTACTATAACCATAGAATGCACCATAGATATATAGTGGTCGGTACGTGTGAACAATGGAGGCACATGGATGATGGATGGTTCACTACATACTACAAACAGGGAAGAAATTAATACAAGCAATATAATTAAATACCTAAGAAAACACACAGCTACCATCACTCTCCAAGCAATACACAAGACATACACTTATGTAAATATGTCACGTTGAGGACCCCGGCCCCTCCCTTTTGGGCGTGTGTATACGTTGTCCGCCCGTAGGTCCCTCTGCCACCGTAGGGAAAGGCGGGGATGAATACCCCGAAGACGACGATGGGGAGGAGGAGTACGGGGATTACCCTCCGTCCGGCTCGTATGCCGAGGAGGAAGAGGAGAGCCCACCTCCCTCGGAACTGTCGGCCGAGAAGGCTAAAGGGAGGCGGACTCCGTCCTCCGATCGCTCCGAGGGAGAGAGCATGGACTGCTCCCGGGGTGGCAGCCCGGAGCAGCCCATGAGCTGGAGCCAGGACAGTGAGGCGACCGGAATGGAGGTGGACGTGCCCACCTCCATCAACGTGACAGACTCCCCCACCAAGGGCACTACCTGTCCCGGGGTGCCATCAACGTGACAGACTCCCCCACCAAGGGCACTACCTGTCCCGGGGTGCCAACAGGACCGAGTGCCCCGAACCCACGTCGATGGGCGTATCCGACGTGCTCAGTCCTGCGTCTGGGAGTTGACCACCCTCGGCGAAGAGTCCGCCACGAACTGCCTAGAACACCCTCCCTGGGAAGACGTTAGACAAACACAACGGAACGTTTACAAAGACACAAACAGGTACATTCACACAAATAGGCACAAATGGGAATAGGGGGTTTGGCAAACATACAGGAAGACTTACAAACACTGGGACAGACAAACACGAAACAGGCGCCAAGCTACGCGCCAGGAGGAGAGCGATGAGGGGAGAGAGACCGGGAGCTGCAGGTGCTGCGGGGGACGGTCCTCCTCCAGCCTTGGCTGCGAACCCTTCGCCGGGTGCAGCGCGGCTGGCGGACGCGCCAGGTGCAGCGTGGCTGGCGGACGCGCCTGGTGCAGCGCAGCTGGTCTTTCCCCTCAGTGAGCCGTAGGGCATTCCCCCTTCTCCTCGCGACCGCCCCCTGGAGCCGGCAGTGTGGTCTTTCACCTCGGTCTCCATCGCCTCACTGCCCTGGCTCCAGCTCATGGGCTGCTCCAGGCTGCCACCCTGGGAGTAGTCCATCTCCTCTCCTCCGGAGCGATCGGAGAATGGGCCCACATCTGGAGTCCACCTCCCTTTCACAGTCCCGGCAGATAGCTCCGAGGGGGGAGGGCTCTCCTCTTCCTCCTCGGTGTCGGAGCCCTCCTCATCCTCCTCCTCTCCACTGTAGTCTACGGCGGGCGCGGAGCACTCCGATGGAGGGTAGTCATCTTCATCCTCCTTCTCCCCACCGTAGTCCACGGTGGGCGCGGAGCACACCGACGGAGGGTAGTCCTCCTCTTCCTCCTCTTCCTCCCCACCTTCTACTACGGTGGGAAAGGGGAACATGGGCGGAGGGAGGTAATCCTCTTCCTTCAAGTCCTCCTCCCCAAACTCGCCCTCGGGGTTGACGCGGTGGCGCCAATTATGCAGGCGCCCACCCTCAGAGGCGAGAGGGCACAGGAAGAGGTGTGTCGCTTTCTCCACATCTGTACCACCCCTTGGTAGAATTTCTCCTTCAAATCGGGATCGTCTGTCACCTGAACCGCCCACCAGGTCCAGCTGCTCCAGTGTCGGCGTGGCTTCTCGGCGCGGTGGAGGGGAAGAAGCGCGGTGATGCCGCTTGCTGGGGCTTGCTCCCTTTTTCGGCCGGGTGGTGTAGCCTGGCATCGTCTCTACGGGCGGCTCATCATTCTGTGACGTTTGGCTGAGCGGCGAAAGATGAGACGTGATCCTCTGCTTTGCGACAGGATGTCACTTTTATTTTATACAAATAACGCATATAGCGCACACAGAACATGAAACATACATGGCAACGTGTAGACTTTAGACAACGACGAGCACAGGACACTGCGCGAATGCACATTAAATAGACAAACCACATAAGCCCCGCGTGATTACGAGACGAGCCACAGGTGAGACGGATTATCACAAGACATAACCGCACCCGCAGAGATCCACAGACGCAGACTAGAAGACATAGACGACGTAGACACACGCCCAAAAAGGAGGGGCCGGGGTCCTCAACGTGACAATAAGAGACAGCATACACAACAGACACATAGAAAACAAACACTCAGGAGCTACAACCGGGAAAGGCGAGGTAAGATACAAGACTAAGTATGAACACTATGACTAAAAGCATAAACCAGAACTAAACAACCAACCTAGGAACATAGAGGAATGAGGGGTATACAACGGAAAAGACAGGATAGACATTACCCCCCCTCTAAGTGGTGGATACCAGGGGGGGGGAGCAGGACAGGGGAAACCACAGCAGGACAGGAAGGACCATACACGAAGGTACAATGGAGGGGAGAGACACAGACGGCAGGGGAGGACACATCACAACCGGAGGGGCCAAAGGAACAGGACAGGGGATGTCGAGGAAGTCCCGGATGGACGGGTCCAGGGGCCACAGGGGCGAGCAGCACCAAACCTGGGCCGGACAAACAGGACAGGATGGAACCAGTATCAGAGACGGGAGTAGGCCTAGACACAGGGGACGAGGAGAACACAAAGGTGAATATATGTTGGATCACAGGGTGTCTGACAAGGACGGACACACAAACTGGGACAGGGACCAACAGAAAGTCCAGAACAGAACATGGCAGCAATGGAAACATGAGAGGAGAAGGGGCATCAACAACAGGGTATGCACGACCATCATCAGTTCCCAGCCCACAGGTGAGCAAAATAGCTACCGTAGGAACCGGCACAGTCCGAAGACAGTCAGCAAGCAGTGGCGGAACCGGCTGACAGGTCGAGGGGATAAGGGAGACCGGCGGACAGGCCGTAGAGACCGGTGGGGCAGGCTGACGGGCCAAAGGAAAAGGATTCTTTTTTGGCGAGACTGGATAGCTTACAATCCTTCCTGGTGAAAGATTCACCAGCAGGCCATGTGACCATCTTTCACCAGGAAGGATTGTAAGCTATCCAGTCTCGCCAAAAAATTATCCTTTTCAGGAGAGGCCGTTAATCCAACTGGAGAGCCAGATTCCTGCTGCGTCACTTTGGCGTGGTCGGTCATCATGTAACGATTGACGGAGGCGGGTAGACGCAAATGCCGGAATGTGGACTTTATTTAAATAATTAAAGTGAGACACTGAACATGAACGGATAACTTAGGTAAAGGGGAGTCACAAGAGTACCGGGAACATACACATACTCAACCAACTAAACAGAAAAGACATGAGAGACTAAGACTAACAGATATGTGAACCATGGAACCAAAGAATAAACACGACAAAGGATATACTAAACAAACTTGAATGAACACAACTAAATACACATGTATGGATATATATATCCATTTGGGCATCCATTTGGGCGTCTGCTACCTGTTTGTTGTTGCCATAAAGGCAATCCCCGGCATTGTCTTGAGATCGCGGTGCGCGATTTCAAAATAAGAGCGGATAATGCGATTGAAAAAAAGATTCCTAAAAAAAAAAACACTTTTCAAAACAGCTCGCGGGCCAGAAATAGATAGCGGCCCGCGGGTCGCTATTTGAGTATGGGGGGCGTAGAGGGATAGTACAGGGAACAAACACTGAACACCGAACACTAATTGAAATAGATTGAGGCACAAGGCAGACAGGAAGCAACAACAAACATACACAGCAACCTAAACCAGACAAGAGACAAGGAGCAGACAAAGCAGAGCTGTGCAGGGCAACGGAAGAACTTACGAACACAATGACCGACAACGAAGGGTCCTTGTTTGTAGTGTATGTTGTTCCTTATATGTAATGTTGCGTATTCTATAACTTAGTTGTTCTGTTAGCCGTGTTGTCCCTCGTATGTTTTCTTTAAATAACATTCCCGTTTACTTAGTAGTTCTTCTTTGTTTTATTCGTTGTCTCCTTTATTTAATAAAGTCAATGAAAACCTGCAATTGCGTCACACCCGCCCCCTTGATAAGTTAAATCCACATTTGTCTCTGTATAATCATTTAAATTCTCTTATGCTGTTTTACCTGATGTCAAACCTCACAGACAAAACCATATGAAGATTTATGTGAGCTTCATTCTGTGTTGTATGGGGGGAGTATGTTGTTTTATCAAATACATTTATCAAATACCACCTTCTGTTATTGCTCTATTCTACAGCGTCAATTACATGCAAATTAGGCGATGATGTTATTCAGGGACTTATAGGGACATTTATGACAGCCATTAGCTACTTTCCTTATTGAAGAGTTGGCAGTTTGCAACTCTGCTGGAGGCAGCTTTTTTCCGGAAGGCATCAGTGGTCATCCCATAGGCACAGGCAGTGTCACCGAAATTTCCAACCCCCTCACTCATAATGTTTGTGTCCTCCATTCAGAATCCCTTCATTTTTTGGTCATTGATTCTCCTGATCATTCTATTATACTGGATTGCCTATAGCTAGCAAAAGACAATTCAATCCTGTCATGGTGTGCAGGTGAAGAAGTAATAAGACCACTGCTAGTCACTTTGTTTGTTCACCACCTTTTGCTTGATAAACATTGAAAGCCCTGAGGTGGACACCAAAATTCACATACCAGAGGACTATGCTGAAGTTTTTTAAACAAATCTCAATCTTCTAAACTACTACCACCAATACCCTTGTATTGGAAGTCTTGAATTGGAACCTTTTGTCATGGCTCCAAAAATGCCAAGGCTGACATATTCTCCAGGATGCATGATGATAGTGGGGGTGAGATTTCTAGCAATCCCACACATATCATCCCACTTTCACTCATAGTATTACACAAGCTCACATCTCTGATCAACCACCTGAGGACTTCCCTGCAGGTAAACTTTATGTAACGGCAGCTATATGACCTGAACTATGATGAGGAATCCATACCATACAAAACTCTGGTCATCCTGGTATTCAGCGCACATTGGCTTTGGAGATGACCTGTGATATAATTCTGGTGACATAACATGTCTGAGGATGTTGCGGCATATGTTAATGCATAATATTTGTACCCAAAGTAGGACCCCTCGACTAGTAGGCCCCCAGGTCTACTGGAACCTCTTCCAATTCCCAGACGCCCCTGGTCTCACCTGACCATGGATTTTGTCACAGATCTGCCCACTTCACGAGGTAACACCTGCATATCGACCATTTCTCAAAAGCTTGTCACCTAATTCCTCTACCTAAACTTCCTAGGGCCATGGACACTGTGTTTCTGATTATTCTGTTTCCTTAACTGTGTATCATCTAGTAAGGAAACAGATTCTGGTTTTTGCCTCTGCCTAGCCCCCTTTGTACCACTGCCCGGTTCATTGTAATGTTCCACTGTTACTGACCTTGGACTGCCATTCTGGTTTTTGCCTCTGCTTCGCCCTTTTTGTACCTCTGCCTGTTTTTTGGACTGCTCTCATGTTACTGACCTGGACCGTCTGTTGTCTTGTTTGCCCCTCACATTATTCTTCATTATTGCTTTTAAATCTTCTTACCCAAACTACATATGGATCCTTATTGTCATCCAGAGCACAGACCATTACAGTAACATGCTAAGGGCAGGTCCTACACATTTACAGAAATGTTTCAAACTTAACAAATTATTTTGGCTCAAATCTCAGTCCTGACAGATGTTTGTGTTTCATAATGTATTTGTAAGTGAATGTCCAAGTGGCCTATATGAAAGGTTTAATTAAGAGATGTTTCACCATGTATAACCTAGGCATTGCATAGTCTAGTCAATTTAATAAGTTTTTACTCAAAACTGTATTTACAAACGAATTAACAAAATGGTTTGGAAAGATATGAACATACATGCTCATAGTTGTTGCATTTGGTAACTGTAATGGATAGGAGTACAGTTAAAATGCACAAAAGTTATACATTAATTTTAAGATGTGATTCCACAGCATTAAACTCAACCTAATTGATGACAGATGATGGTTAGAGAAGTGTTAATATGTAGAAGAGAGGAATAACGAGTTGGGAGAAATGTATTTAGTCATTTTACTCTCTTTATCAGAATCAGTATTTGTGGTTCTGAAAAGTGAGTTTTCAGAAAAGGATTCTGAATACGTTGAGAGCAACAAATGAACTTTCTTCTGTCTGGCTGTCTACCAACAGGGTTCAGAGGCAGGTTTATTAGTTGGACGTGTATCAAAGGTACACAGTGTGGAAAGCTGCAGTACAACAGACATCATGCTGGGATCCTTGATTCTGGTTTGGATTTGTATTATCTTCATCTTCATTTTCATCAGTATCCAGAGACCCAAGAACTTCCCACCAGGACCCCGACCAGTACCCATATTTGGGAACCTGTTACAGCTAAACCCCTTGAATCCGCTGAAAGACCTTGAGAGGGTAGAGTGGCATCTTGTTCCTTTCTGAGCTTCACCAATGTAAAATGTGTTTATCACTCATGCAAGTATCTAACGCTTACCTTGTGTTTAATTGTGTGAAAATAATTATACCATGAAGCAGGCAACTATATTAAACATATAACCACCTTAGTGGACAGTGTAGAATAATATGCAACTCTGAAGCATAACAAGAGATAAAGAATTTATATATATATAAAACTGTATATAACCTTCTGTAAATACATACCGAATCAAGACTAAATGTATGTTTTTTCTTTTAGAAATGTATTTATTTCTTCTGGCTTTATTTCTGTAATTGCTGCAGACTTGGTCCATGTTTGTTGTTTTGTATCTATTTAGTTGGCTGAACACTATGGGAATGTTTACAGCCTGTATTTGGGCAGAAATCCAGCAGTGGTTCTTACTGGTTTCAAGGCTGTAAAGGAGGCTTTGGTGACCAATGCTGCAGACTTTTCTGGACGCCCACAGAACCTCATGATCAACAGCTTAAGGGAAAGACTTGGTAAAATCCAATCATGATGACACCCACTAAACAGATTGAGATCAAATTCCCATTCCTTTGTAGAGTCCATGTTTTAATATTTTTTTCTTATTTTAATTATGTACTTAAACATTTACATGTACAAATGGAACATAAATAGAAAAGTAAAGTTACTTATAAAAGTCTAACTTGATAGGTTTAATAATGGCTGACTATGGTTCTGCATGGAGGGAGCATCGGCGTTTTGCCCTCATGACCCTGAGGAACTTTGGCCTGGGGAAGCAGTCTATGGAGAAGAGGATTCTGGGGGAGATTGAACACCTTGTTGCACGGTTGGAGAAAAGTGCTGGTATCGTAATGTTGCTTCTAATCACTTTTTTAGTCACTGTCTCACAAGTGAAATGACAAAAGATTTCTTACTTGTTGACAACAGCTGTTTAATAATGTCATGAAAGCAAATTTGTCACAAATGTGTATATATGTAGGAGCAGATATGAATCCTAAGACTTTGTTCCATGATGCTGCATCAAACATCATCTACCTGGTTTTATTTGGCACACGCTTCGAATATGAGCACCAAACCCTTAAAGAGTTTGTTCGATGTTTCACTGAAAATTTAAAGATCATAAATGGACCCTGGTCAATGGTGAGTCACTGTATTGTCTGAAACAATATTTGCATGAAAACATTTGAAAATGCAGTTTTGTGATGACTGCTATTCTTATTTTCTTTCAGCTCTATGATATACTTCCTGTGGTGAGAGGTCTTCCCCTTCCCGTTAAGAAGGCCTTTCAAAATTACGACACAGTTAAACAAATCGTACTAAACATGATAAACAAGCATAAGCTAACAAGAGTATCAGGAGAGCCAAGAGACTTTGTTGACTGCTACCTAGACGAGCTTGATAAAGTGAGTTATTGAGAAGTTTGACCTGGTCTGACTGAAGGAAACTCCCTCAACATGTTACTTCTTACAAACAGTTTGTCTACTTACTACACAATATTTAATCATGTAAGTAGTCTTATCAGATGATTTCTTATTTTTAACAGAATGAAGATGATCAGTCTTCTTTTGGTGAGAAGAACCTTTTGGGGATAGTGATAGACCTACATGTTGCTGGGACCGACACCACTTCTAACACTCTCCTAACAGCATTCCTCTACCTCATGGCTTATCCACACATTCAAGGTCTAAACCATAACATAACTATTGTACTCCAACAAACATGTAATATTATTGGTATAATATACTTAATGGTCTTTGTTTATGAATTTAACAGAGGTGGTAGTAGTTCCATATGCCTCGTGCATTTCTAGAATGGTGTTTTATTAAAATTTTAATTTCAGTACAATTTTACATATCAGTTATACACATATAAGACTGTAATGCAAATTTGGTACTAAACTCTCTATTAGTGAAGCATTCCATGGCATACCATTTGCGTAAGGTGTAGAAATCATTTCCCAGAGGATTAGTGCAGTAATGCTCTCTGACTTGTATTTGTAGAGAGATGCCAGCAGGAGATTGATGAGGTTCTAGAGGGAAAAGCTCAGGCATCTTTTGAGGACAGACACAACATGCCGTACACACAGGCTGTGATTCACGAGTCTCAGCGTGTCGCAAACACTGTACCTCTGAGTGTGTTCCACAGCACCTCGAGAGATACTCAACTCATGGGCTACAGCATCCCAAAGGTGACGATGACAGTTACATCGTTACTTTTAGTTATTTTGCTATACTTATCTGTCTAATCTCAAATCTTTCTTTTCCATTGTTCATGTTCCAGGGGACCATCATTATCCCCAATCTCTCCTCAGTACTGAGTGAGGAAGACCAGTGGAAGTTTCCTCATGAGTTCAACCCAGCCAACTTCCTCAATGAGCAGGGACAGTTTGAGAAACCTGAAGCCTTCCTACCCTTTTCTGCAGGTGAGAGTTGGGTACAGTTTAAATGTATACAAGCGAAATAATATTACAGATCTTTTGCTTAATTTAACATTGTGTTATTTTAGCTACTCCATTTTGATAATGCTTCAGCCTTTGTTAAGAAGGTTTAATTTAATGCACTGATTAACTGACACGGTTATTGTGTATGTGTGTGTGTGTGTGTGTGTGTGTGTGTGTGTGTGTGTGTGTATAGGGCCTCGCGTGTGTCTTGGTGAGGGTCTGGCTCGCATGGAGCTCTTCCTCATCTTGGTCTCCCTGCTGCGCCGGTTCCAGTTTGTCTGGCCTGAAGATGCAGGAGAACCAGACTTCACTCCTGTATATGGAATCACACTCACACCCAGACCATACAAGATGGGGGTCAGACTGAGACAGAAACCTGGAGAAATGTAGAAACAGTCAACTGATCATCTTTTTGTCTATTTAAGACTTCACCATAATAAACCATAAAATTCACATAAATTACATATTTGCTTGTTCCAGTTTTTAGTGAGCTTCATTCTGTGTCGGTATCACAGTATCACTGGGATTTTGGCAAAGTCATGTTTAAGGTGTAAAGCTCTAAATATGACCTTTTGATCAACACTGACCCTGCACACATGTGGCTGGTCACTGAATGTAGACATCCCATTGTGGCTTATCACGTGTTTCCTGTGCAACACTGGCAGCATCTCCCTGGGTTGGTGGGAGTGGCAAACGTTTGGTAAGCAGTAGAGATGTGGGTCACATGACACCCAAACAGCCCAAGGTTACAGCTGGTTCTCTGCACTGTGTTCGCAGTGTTTAGTACCATTCTTAACCTGTGTCTTTGTACTGAGCGACCCCTCCATCTTGCAGTAGTAGCTCATTTACAACTGATCTGACTCTGTCTGTGTCTACTTTACAGTATGCCCTTTGAAATGTTTGCTGTGGATTTATTCATTAACCTACAGTATGGTGCAAAACTATTAGGCTGAAATGACCATATAAATAATTTCTCAGTCTTTTTATTAAAATAGAATAGAACAACTTAGAATATTATAAAACTCATATCAATGGTGAACTGTGTGAAGAGCACTCACCATGATGGGTTTAGAGGTTCTGATTTGGGATTGCATCTTCTTCATAAGGATCTAGAGTCCCAAGAATGTTCTTCCTTGGCCTTGACCATTGCAATCATTCGGAAACCTCTTCCAGCTGAAAATTGTGAATCCATTGAGAAACATGGCATGGCTCATGTCCCACATGAAATATCTATGATAAAACCTCTACATGATGGTCTATGATAAATCCTCTACATGATGGTCTATAATGAAACCTCAACATAATGGTATATGATGAAATCTCTACAATATTCTCTATGATGAAACCTGAGTGTCAAACTCATTTTGGTCTCGGGAGTCATACAACATAATCGGATCTCAAGGGGCGTAAACTCATTTCAAAATTACATGGAACGAACAATAAGTCCACTTTTTTTTCTTTGTATTAGTGCAAAGTAAAGTAAATTACAAAAATCTTTATATGAAATTAATTGTCCTTTTACTAAATATATTATGATCAAACAATAACGGTCGAGTGGGTCGACTGGTGACGATCCGGAAGGGTCAGGTAAGACACAAACTGTTCCCATGCTTTGCAATGAAGAAATGCTTTCGCTAACACATGCTGATACTGTTGATAATGATTAAATGTTTTGCAATGAAGAAATGCTTTTGCCTATGCACGTTGATAAAGTGATTAAACCTGCTACTGAGTTTTTGCAAAATAAATATGTTTTGCCATGTGATGAGATAAATTATCACATTTGAACACCATATGCACTCTGTGTGCTGATGACACCGATGTTTCCCATAGCAGAGATAAGCGAGCTCCTGTCAACAGCAGACGCCTCTGAGCTGCCTGAGCGGGGGGGAGCAGAACAGAGGGAGGGGTATTACTGCAAACATTTGGCAGGCCGCCAAATGCATGCTGAGTTATTGTGCAAACCTGTCTTCTGTCTTGTCACTAGTTCACAGGTCGGTATAAGAGGCCTTGCCTAAGCCATGGGAAGGTCTGCAGCACAACCTGAAGCCAGGGTGAAAGGAGGGTGTTCGGGGTGCCTCAGTTGAGTGGGAGGAGTGCAGATTGGACGTGCATGCACTCCACGCACAACAGCTGTCAAGAAAGGTCAACGATCACCCACCATGAACCCTATGCTCTTGCTCATCCTGTGATGAAGCACTATGCCGTTAACGATTCACATGATAGCATCTCTGACATAATAGAATTATGGTGATTATTACTGATTTTATTCTGTGTACCTTGTTTGTTGTCTCTCCTGAGGAGTTGTGTCTTGCAGCTGCAGGCAATGCGCTTACACCTAAGAACCTCTTGATGAAAGACGTCAAGGATGACATTCTGCTACAATGTTCTGATGTTGATTCTTATGATTTCTCCGATGTTAATTCAGTTAAATAAGTAACTAATCTTTCAAACAATGTTGTACTGATGTAATTTGTTTGCCATCCATGGAATTCCTGTAAGTGACGCTATGATTGAAAGCCTGCAATGGAGTGATCTGTAGTTGATGTACTTTGTCCATAAAGGACAAAAAGGAGGGAAATGTGATGGAAATTTTATGATTTCCCTTTATGCCAGGCTTTCTTAGAATATATTAAACACGTTAGATGTATATGTTAGGGCTCTTTGCATATATGTGTATTAATAATGGCTTCAGTAGGCCTCAGAAGTGTTTGTCTTCTCTCTGGATGGCCTCGGCTCACTCCTAATCTGATGTTCCTCTGATGTTCCTAAACAGACCTCGCTGGAGGCACCCAATCTCAACTTGGAAGGGGCAATGGTGGCACTCAGTCCATCATGCCATCATGAGGAAGCTGAGCGTGGATGGGGCATGTGAGGGGAGAGGCCAATATACATCTGTCAAATCAGTGTTAATTATGTCATGTTCATCCAATCACATTTAGTTAATCACCTCATGTTCACCTCGTGGACACTGTGTGTGCTTTTGATTTAAGTATAAAAGATAAGAGTTTGGAGAGGGGAATTAGCTCTCTTTGCAAGCACCTTGTGCTTCTATCAAATTCTATCAAAATGTCATATACAATGAGTAAGTTTTGGTAATTTAAAGCAGCTTAGGAAGGTGCCTCTCTAACGTTATTCCTACAGCAAACTGATGATGTTATCCACTAAATGTCACAAATTAACAAATTCTATCAAAATGTCATATACAATGAGTAAGTTTTGGTAATTTAAAGCAGCTTAGGAAGGTGCCTCTCTAACGTTTCCCTCTCCCAGTGCTGTTACGGTGACAGTCCCGGACCCTTCCCTGTGGGCGTGCCGCTATGTTGTCTGCGTGCTGTTATGTCCATATAAGTAGTTCCGTGGGTGTGGGTTGTCCGTGAGCGTGTTCGTAGTATCACCTGTGCCTTGTCTCGAGATCACGAGGGTCTGTGTTAATCAACTATATAATGTGCGTTCGCGCAGTGTCTTGTGCTCGTCTTTGTCTAAAGTTTCGTGTCTGCGTGAGTGTGAACTGCGTGCTGCTCGCGCTCCGCCCGGAGCTTCACGTCAGTATTAATAAATCGTTGTATGTTCACCTTCAACGTCGTGGTGTCTGCCTCCTTCACCCCGTCGTTACAAGTGCAATGTAGGATTATGTAAGATAAGATAAGATAAGATAATCCTTTATTGATCCCGCAACGGGTAAATTTGCAATATTACAGCAGTAGAGAGGAAGGGACAGAGAGAGGAAGTATAAAGACAATATATAAGATAGATAATAAAAAAAACAAAACAAAAATGTATGTATACTGGTTACAAAAATATATGATATTGAAAAATATAATAATCTTATGTATGGTGATATTGCACATAGAATTAGTAACTATTGTACATTCGCCGTATTGAAAAAAATTGCACAATTTGTCCAGCATGTGGTAGCAATATTAAACATTAACTACAGTCTATTGAGTGCAGCGCATGTTGACGGCGTGTGGAAGGAAGGACCTGCGGTATCTCTCCTTCACGCACCGCAGGTGCGGCAGCCGGACACTGAAGGAGCTGCTCAGTGCGGTCAGAGAGTGGTGCATGGGGTGGGACAGGTTCTTCAGCATGTATTTTAGCTTAGTCCTCATTCTCCTGTCTCCCACCACCTCCACTGGGTCAAGAGGACACCCGAGGACAGAGCTGGACTTCCTGATGATCCTGTTCAGTCTCTTCCTGTCAGCAGTGGAGATGCTGCTACCCCAGCAGACCACTCCATAGAATATAGCTGATGCCACCACAGCATCAAACAAGGACCTCAGGAGTGTCCCCTGCACACCAAAGGATCTGAGTCTCCTTAGGAGATACAGTCTGCTCTGGCCCTTCCTGTAGAGAGCAGCTGTGTTGTCAGTCCAGTCCAGCTTGTTGTTAAGGTGGACACCAAGGTATTTGTAGGACCTCACAATCTCTATGTCTGGGCCCTGGATGTTTACAGGCACAGGATTTGAGTGTTTAGTCCTGCAGAAATCCACCACCAGTTCTTTAGTTTTGCCTGCATTGATCTGCAGGCAGTTCTTCTGGCACCATGTCACAAAGTCCTGCATCAGTCCTCTGTACTCCCTGTCATCACCATCACCATGAGGCCAACGATAGCAGAGTCATCAGAGAACCTTTGCAGGTGGCAGCTGGCAGAACTGTACTTGAAATCTGCAGTGTAGAGGGTGAACAAGAAGGGAGCAAGAACTGTTCCCTGTGGAGCCCCCGTGCTGCAGACAACAGTGTCAGACTGACAGCCCTTTGTCCTCACGTACTGCGGTCGGTTAGTGAGGTAGTCCAGAATCCATGTGGTGAAGTGGTGGTCCAGTCCAGTGCGCTCCAGCTTGTCCTTGAGCATGGGTTGGATGGTATTGAAAGAACTGCAGAAATCAAAGAACATGATTCTCACAGTGCTCCCAGTGGTTTCCAGGTGGGACAGAGATCTGTTTAGCAGGTGAATGATGGCATCCTCCACCCAGATGCCAGGTTGGTAGGCAAACTGAAGTGGGTCCATTGATGAACTCACAAGTGGGCGGAGGTGGACAAGGAGTAGTCTCTCCAGGGTCATCATCAGGTGAGATGTTAGTGCTACTGGCCTGTAGCTGTTGAGGTCTTTGGGGTGTGGGGTCTTTGGCACCGGTACCCCGGTACTGCTGTAGAGCAGTACCTTAGAATGGTGGAAGTGAGAGCTGATAAACACCGGGTTCATGTTCATTTACACCAGGGGTCGGCATCCTTTGAGACATGAAGTGCCAACTTTAACATATCTAGTCAATGAGTGTGCCACTATCAACAAATAAAATTGGAGCGGGTTAAATTGTTGACGGAGGGGGGGGGGGGGGCAGTTTAAATTGTTAGTGGAGAGGACGTGTAAATGGACACAAATTAAGTATTATATCGCGATCGATTGCCAAGTATAAACGCCTCCACCGCTCACGCAGGTTTTTTTTGCTGATGCTGGTCCAGCATATAATATAAACCCGCGTTAATTTTCATCGCGGGTTTATATATAGGCCTATATATAGTTATACAGCGAACTATACAGCATGTATCAGCTATGAAGGATATAAAGACATTATCCTCTGTCTGTGTGGATGTTGCCTACCATTAGCAAAAGTGGATTTCTGTTTAAATTGCTGAATAAATCCCGCTCAAAATTACTGTATTATGATTCACAGGAAAATTATATTTATATTATATTTAGAATTCACCCGCCACTGAATTTTAACCATGATGCTTTGCAGATATACAGTAACATGCTGTATACAGGTTCTACAGTAAGAATTTGATAATTTTACAGCAATAATGCTGTGAAAACTACAGAAATTGATTACAGTGCAGTTTCAAATGACAGTAAAATTGACCAATCATATCTTCCCTCTTAGTGGGCGGGCTTAACTGTATGATAATTTCCGCCCGCTGTGGCGATGCTAGCTGTCGTTAGCGTACCACCTCTAGCTAGCGTTAGCGTACCACCGCTAGCTAGTTTTGATTCATTCCTTTGATGCCCTAGTGCGCGTTGTTTACATATTACGCTTCCGAGGAACACGGAGCTGTGGAACCTTATTTTGCTTAAGAAGTTATCTAGTACAGATATTATTGGTTATTGCTTTTCTAAAGCTGTACTGTCATCTCAATTATTTATTTATTTATTATTATTATTTTCTTTATTGCAGTTAATTAGGAGAGGATTTTTTTTTTGGGGGGGGGGGGGGTAGCGGGCCCAGGTTTAATGGTCACACACATATTTCTATAAAACTGTATGTGAACACTCAGATAAATGAATAAACATGGTAGGTTGGCTTTATTCAGCTTTTATTAATTTTTTTATGAAACGTTAGAGAACATTAACCGTCAGTGCACATTGTGCATCTCGAACTGTCAGACAGGCACTGTGCAAAATGTCAAAAATAGTTTAAATAAAATATGCCTGCCTGAAAATATAAAAAATTGCCACACAACAGCAAAAAAATACAAGGGAAAGGTTCAAGTAACGGGGTTTAAAAGCAAACAACAAAAAATGTTTATAGGCCTACTTGACGAGACGAGACGACACGACTGAAATGACAAACGTTTTTTTTCGCCTTACGTGTTTAAAATGGTATGCCATGTTGGTTGTTGTCGTGCGAAATGAAAGACGTTGATGACATAACTTGCACTTTACTTTGTTTGATTCATCTTTATGTTTTTCAAAATACTTTTGAATTTTTTAGTAGCCATTATAATCTCGGCAGATGCTGCGCGTATTCTGTAGCGTGTTCAGCTCCGTTCATTTGGATTGTGCAACAGCAGGGTGTGATTTATTAATGTGCAGTAAGGAAGATGCCTATTGTTAATGTAACGCTGTGGTGACGGAGGAAAGAGGAGACACGACCAGCGTCTTACGGTGCACACAGAACATTTATTTCTCTCACACAACGCAAAGCCCAGCACAGACGGTGCAAGCACGCAAATGCGGAGGCTTGCACAGGCATGAACTTTAGACAAAGACGAGCACAAGACACTGCGTGAACGCACATTAAATAGGTGAATTACACGGACCCACGTGACCTCGAGACAAGGCACAGGTGTAACAAACGAACACGCTCACAGACGACCCACGCCCACGGAAGTACAAACATGGACATAACGACACGCAGACAACGTAACGGCACGCCCACAGGGAAGGGTCCGGAGCTGTTCCGTGACAGAACCCTCCGCCAGGGGCTCGCTACTCCCGGAGCGTCCCGCGCAGCTGGAAAGCCCCGAACCAACACTGACGGGCAGGTCCGGAGCCACCGGGATCACGAGCCTCCGAGAGCGAGACGGTGAGAACCGCAGCCAACAGCTCTAGCACACCCTCCCTGGGAAGACAGGGGAGAAAACATTAAACAATGGCACAGTCACAAGCACGCACACTGGAACATGAAACACTAGAGGCACGAACGGGGAAAGGAAATTAGGGAGACACAGGGGAACTGACACAAACACGGGTACACAGACATTCACAACCGGAGCCAGGCATCCCGCCTGAGGCAACGCTTGTAGCGGCGCGAAAGCTCCGGGAGCTGGCGACGCTGCAGAAGGCGGTACTCCTCCCGCCTGTTCCGCCCGCTCACCGCCAGGTGCCGTACGGACAGCGGACGCGCTGGGTGTAGCGCGACTGGCCGACCGCTTGGGGGCAGTCCCTCTGGCGGACGCGCGAGGTGCAGCGCGACTGGTCGACCGCTTGGGGGCAGTCCCTCCGACGGACGCGCGAGGTGCAGCGCGGCCGGTGGTCCGCCTGGTGGCAGCACTACCGGTGGACGCGCGAGGTGCAGCTCGACCCGTCTCCTGCTTGGAGGCAGCGCGACTCGCGGCAACCTTCATCTCAGGTCCGCGGCTCCCTCCTCTGGGATTGCCGTAGGGGCTTGCCGCCCCATAAGCCTGCCGGCGCCCATTCCCCCTCTCTGGGAACCCCCCGTAGGAGGCCCCATTGGTGCCAGGCCAGCCTCCCCTGGCTCCGGTATCGGGGGTGGTGTCCATCGCCGGCTCTTCCTCCTCGGCTACGCTCCAGTCCATGGACCGAGCGGGGGTCTCACACCGCGAGTGCTCCATGGGCTCCTCTTCACCGGAGTCCCCACTCTCCGATGCGGGCGGACTGTTCGGTCTGCTCCCGCCCCTTTTATAGACGGTCAGGAGCGAACTCACTGACCGGAGACTTTCCCCCTCGCTCTCCTCGCCCTGCTCGTCGTCTCCCGACGGGGCTGAGTACCACGACGGAGGGGGGCTGATGACCTCCGTCTCCTCTTCGTCAGAGTGTTCAGTGATCTCTGACCACTCCGACGGCGGAGGGCCGGTGTCTTCCTTCTCTTCATCGGAGCGCTCGGTGTAATCGGACCACTCTGACGGCGGAGGGCTGGTGTCTTCCTTCTCCTCGCCGTAGTACACAGTCGGCGCGGAGTAGACTGAAGGTGAGTAGCCGGCTCCACCCTCCTTCTCTTCCTCCTCTGAGTCCTCACTCCTGGACTCGTCCTCTGGAGGGTTGGCGCTCACCATCCCCGCGTACATGACCAGCGGGTCCTCCGTACCCTCTCTGGTTTTGGCAGTGGGGTTGGTATCGCGCGTCATAGCGCGGAGCCCCTCTCTCCACGCCGCCTGGAGGGACACCTCCTCTCTCCTCTCCTCGGCGCTCTCAGGCACCCGCTCGTGAGAGGACGCGCACCGGGGCATGGGTCTCCCTACCTCCGAGACACAACCGCCCACAGCCCTGGGTGGCGGCTCTAGGGACGCGGTGGGGTGTTGGTCCTCCCATACACGCACCGCGGACTGGCGGAGGTGTTCGGCCATCTCAGCATCCTCCGTATTCCGAGCGGCGCAGAGCATGTAAGCACAGATGGGGCTCTGCATCATCTCCTGCTCGGAGACGGGGGCTTCGGGACGCCGGACTGGGGAAGAGCCGTGGTGACGTCGGCTCTTTCTCTTTCCCTTAGGCGCCCTGGTGGCGTATCCAGGCATGCATTCTTTTATTCGGCTCGTCTTTCTGTAACGCTGTGGTGACGGAGGAAAGAGGAGACACGACCAGCGTCTTACGGTGCACACAGAACATTTATTTCTCTCACACAACGCAAAGCCCAGCACAGACGGTGCAAGCACGCAAATGCGGAGGCTTGCACAGGCATGAACTTTAGACAAAGACGAGCACAAGACACTGCGTGAACGCACATTAAATAGGTGAATTACACGGACCCACGTGACCTTGAGACAAGGCACAGGTGTAACAAACGAACACGCTCACAGACGACCCACGCCCACGGAAGTACAAACATGGACATAACGACACGCAGACAACGTAACGGCACGCCCACAGGGAAGGGTCCGGAGCTGTTCCGTGACAGTTAATGCACAAACATAATTTAAAAATATTTATTAACAGAAATTAGGATGATTTTATTTGACAAAAAGCTATATATAATGAAAACAAAGACATTTCATGTAACAACTAATGCTTAGCTGCATCCTTGGGCACCCCATGCAGTTAGAATGGTACATTCGACTATGACGTTCATAGTCGACTAGGGGGTATAGTCGACTATAGTCGAATCAGCGACTATTGCAGGTCACCCCTATTCAGTAGTGTTATAAGGTGGGGGTCATAGCGTGGGGATTGTTCACTAGTCCTTCAGTAATGGTGAGGGCATGACTCTTGTCCCACAATAAATATGAGTTCTGAGATATTCTTAGGTCATCTTGCATACACCACTTATTTAAAGTCTATCCACAAATCCTGTACGATATTAAGGGGCTGTGATGGCCATTCCAGAAGCTTCTGTTTCTTTTTCTTCAGGTAGTCCATGGCCAGTTCATCTGACTTGTTTAGATATTCTGTATCATACTCACAGTAGCAGTTCTAGACCATCTGGACTGGGAGGGCCAGATCGGATCAATATGTCTGTCACAGGGTCTAGAATAATTAATTAAAATAGTGACAAAGTCGATATGTTGCAAATCCTACTGCCACTTTATTGCCATTCACAAAAATGATGTGTCTCGCGCTACACCTCATTTAGGGGGGACATAGGTGGGCCAACGATTTTATCACAGAGGCACAATTTTTAAAAAATCATTTAGTTTATTTTAGGATTTTGCAAATACACTATGCAATTGCAGTGGCAATATTTTTTACCTACCTCTGACCAAAATCCAAATACAAGCTTTGTGCTCTAGTTGATGCTAAATAACTGATTGATGAAATAAATGATGGCTGACACTCTGCCAACAGGGTTCAGAGGCTGGATTATTAGTGGGACACAAGTCAACGGTGAACAGTATGGCAAGCAACAGTGGAACAGACATCTTGCAGGGATCCTTGGTTCTGGTTTGGATTTATATCTTCATCTTCAGGATCCAAAGGCCCAAGAACTTCCCTCTAGGACCCCGACCAGTACCCATATTTGGGAACATGTTTCACTTGAATCTCATCAATCCTTTGAAAGACTTTGAAAGGGTACAGTGACCTGTTCTCTTCAACCGGACCTTCATTTAACATTTATTTCTGATACAACTGTTACCATTACTTTACATTTTTTGTTTGTGCCTAATTGTTTATATATTCATACCATAACATTATAAAGTAAGCAGAAATTGTGTCATAATGGGCAATGTGTGGTCAAAGTATACTAATCTGAAGCCTGACAAAACAAATATTTTCATACACTAAAACTGAATACAGCCTCAAGCCATGGATCCTTGTTTAGCAAAGCTGTGGTTATTTTAGGTCAAAGTATGCATGTGTGTATTTGGGATTGGGGGATGGTTATGTATGGCCTTCGCATTTTTTGTACAAAGTTCCAATTAATCTATAAATACTAATCAAATGCACTAATACACAGTATGCCAGCTGTCTCAGAGCTCATTTTTGTCAGTTTCTCCGTGGTCATTGGGTCAGTCAAGGTGGGAATGGTCTCGTTGGAATGTTGAGGGTCCCTGTTGTAAACAAGTGGTATTTCATTTGATTCTGAGCTACCGCTTTCCCGCTATGAGTTTATAAAATCCAGAGGGTTAAAAATTCCTTGACGAAAATTCCTGATTTATCTTAATTTTAATCCCTCCGCAATCCTTGGCATGAGAAATGTGAGGCCAGTGTCTTTCCAACGGGCTAACCAGGTAGTTTCCCGAGGATTGCACCTTCCATGGCTGAGGATCGAGCATCCAAAGTCAGAAAGTTATGTGCCAATACCTTGGTCTCTTTATGGGGAAACATGCCGGACTGGTCTTGTTGCATACATCCATATAAGGACCGCCTTGGCTGCTAAACGTTGGCCGGGATTGGTGCTTCTTTTTCTAAAATTATTGGTGTGCCCTTTTTCCCTCAAAGTTTGCATACAGAATGTATATACTAGAGGTGGGCATAGATAATTTTTTAAAATCTAGATTAATCTCACTGAAATCTTGAAATTAATCTATATTAATCTAGATTAAAATGGCTCATTCAGAATATGCATGCTACCAAAGTAATTACTAAAAGTTAGTCTTTGATATAGGGTTTCTAACCATGCTTAAGGGCCGGCAGCTAGTGGCAACCCATTGAGCGAAGAGATTGGTAAACTTGTCAGATAGAGCTGCGCTGACCTTGCCTTGGTTGCACTCAAAGTAGTTTGGCGGCGACTCTTCCACTGGGCTGCATCAGTGCTTGACCCAGTGTCAGCAGCATTAGCAAACGGGTGCTTTGCATTTAAATGGTACTTCAGACTGGTAGAACTCCTACAATAAACTAATTCTGAGTTGCATAAGGTGCAAGCAACTTTAGTCTTGTCAATGTCTCCATTAGGAAGCTTCTTAAAAATGAATTTTCCATGAAGCAAACCTGGCGGCTTCATGGCTGCATCCATGCAGTCTACACTGACTGTGACTTATAGTTGCACTGACAACATGACTAAGTATTTTGACTGCCTTGTTCATAGGCGATGGCACACAGACTAGATTTTTTGGGGCAAAAACAAAGAATTTTGAGTGAAGTATCTGCTTTTGCATGTATTTTATTGAGTTTTGCTGTTTGCACTAACTGTTTTGAGAAATGCACTAGTTGTGATGCCAATGTAAAGCATGATGTGAGAAATGAACCAAATCGACTGATAAAAACTGTAAATACTTAAGAAAACACACAGTTACCATCACACTCCAAGCAATACACAAGATAGACACTTACATAAATACACATCCAAATGGGATCAAATCCTGCCCTCTTACAAATTTGGTGTACTCAAGGAAAATGGACCACTCTACCCTTTTAAACTCTTAAGGCCTAACTCTAACACCTCCTCCCCTCCCCCTTTCTGGAGCAAGACCTTCTGGGGTTTTGAGTTCCATCACCTCCTCTTCTGGAATTATTTACATATGTCTTAGGAGAGACATATTTAGTGTTCTTTTACTCACTGTTTCAGAATCAGTATTTCTGATTCTGAAAAAGTGAGTAAAAAGACTGTAAATATGTTTAGAGCTACCAATGAACTTTCTTCTGTCTGACTGTTTGCCAACAGCGTTCAGAGGCCAGTTTATAAGTGGGAGGCGTATCAAAGATACACAGAGTGGAAAACCGCAGTGGAACAGACATCATGCTGGGATCCTTGGTTCTGGTTGGTATTTGTATCTTCATCTTCATCATGATCCAGAGGCCCAAGAACTTCCCTCCAGGACCCCAACCAGTACCCATATTTGGCAACCTGTTACAGCTAAACCTCTTGAATCCACTGAAAGACCTTGAGAGGGTAGAGTGGCATGTTCTTCATTTCTGAGCTTCAACAACATAATATGCAAGTTTCTATCTCTTACTTTAAATAGTTTGTGTATAGGTGCTTGTGAATAATTATACCATGAAGCAGAAAATTCAGTTAAAAATATGACCACATGAATGGACAATGTATTATATTATCCAAAATCTGAAGCATAACAAGAGTTAGATTTGAAAAGCTAAATATATCTTTATGTAAATAGATACTACTTTTACTGAATCAAGACTAAACTTTTATGTTGTGCTTGTATAAATGTATTTATTACTTCTAGTTTTATTTCTTGAATTGCTGCAGACTTGTTTATTGTTTGTTGTACCTATTTAGTTGGCTGAACGCTATGGGAATGTTTACAGCCTGTATATGGGCAGAAATCCAGCAGTGGTTCTTACTGGTTTTAAAGCTGTAAAGGAGGCTTTGGTGACCAATGCTGCAGACTTTTCTGGACGCCCACAGAACCTCATCATCAACAGCATAACAAAACATAATGGTAAAATCCAATCATGATGACATCTGTCCCACTGATCAGATTGAGATCAAGCTGCTATTCCTCTGTAGAGTCCATGGTGTAATCTAGACTTTTCTAATTTTAATTAAGTATTACATTTTTTGCATGTACCAATAGAATCAAAGTTACTCATAAAAGTCCAACATCACAGATTTCATATTTGCTGACTATGGTTCTGCATGGAGGGAGCATCGACGTTTTGTCCTCATGACCCTGAGGAACTTTGGCCTGGGGAAGCAGTCTATGGAGAAGAGGATTCTGGGGGAGATCGAACACCTTGTTACATGGTTGGAAAAAAGTGCTGGTATTGTAATGTTGCCACTTTGTTTGTCACTGTCTCACATGTGAAATGACAAAAGATTTCTTACTTGTTGTCAACAGCTGTTCACCAATGTTATGAAAGCAAATTTATCACAAATGTGTATATATGTAGGAGCAGATATGAATCCTAAGACTTTGTTCCATGATGCTGCATTAAACATCATCTACCTGGTTTTATTTGGCACACGCTTTGAATATGAGCATCAAACCCTTAAAGAGATTGTTCGATGTTTCACTGAAATGTTTAAAATCATAAATGGTCCCTGGTCAATGGTGAGTCACTGTATTGTCTGAAACAATATTTGCATTAAGACATTTGAAATTGCAGTTCTGTGATGACTGCAATTCTTATTTTCTTCCAGATCTATGATTCACTTCCTGTGGTGAGAGGTCTTCCCCTTCCCTTTAAGAAGGCCTTTCAAAATTACAACACAGTTAAACAAATCGTACTAAACATGATAAACAAGCATAAGCTAACAAGAGTATCAGGAGAGCCAAGAGATTTTGTTGATTGCTACATAGACGAACTTGATAAAGTAAGTGACTGTGCAGTTTGAGGTGGTTTAACTGAAGGAAACACCCTCAACATGTTACTTCTTACCAAAGATATACACAGTATATGATGTTTTATTTTTTACAGCAAGAAGATGGTCAATCTTCTTTTAATGAGAAGCATCTTTTGGGGATAGTGATAGACCTGCTTGCTGGTGGGACAGACACCACCTCCAACACCCTCCTAACATCATTCCTCTACCTCATGGCTCATCCACACATTCAAGGTCTGAACCGTAACATAACTATTGTACTCCATCTATGTATTATTATTAGTATAATATACTTAATGGTCTTTGTTTATGAATTTAACAGAGGTTGTAGTAGTTCCATATGCCTCATGCATTTCTAGAATGGTTTTGAATATATTCAGTTCACTATAATTTCCCTGAGGATTAGTGCAGTAATGCTCTCTGACTTGTGTTTCAAGAGAAATGCCAGCAAGAGATTGATGAGGTTCTAGAGGGTAAAGCTCAGGCATCTTTTGAGGACAGACACGACATGCCGTACACACAGGCTGTGATCCACGAGTCTCAGCGTGTTGCAAACACTGCACCTCTGAGTGTGTTCCACAGCACCTCGAGAGATACTCAACTCATGGGCTACAGCATCCCAAAGGTGACGATGACAGTTACATTGTTTCATTTAGTTATGTTTCTATAGTTATTTGTCTAATAGCTCTTTCTTTCATCATGTTCCAGGGCACTCTTATCATCCCCAATCTCTCCTCAGTACTGAAAGAGGAAGACCAGTGGAAGTTTCCTCATGAGTTCAACCCAGCCAACTTCCTCAATGAGCAGGGACAGTTTGAGAAACCTGAGGCTTTCATACCCTTTTCTGCAGGTCAGAGTTTACTCCATTTTGAGTATGCTTGAGTCTATGTTGAGTGGGCTTAATTTAATGCCCTGATTAATTGAAAAGGTAACTCTGTGTGTGTGTGTGTGTGTGTGTGTGTGTGTGTGTGTGTGTGTGTGTGTGTGTGTGTGTGTGTGTGTGTAGGGCCACGCATGTGTCTTGGTGAGGGTCTGGCTCGCATGGAGCTCTTCCTCATCTTGGTCTCCCTGCTGCGCCGGTTCCAGTTTGTCTGGCCTGAAGATGCAGGAGAACCAGACTTCACTCCTGTATATGGAATCACACTCACACCCAGACCATACAAGATGGGGGTCAGACTGAGACAGAAACCTGGAGAAATGCAGAAACAGTGAACTGGTCATCTTTTTTTCTGTATAAGACTTCACTAGTTTAAATGTAATTCACATAAATTACAACTTTATATTTGCTTTTTCTAGTTTTCTGTGAGCTTCATTCTGTGTTGTATGGTATCATGGAATTTTCATATCCATTTCTCAGATACATTTGTCTTAGCTGATTAAGCCTCCTTTTGTTCCTCTAAAACAGGGATGCCAAATTCAAATACACCGAGGGCCAAAAAACCAAATTTGCTACAAGCCGAGGGCCGGACTGGTTTAATGTTTATTAAAACATATTGAAATGATTGCACATAGCCTATTGAACCAAGACCTAACACAGTGTATATTATTTAATGCTTAAATGAATAAAGCAATATTTTCTTATGGATCTGTCAGTAATTTCAAGTGAAAACATTTTTCAACAAGCAAACATATAAAAACAAACTTCCTTCACAGAAAACATGTTCTGTATATTAAATGAAAAAAGTAATAAAGGTTTGAAAAGTGCTGGAATTTAGGCTAAAGTACTTGAAAATGCTTGAAATTGTAACTACTTCGTTTCACAACAAATATCTATCTGACTGAACAGTTCTCTTGTATTACGTTAACAAATACGAGCCTCTTGTAATTCCAGGACGAAACATGAGAGAACGTCAAGACGTTAAGATTGGGCGTTTTGACAATAAACAACCATTAAATAAAGTGAATAAAAAGTGAATTATTTCGAATCATTTCGAATAGATATATAAATATTTAACTTTATTAAGTTTAACGTGCTGGTGCACGCAAAGTTACAAAATGCGAGCGGTGCATGACCTCGCGAATCGACAGCGCGTGATGCCCTCGCGCACGGGCGGAGCCACTGCGATTACGCCATTTTCGCCAAGCGGACCCTCGCCGCTTGTGCGTGCTGCAGTGACTTCGCGGGCTACCGTTGCATTGTGGGGAACGTAGAGTTTGTGCGTGCAAAACACCATCGGGCGGCTGTGGCCTGCGGGCCGGTTCTAATAGTAATTAAATATCATCCAAGGGGCCATAGATAATCAATTCGCGGGCCTTGACTTTGACACATGTGCTCTAAAATGACTGAACACAGAAAGCCAACACATTCACACACAAACACGTGTACCACATTGTCTAACCTCCTGTGTAATAAAGGGCCCTGGGTCCAAAGACTATGGGTGTTAAACAGTACATATTAAAATCAAGTTTAGTAGAATCGAGATGAGATAAACTTAGAATGCTCTAATAAACTGTAGTCGAAACACTACCTTGCATATTTCTTCCACACACAATAAAGTTTCAGTAAATGCTTTGAGGATATTACTCTCAAGAAAAATATCAACATAAAAATACAGGGGTTGGACAATGAAACTGAAACACCTGGTTTTAGACCACAATAATGTATTATTATGGTGTAGTGCCTCCTGTTGCGGCCAAAACAGCGTCAATTTGTCTTGGGAATGACATATACAAGTCCTGCACAGTTGTCAGAGAGATTTTAAGCCATTCTTCTTGCAGGATAATGTCCAGGTCACTACTTGATGCTGGTGGAGGAAAACGTTTTCTGACTCACTCCTCCAAAACACCCCAAAGATCTTCTTCTTCTTTCGGCAATTCCCGTTTAGGGGTCGCCACAGCGGATCAAACTCCTCCATCTGGCCCTGTCCTGAATGTCCTCCACTGACACACCAGCCACTCTCATATCCTCTACCACTGCATCCATAAACCTCCTCATAGGTCTACCTCTCCTCCTCTTGCCTGAAAGTTCCATCCTCAAGACCATCCTACCAATATACCTCTCCTCCCTCCTCTGTACAAGTCCAAACCATCTCAATCTCGCCTCTCTAACTTTATCTCCAAAACATGCTACATGTGCTGATCCTCTAATAAACTCATTTCTGATCCTATCCTTCCTTGTCACTCCAAATGAGAATCTCAACATCTTCATCCCATACACCTCCATCTCCCTCACCTGTCTCTTTGTCAGTGCCACTGTCTCCAGTACAACATAGCAGGTCTCACTACTGTCCTATATATATTTCCTTTCATTCTAGCCGACACCCTTCTATCACAGATCACCCCAGACACTTTATGCCATCCACACCACCTTGCCTGCATTCTCTTCTTTACTTCTCTTTCACTTCCTCCATTACTCTGTACCCTCGACCCCAAGTAGGTAAACTCGTCAACCTTCACCAAATCAACTCCTTGTAACTGGACCTGTCCACCGTCTGCCCTCTCATTCACACACATGTACTCTGTTTTACTCCTGCTCACTTTCATTCCCCTGCTCTCCAAAGCACATCTCCATCTTTCCAAGCTCACCTCCACCTGCTCCCTACTCTCACTACAGATCACAATGTCATCAGCAAACATCATAGTCCAAGGGGACTCCTGCCTAACCTCGTTCGTCAGTCTGTCCATGACAATTGCGAATAGGAAGGGACTCAGGGCTGATACCTGATGTAGTCCTACCCCAAATTTAAACCCATCTGTCATTCCTACCGCACATCTCACTGCTATCACACTGTTCGCATGCATATCCTGCACTACACTCACATACTTTTCTGCTACTCCTGACTTCCTCATACAATACCACAGCTCCTGTCTCAGTACTCTATCATATGCTTTCTCTAAGTCAACAAACACACAATGTAACTCCTTCTGTCCTTCCATATACTTCTTCATTAACACTCTCAAAGCAAACATAGCATCTGTGGTGCACTTAGTTGGCATGAAACCATACTGCTGCTCACATATCTCTACCTCTCCTCTAAGCCTAGCTTTCACTACTCTTTCCCAGATTTTCAGGCTGTGACTGATCAACTTTATTCCCCTGTAATTACTACAGCTCTGAACGTCACCCTTATTCTTGAAAATTGGCACCATTATGTTTCATCTTCACTCCTCAGGCATCTTCTGACCTTCCAAGATTCTGTTAAATATCCCAGTCAAAAACTCCACTGCTGTCTCTCCCAAACATTTCCATGCCTCCACTGGAATATCATCCGGTCCAATTGCCTTACCACACTTAATTCTCCAAACTGCAATCCTTACTTCCTCCTTGCTCACCTGAGGCACTTCCTGATTCACAACCTCTACCTCTTCTAACCTTCTATCCCTTTCATTCTCTTGATTAATCAGTTCCTCAAAATACTCCTTCCACCTTTCCAAGACACTCTCCTTACCAGACAACACATTTCCATCTTTATCCTTTATCATCCTAACCTGCTGCACATCCTGCCCATCACGGTTTCTCTGTCTGGCCAATCTGTACAGATACTTTTCCCCTTCCTTAGTGTCCAACTTCTCATACAGCTTGCTATATGCCTTCTCTTTAGCTTCTGCTACTGCTCTCTTTGCCTTGCGACACATCTCCTTGTACCTCCTTGTCTACTTTCTTAGTCTCGCTGAAAATCCCAATTCTTTTTAGCCAACCGCTTTCCTCTCAAACTTTCCTGAACTTCCTCATTCAACCACCACGACTCCTTGTCTATCTTCCTCTGTCCTGAGGTCACACCAAGTACCTTCCTAGCCACATCCCTCACTGCATTTGAAGTCTCATCCCAGGTATCCAGAACACCACCACCATTACCCAGTACCTCCCTCACCTCATCCCTGAATTTTACACCACAGTCCTCATCCTTTAACTTCCACCACCTGATCTTAGGTTCCGCTCTCACTCTCTTCCTCTTCTTCACCTCCAAGACCATCCTACATATCACCATCCTATGCTGTTTAGCTACACTCTCCCCTGGTAACACCTTGCAATCACTAACCTCTTTCAGGTTTCGTCTCCTAGAGAGGATATAGTCGACCTGTGTGCATCTTCCCCCACTCTTATATGTTACCCTGTGCTCTTCCTTTTCTTAAAGTAAGTGTTAACTACAACCATCTTTATCCTTTTAGCAAAATCTACCACCATTTGTCCTTCCGTATTCTGTTCTTTAACACCATATCTACCTAACACCTCCTCATCACCACAGTTCCCTTCACCAACATGTCCATTTTAATCTGCTCCAATAACCGCTCTCTCTTCTTTAGGATCCTGAAAACAACATCATCTAACTCTCTCCAGAATTCTTCTTTCTCCTCCACATCACAACCTACCTGAGGAGCATAAGCACTGATGACATTCATCATCACCCCATCAATCTCTAACTTTACACAGATCACCCTGTCACTTACTTGCTTTACCTCCACTACACTCTTACTAAACTCATCCTTCAGGATTACCCCTACTCCATTTCTCTTCCTGTCTACACCATGATAGAAGAGTTTGAAGCCACCACCAATGCTCCTGGCCTTGCTCCCCTTCCACTTGGTCTCCTGTACACACAGTATATCTATCTTCCTCCTCTCCATCGCATCAGCTAACTCTCTCCCTTTACCTGTCATAGAACCCACATTCAACGTACGAACTCTAACCTCCACCCTCCTGCTTTGCCTCCTCTACTTCAGCTTCAGAACCCTCTTCCCCCCTCTCCTCCTCCTCCTCATCCCAACAGTAGTCCAATTTCCACTAATGCCCTGTTGGACAACAGCATCAGTGGCGGTCGTTGTTAACCCGTGCCTCGACCAATCCGTTATGGAATTTCTGTTTTTGATCCGCATCATTTGATTTGGCGCAGTTTTTACACCGGATGCCCTTCCTGACGCAACCCTCCCTATTTATCCGGGCTTGGGACCGGCACTAAAATACACTGGTGTGTGCACCCTAGTGGCTAGGTTCAAAACACCCCAAAGATGCTCAATAATATTTAGATCTGGTGACCAGAGTTGTATAGTAACGAAGGAGTAATCAGTAATCGGATTACTTTTTCAAGGTAACTAAGCCATCACTGTTCAATTCACAGTAGTTGGATTAGACGATGCAGGGTGAGAACATGGTAAGTATTCAAGTGTCTATTCCACATAGGAAAGATGGTTTTACTACTACTATAAATATAGCATGCACCATAGATATATAGTGGTCGGTACAATGTGTGAACAATGGAGGCACATTGATGGATGGTTCACTAAACATTACAAACAAATATAGAACAGGGGATAAATTAATACAACCAATATAATTAAATACTTAAGAAAACACACAGTTACCATCACTCATCAAGCAATACACAAGATAGAAATTCACACAAATACACATCCAAATGGGATAAAATCTCCTGCCCTCTTACAAGGTGTGCTCAAAGAATATGGACCACTCTACCCTTTTAAACTCTTAAGGCCTAACTCTAACACCCCCCCCCCCCCCCCCCTGGAGCTATACCTTCTGGGATTTTGAGTTCCATTACCTCCTCTTTTGGAGTTATTTATAGATACATTTAATGTTCTTTCTGTATTTCAGTATTTCTGATTCTGAAAAAGTGAGTAGAAAGACTGTGAATATGTTTAGAGCTACAAATGAACTTTCTTCTGTCTGACTGTTTGCCAACAGTGTTCAGAGGCCGGTTTATAAGTGGGAGGCGTATCAAAGATACACAGAGTGGAAAATAGCAGTGGAACAGACATCATGCTGGGATTCTTGGTTCTGGTTGGTATTTGTATCTTCATCTTCATCTTCATCCGGAACCAAAGGCCCAAGAACTTCCCACCAGGACCCCGACCAGTACCCATATTTGGGAACCTGTTACAGCTAAACCTCTTGAATCCACTGAAAGACCTTGAGAGGGTAGAGTGGCATCTTCTTCATTTCTGAGCTTCACCAACATAAAATGCAAGTTTCTAACTCTTACCTTAAATAGCTTGTGTATAGTTGCTTGTGAATAATTATACCATGAAGCAGGCAATTATTTAAAAAATACGACCATATAAATGGACAGTGTATTTTATATTATCCAAACTCTGAAGCATAACAAGAGATGGAATTGAAAAGCTAAATATATCCTTGTGTAAATAGATCCTGATTTTACTGAATCAAGACTAAACTTTTATGTTGTGCTTGTATAAATGTATTTATTTCTTCTGGTTTTTTTTCTTGAATTGCTGCAGACTTGGTCCTTGTTTGTTGTATTTATTTAGTTGGCTGAACACTATGGGAATGTTTACAGCCTGTATTTGGGTAGAAATCCAGCAGTGGTTCTTACTGGTTTCAAGGCTGTAAAGGAGGCTTTGGTGACCAATGCTGCAGACTTTTCTGGACGCCCACAGAACCTCATGATCAACAGCATAATACAAAAAGCTGGTAAAACCCAACAATGATGACACCTGTCCTCTGATCAGATTGAGATCAAGCTGCTATTCATTTGTAGAGTCCATGGTTTAATCTAGACTTTTATCATTTTAATTATGTATTACAATTTTTGCACGTACCAATAGAACCAGAGTTACTTATAAAAATCCAACATCACAGGTTTCATATTTGCCGACTATGGTTCTGCGTGGAGAGAGCATCGGCGTTTTGCCCTCATGACCCTGAGGAACTTTGGCCTGGGGAAGCAGTCTATGGAGAAAAGGATTCTGGGGGAGATTGAACACCTTGTTGCATGGTTGAAGAAGAGTGCTGGTATTGTAATGTTGCTACTAAATTTTTATTCACTGTCTCACAAATGAAATCAGAAAATATTTCATGCTTGTTGACAACAGCTGTTTAACAATGTTACGAAAGCATATTTGTCATAATCGTGTATATATGTAGGAGCAGACATGAATCCTAAGACTTTGTTCCACGATGCTGCATCAAACATCATCTACCTGGTTTTATTTGGCACACGCTTTGAATATGAGCACCAAACCCTTAAAGAGATTGTTCGATGTTTCACTGAAAATACAAAGATTGCCAATGGACCCTGGTCAATGGTGAGTCACTGTATTATCTGAAACAATATTTACATTTGAAAATTTAGTTGTGTAAAGACTACTCTTAGTTTCTTTCAGATCTACGATTCACTTCCTGTGGTGAGAGGTCTTCCCCTTCCTTTTAAGAAGGCCTTTCAAAATTACAACACAGTTAAACAAATCATACTAAACATGATATACAAGCATAAGCTAACAAGAGTATCAGGAGAGCCAAGAGACTTTGTTGACTGCTACCTAGACGAGCTTGATAAAGTAAGTGACTGTGAAGTTTGACATGGTCTGACAGTTTGTCTACTTACCACAGAGATACACAATATTTAATCACCAGTCTTATCAGATGACGTCTTATTTTTAACAGAAAGGAGATGATCAATCTTCTTTTGGTGAGAAGAATCTTTTGGGGACAGTGATAGACCTGCATGCTGCTGGGACAGACACCATCTCCAACACCCTCCTAACAGCATTCCTCTACCTCATGGCTCATCCACACATTCAAGGTCTAAACCGTAACATAACTATTGTACTCCATCAATGTAATATTATTGATATAAAATACTTAATGGTCTTATATACTTAATACTTAATTTATGAATTTAACAAAGGCAGTAGTAGTTCCATATGCCTCATGCATTTCTAGAATGGTGTTGAATATATTCATTTCAGTACAATTTTACATATAAGTTATACACATAAAGACTGTAATGCCAATTTGGTACTAAACTCTCTATTAGTGAAGTAGATGGCATACCATTTGCGTAATGTGTTTCTTGTAATGACATTACTATGTTGTATAGAAGCAGAAATAATTTACCAGAGGAATAGTGCAGTAATGCTCTCTGACTTGTATTTGTAGAGAGATGCCAGCAGGAGATTGATAAGGCTCTAGAGGGAAAAGCTCAGGCATCTTTTGAGGACAGACACAACATGCCGTACACACAGGCTGTGATTCACGAGTCTCAGCGTGTCGCAAACACTGTACCTCTGAGTGTGTTCCACAACACCTCGAGAGATACTCAACTCATGGGCTACAGCATCCCAAAGGTGACGATGACAGTTACATCGTTACTTTTAGTTATTTTGCTATACTTATCTGTCTAATCTCAAATCTTTCTTTTCTATTGTTCATGTTCCAGGGGACCATCATCATTCCCAATCTCTCCTCAATACTGAGAGAGGAAGACCAGTGGAAGTTTCCTCATGAGTTCAACCCAGCCAACTTCCTCAATGACCAGGGACAGTTTGAGAAACCTGAAGCCTTCCTACCCTTTTCTGCAGGTGAGAGTTGGGTACAGTTTAAATGTATACAAGCGTAATAATATTACGAATATTTTGCTTCGTTTAACATTGTGTTATTTTAGCTGCTCCATTTTGATAATGTTTGAGTCTTTGTTAAGTAGGTTTAATTAAATGCACCCATTAACTGACATGGTTATTGTGTGTGTGTGTGTGTGTGTGTGTGTGTGTGTGTGTGTGTGTGTGTGTGTGTGTGTGTGTGTGTGTGTGTGTGTGTGTGCAGGGCCTCGCATGTGTCCTGGTGAGGGTCTGGCTCGCATGGAGCTCTTCCTCATCTTGGTCTCCCTGCTGCGCCAGTTCCAGTTTGTCTGGCCTGAAGATGCAGGAGAACCAGACTTTACTCCTGAATATGGAATCACAATCACACCCAGACCATACAAGATGGGAATCAGACTGAGACAGAAACCTGGAGAAATGCAGAAACAGTGAACTGGTCATCTATTTTGTCTGTATAAGACACCATAATAAACTATAAAATTCACATAAATTACAACTTCATATATGCTTGTTCCAGTTTTTAATGAGCTTCATCCTGTGTCGGGTGTCATGAGCTTTATGAAATACATTTCTCACATTTGTCTTAACTGATTATGCCTCCTGAACACAAGTAGCCAACACATTCACACACTAACACATGTCAGTATTTACCAGACAGACCCTCATGCTGTACAGTATTGTCCACCAGTTGCCTAGTGCAGTAATATTGATTCCACTATTGCATGGTCCACATTTGTCTCTGTATAATCATTTAAATTATCTTGTGTCTTTTTACCTGTTGTCAAAGCTCACACAGACAAAAACATTTCATGATTTCTGTGAGCTGCATTGTTGTAGGAGAGATTATGGGTTTTTATCAAATGGGTAACAGACATGGCGCTTATTCTTTTCTGTCTCTGAAGTTTAAATAACTTTAAAAATGTGATCATTTCAAAATAAAACTATAATTTACTTTTAAAGATTAACGAACACGCTCACTAACGACCCACACCCACGGAACTACAAACATGGACATAACGACATGCAGACAACATAACGACACGCCCACTCGACTGCATCAGTTGTCGACGCGAGTTCCGGAACGGATTATCGTCAACTTCCAGAGTACTATATACCATAATATACAGCTTGAAATGTAGTCTAAAAATAATTATAAAATCTCAAAATGAAATCAGTTTTTAATTTCACATTTCTATATGATAGTACACATCATATGTTATGTGTATGATATTACTTGATTTTAAAAGTAACTACGTTAGATTACAAGACCACAGACCACAGGCTATCAGAACCCCAGACGAACCTCAATCAAGCATGGACCCACCTACAGAGTTGAACCCGGAGCCCATCCAGCCACAGGTCGCAGTAGAGAGGAAGATGGAAGGGCGGAAGCCTCAAATCCAGAAAAAGGAGTGGGAAATCATCAACATAGAGTTAGTCCATCTCCTAGAGGGACTGAAAGGAGTTGTAGAGAAGAAACTGGACAAGATTGGAGAAATCATTTAAAGCTATGGGGCAGAGAGATTTGGGGTGAAAAGCAAGCGTCATAAGGTACCGAAGGAACCAGCTCATGCCAAGTCCAGGAGGCAAAGAGAGATTGAAAGGCTTGTGAAGGAAAGAAGGTGTCTGAGAAAACAGTGGAAGAAGGCCACGGAAGGAAAGGATTTGAGGCACACCAAGGTGACATCAAGCAGCATCTGGCAACGCTGAGAAGAGCTGAATGCCTGAGAAAGCAGCGCAAGAAGAAGGAGAGAACGAGGAGTGCCTTCTACAGAGATCCCTACAAATTTGTGAAAATCCTTTGTCAACGAAAAATCTGGAACCCTCAAAGCACCCATAAGGGAACTGGAGGAGCACCTGAGGAAGACCTCCTCTGACAATCAGAGGCACGTGCCAGCCAGCATTCCAGGTGACATGCCACCAATCCAACAGGCGGAACACCAGATGGAAACATCGAGCGAAATTGAGAGCACAGTAAAGCGGGCAAGAGCAGCATCAGCCCCTGGGCCCAATGACGTTCCATATAGGCACTAAAAGAACACGTCGGGAGTTGTGAGGTACCACTGGAAGCTGATGAGATTGGCATGGGAAAAAGGAATTATACCAAAGGCATGGCGAAGGGCAGGAGGGATCCTGATTCCCAAAGAGAAGAACTCCTCAACCATCGAACAGAGACCAGATCAGTCTCTTGAATGTGGAAGGGAAGATATTCTTCAGTATTGTGGCTCAGAGGCTCTCAGCTTTCCTGCAGAAGAACAACTTTGTTGACAACTCAGTGCAGAAAGCAGGGATAAGTGGATTCTCAGGCTGTCTGGAACACACAAATGTCATCTGGCACCAGATACAAATGGCGAGGAAGGAGAAGAAAGACCTATATGTGGTCTTCCTAGTGTTTTTCATAACACTGAAAAAAATCTAGTTTATTAGCAGTTTGTACCAGATATGTTAAAAAGTCACAAAATACAACTCTAAGTCAAGTCACGAGTCTTTAGGCTAGAGTCTAAGTCTAGGATAAGGATTAGCTTAATGACATAAGATGGAAAAGAACTATTTTATATATTACCTTGGTAGTTCCTATTGCCGGTCATCACCCATATCGGCCACTTCCTCATATTGCATATTTTTTGTGTCTCTTCGCCACCACCGTTGAATATTTTCAAAGGAAATGTATGCTCCTGTCTTAGAATGACATTTAAACTTTATTTTAGCAAAAAAAGAAGTCAAATGAGTCATAAACATTAATTTACACACTCCTGTAAAACAATTTTTGTGTTGAGTAAAATACTTTTGTTTTTTGAATTAACTTAAAATGTTGATGGTTGATTTGATGTTTGTTTATTTTATTGGGGCAATAACGCTAGCTGTAATGACGGCTAAGTGTCTAACGTAAAATAAACAAACATATCTGGGGAATATGTCTGTCACGACCAGACAGAAGAGCAGACACTCGCAGAATGATAACAGAATTTATTTAAACAGAAGCTTACCCACGACAGGGTCGAGAAACCATACAGAACGAAAAAGAAATCCTGGAATAGAACAACAGATGACCAAACTGAAGACTGACTATATACGGATCCAAAAACCACAGCGATAAGCACACGGAACACAGAGACGCATGCATAAAAACAAATACTGAGCAATTCGTTCCTACTCGTTCCCACTATTTATAGGGAGGGGGACAGGTGCTTCCCATCAGTACGATTGTTGGTCTGAACGCTGGGGGTCACATGAGCCCCCGCGGTATTCTGGGTTCCGTCCGTCCGGTGTGGCAGGCACGGATATAACCGGACAGGTCGGTATCACGGGCCTGACAGTATCCCCCTCCAAAAGAACCGGGGGAGGACCAGAGTGAGGACGACCACGGCGACGGCCACCCACCGCACCGGAACTGGGACCCGCCCTACCAGCGGAGGACCGGGAACCACATGGACTGGGAGATGGAGATGCTCGTCTGTCAGGACAGGAGCCAGACAGGAACTGCCTCGGACGCCCCCTGGGCCTCGGAGCAGGCTTAGAAGGGTGACAACCATGAAAATCTGCAATCATACCGGGGGTCCAGGACATCTTTAGTGGGAACCCAACTCCGCTCCTCAGGACCATAACCCTCCCAGTCAATAAGATATTGCAGGATTCCCCCCCATCTCCGTGAGTCCAACACCTCCCGCACAGCATATACGGGAGACCCCTCCATCTCCACGGCTGTGGGCGGAACGTCACTGGGCAGCCCCTCATCCAATGGGCCAGGAACCACAGGCTTAAGGAGAGACACATGGAAGGAATTAGAAATGTGAAAATTCACTGGCAGCGCTAAATGAAATGTAACCTCATTAATTTTGTCGGTTATAGGAAACGGACCGAGAAATTTAAGTTGGAGCTTCCTGCAACCCTCATCAAACCTGAGGTCCTTAGTAAAGAGCCAAACCGATCTCCCGGACGAAAAGAGGGTGCATCGGCCCTTTGCCTGTCCGCCTGTTCCTTATAACGAGACAAGGCATCCGAGATATGACGATGCGTCTCCTCCCAAACCTCTCTACTACGCGTCATCCAATCTTCCACCACAGGGACCCTGGACGTCACGGCTGTCCAGGGAGCCAAGGGCGGTTGGTAACCAAGCATACACTGAAAGGGACTGATCTTTGAGGTGGAATTAATCAGTGAATTTTGTGCTATTTCTGCCCAAATGAGAAACTGAGAGCAGTCATGGGGGTTGTTATGACAAAACAAACGATGGAATTTGCCCAATTCCTGATTGGCTCGCTCACACTGGCCATTGCTTTGGGGATGATACCCAGATGTAAGACTAATATTCATGCCTATATGTTCACAGAACGCTTTCCAGACATGAGAAGTGAACTGGGGACCCCTATCAGAGAGGACGTCCTCCGGAATACCAAAATGATGGAATATGTGACTATATAACGCCTTGGCTGTGTCGAAGGCTGAGGGAAGAGACGGGAAAGGAATATATTTAACACCTCGTGAAAACCTGTCAATGATAGTGAGGATAGTAGTGTTGCCCTCAGAGGTTGGCCGAATACCGAGCTGTAATAAGCTGCGCTGTACGTGTCTCACCCACCTGGATGCCCTGCAGAAAGCGAAGAGTGAGCCCAAGTAATTAATCTATCCCTGAATTCAGCTGGTACGTAAGTCTTCCCCTCCGGGCAACCTGCAGGTCTAACGCGGCCTCTATTAGCCTCTGCAAGCTGTTCATCTAATTCCCAATGAATGGCAGATACAAAAACAGACGACGGTAGAATAGTCTTGGGTTCTTGCTCATAACCTTCACCCACCTCTCCCTGATACATGTGCGACAAAGCATCAGCTTTGATGTTACGGCTTCCAGGATGAAAAGTCATAGTAAACTGGAATCGGGAAAAAAACAAAGACCACCTCGCCTGCCGGGCATTCAGGCGCTTGGCCGTACGGAGATACTCTAGGTTCCGGTGATCTGTAAGTACAGTAAAAGGGTGGAGAGCTCCCTCGAGCCAATGCCTCCACTCTTCCAGCGCCAGCTTAACCGCCAGAAGTTCCCTATCCCCGATACCATAATTGCGCTCAGCGGGCAACAGCTTATGCGACTAGAAAGCTACAGGGTGTAATTTAGGAGGGTTCACACTGCGCTGGGAAAGGAAAGGACTGCTCTGACCCCAGACTCTGAGGCATCCACCTCCACCACAAACGTAGAAGCCGGGTCAGGGTGCTTCAATATCGGGGCAGTAGTAAAGGCTTCCTTTAAAGCGTCAAAAGCTGACTGTGCATGCCCAGACCAACTAAGCCTTCTCGGACCCCTTCGTAATAGGGCGGTGAGAGGGGAGGCGATGGCACTATAGTTCCTAATAAACCGTCTGTAAAAATTAGCAAAACCAAGAAATCGCTGCAGATCCTTCACAGACTTAGGAGCAGGTCAATCCGCAACTGCTTGAACCTTGTGATCGTTCATAACCACCCCAGACAAACTTATAATGTACCCCAGAAAAGATACTGTGCTTAAATGAAATTCACATTTTTCAGCTTTGACGTACAGATCGTTGTCAAGAAGTCTACGGAGCACCTGACGTACTTGGGAAATGTGCGTTGGCAAATCTGGAGGATAAATCAAAATGTCTATATAAAGTCGATCACAAACTTCCCAAGCATGTCACGAAATACATCGTTAACAAAAGACTGGAAAACAGATGGTGCGTTCGACAAACCATAACTCATCACTCGGTATTCATAGTGTCCTCTTGTGGTAATAAAAGCAGTTTTCCACTCGTCCCCTGGTCTGATACGTATCAAATTATATGCAATCCTGAGATCGAGTTTGGTAAAATACCGTGCTCCCCTAAGTTGCTCCAATGCTACGAGAATGAGCGGTAGCGGATACGCGAACTTCGTGGTGGCATTATTTAGTACCCGATAATTGATACACGGTCGCAACCCACCGTCCTTTTTCTTTATAAAAAAAAATCCGGAAGCGACCGGGGATTAGGATGGGCGAATAAAGCCCTGCGCAAGGGCCTCCTCAATGTAATTCCCCATAGCCTTCTCCTCCTCCTGTGTAAGAGGATAAACACAGGATTTGGGCAGCGGAACACCATCTATAAGCTCGATCGCGCAATCATATGGTCGGTGTGGAGGCAACTTAGTGGCGTGGATCTTACTGAATACTTCACCGAGATCCGCGTATTCTGCTGGTATAACGGTATGTTTAGGGGATTGAGGACTCTCAACGGACGTAGCGTGAACACTTACCAATGCATTCTTTAAACATTGTGACCGACAAAAGGGGGACCAAGACAAAATGTCATGCTCAGTCCAAGAAATAACTGGGTTATGTTTCTCTAGCCACGGCAAGCCCAAAATAATAGAAAAATCCGAAGCAGGGAGCACCAACATGGGTAGGTACTCAAAATGCAGAAAACTTGTCTGCAGTCCAACTGGTACGGTAACACAAAATATGGGTTCACTTCCAACTGGCAACCCATCCAATGCGCAGACTTAAAACGATTTGGGCAGGGACTCCACTTCAATGCCAAGGTGGTCCGTGATCCGTTGGCTGATGAAGTTCCCCTCAGATCCAGAATCAATCAGGGCTGAAACGACAAGCGAGGCAGAATGGCCGTACACCACCACAGGAATACAGAACGACTTGGAAACCAATCCTTTTGTGTGAATACTCACCACACTAGCTGTCCAGAGGTAGGTGCTGGATTACGCAGTGGACGCCTTCCACAGTCACGCCTAACATGACCCGCTCCTCCACAGTATAAGCATAGCCCTTCGTGTAGACGGCGCAGACGTTCTTCAGTCGACAAGCGGCCGGAATCGCACTGCATAGGTTCAACTGATGGGCTGACTCGGGGAGGAGGATTGGCAGCATATTCTGGATGAGCTAAGGACAGTGGTACAGACCCACGGCGCTCATGGGTTTGAGTTCGGCGAGTCACCCTTGACCGCCGGCAGAGCAGCTGGTCTAAGCGGATTGTCATAGCAATAAGTTGATCTAAGGTAGATTCATCATCTCGACAAGCAAGTTCAGTAAGAATCTCAGGATTCAGACCATTACGGTAGACGTTTTTAAGGGCCGGCTCATTCCATCCGCTCCCAGCTGCGATGGTACGAAATTCAAGAGCGTAGGCGGCTGCGGTACGAGAACCTTGCTTGAGCCTTAGTAACAGCTCACCCTCCAACATTCCACTGTTAGTAAACTCAAAAACCCGGCGAAAGGTTGACAAGAATTCAGCGTATGACTTTGTATGCAAATCCTCCCAAACCGCTGTAGCCCAATCCAACGCCTTGCCAGACAAGCGGGACACCACAAAGGCTATCTTAGACCGATCTGAACTGTGCTCTCAAAATAAACTGAGCACTGGAGCAAAAAACCCTTACATTTATCCGGATCTCCCTCAAATATCTCGGGCTTACTCACTGGGTAATAGTCCATGCCAGTCTCCGCAGGCGGTACCGGACCGCGAACAGACAGGTGGGCAAGATTCTCACTTAGTTGAGCCAGTTGTTCCTGCTCGGTGCTTTGTTGATGAATCAGTTCAGAAACGGACTGTGACACTTCTTGTATAAGTTGTTGATGGTGGCCCAGCAACTGTCCCTGGCTAGCCAGTGCAGTAGTTACAGACTCCGACTCTGCTGTCTGCATTGTGAAAGGCTCAGTATTTCTGTCACGACCAGACAGAAGAGCAGACACTTGCAGAATGATAACAGGATTTATTTAAACAGAAGCTTACCCACGACAGGGTCGAGAAACCATACAGAACGAAAAAGAAATCCTGGAATAGAACAACAGATTACCAAACTGAAGACTGACTATATACGGATCCAAAAACCACAGCGATAAGCACACAGAACACAGAGACGCATGCATAAAAACAAATACTGAGCAATTCGTTCCTACTCGTTCCCACTATTTATAGGGAGGGGGACAGGTGCTTCCCATCAGTACGATTGTTGGTCTGAACGCTGGGGGTCACATGAGTCCCCGCGGTATTCTGGGTTCCGTCCGTCCGGTGTGGCAGGCACGGATATAACCGGACAGGTCGGTATCACGGGCCTGACAATGTCATCATTCATTGCCTGCATATGACTTCACCAGTTTAAAAATAATTCACATACATTACATTACTTCATATTTGGTTTCAGCACAGAACTACATTCTTTGTTGTATGGGATATAATGGGGTTTTATCAAATAAATGTTTTTAATATTGTCTTAACTCATTGTACCTCCTTCATCTAATATGATACTTAAACTGAACACAGAAAGCCATCACATTCACACACAAGCACATGTCAGTGTTTTCCATGTTTGGTTTTTTGGGATTTTAATCGGTTTCCTTCTATGTGTCATAGTTTTATCAAATGAGACCTTAAGTCTTCATGGATCATGGCCCACATCTCTCACCTAGCAAGAAAACTACCAGCCATACTACATCAGAATGCAGAATCACACAGAAAACACACCCTGTCTGTCTGGTCTAGACAGCAGCTGACAAAATCTGTTACCACTCATGATGCCTTGCCCATCGGCTACCTGCTTTGGTGGTAGTGACGGCACTGCGTGACCCACATTTGCACATCTAATTAAGTTTTTATGGCATTTTATCTGTTTATCTGTCAAATCATCAATTTATTTATTCAGTTTCCAGCTGGTAGATCTGGGCTCCCTGTTCCCTCTCTTTTCTGGAAGTGTAGGGTTTGGATTGTCACTCTTTTCTGTAAGTGTAGCATCCTCCTCTCAAGAAGGGGAACTGAACAGTTTCTCCAGGGAAACAAACGTTTGCCTAAGTTGAGCATGGTGCTTGTTATTGCCAATATACTCCAGTCTGAGATTTTGGCAAAGTCATGTTTAAGGTGTAAAGCTCTAAAGATGACCTTTTAATCAACACTGACCCTGCACACGTGTGGCTGGTCACTGAATGCAGACATCTCATTGTGGCTTTCCACATGCTCAGTCTCCTGCGCAACACTGGCAGCATCTCCCTTGGATGGTGGGAGTGACAAATGTTTGGTACAGCAGTAGAGATGTGGGTCACATGACACCCAAACAGCCCAAGGTTAAAGCTGGTCCTCTGCACTGTGTTTACTGAACACCGCCTTCACTCTCATTCCCTCTTTTCATCAGTTGCAGCCATTTTCAATCATGGAATCATTTACTACCATTCTTAACCTGTGCCTTTGTACTGAGCGACCCCTCCTTCTTGCAGTAGTAGCTCATTTACAACTGTTCTGATGCTGTCTATGTCTACTATACAGTATGCCCTTTGAAATGTTTGCTGTGGATTTATTCATTAACGTACAGTATGGTGCAAAAGTTTCCTCCAGATTTGAACCTGGAGGAAGTGGCGAGTGTAAATTGTTGACGGGGCGGAGTAAAATGGACACAAATTAAGTATTATATCACGATCGATCGATCGCCAGTGGTTGGCGCCAGAGCGAACTAGTAACTCATTGAATCATAGATATGGATCAGAGGTAAATTAGATTTTTTTTTCGGCATGAGAATTCGGATGTGTGGCGTGAGAGCGTGTGAAGACAGTCAAATGCGTGTGTCTCACGCTCAATGCGTGAGAGTTGGCAACCCTGTTATTTACCCATGTATTTATTGTCCATTTATTTATTTATTTGGATCACCCTATGGGTATTATGCTTCTTATCCTGTGTTTTACCCCTGGTTTTAACACTTCAAGCTATTATTTTATTTCTCTTACTCTATGTGGTATGAATAGTTTGGGTAGGAATGATCCCTCAAGTTTTTGTATGCCCAGCCCCCTGAAACACAGGTCTTGGGACAGAGAATGCACAATGATCCCTCTCACTTTCTTGAAATGATCCCTCGAAGTGCAATAGCTCGGTGGCAGAAATGGACTTTCCGTTTCTTAAACGACTTGGAGTGGATGGGCTGGTACTAGAAATGTTAAACTTGTTGGAAATACATGTATGAACCCATCGTTGTGAAACAATAAAACACTGAAAACAAACAAAAAAAACAGTTTACCCCCGCTTTCATGTAGTGTACCGATACTGCTTTTCCCGATCTTTTGCCGTTCTTTTTGTCGGCAAGTGTGAAACGTTCGCGTCGCTCATGCTGCTTTCAGTCTGCTCCTCTTGAACGTATGCACGGAAGTAAGGCGGGAGTTTGTCGACGTTACATCAAGACGACATCAGTGATTGGTCAAATTTGCGGGAAAGTTGCGGTGATTTGCTGAAGTTGCAACACCGCCCTGAATTCGCGGGGTTTGCTTGAATTTGAATTGAAGTTGCAAATCGCAACATCGGGAAATTCTGGAGGGTCTTAGTAATACTCATAGTGCATTAACGACAGCGAAGCCTTAGTAATGCTCGTAGCGCGTTCACACACAGCGATGCTTTAGTAATGTTCATAGCGTGTTCACAAACAGAGATGCTTTAGTAATGCTCGTAGCGTGTTCACAAACAGAGATGCTTTAGTAATGCTTTCTGTAAAACGCTTTGTGACAACATATGTTGTGAAAAGCACTATACAAATATATTTGATTTGATTTGAACTAACAACTTAGAATATTATAAAACTCATATCAAATGTGAATTGTGTGAGGAGCACTCACCATGATGGGTTCAGAGGTTCTGATTTGGAATTGCATCATCTTCATCAGGATGCAGAGGCCTATTCCTCTTGGGCCTTGAGCATTGCAATCATTCGGGAACCTCTTCCAGCTGAAAATAGTGAATTCATTTAGAAACACTGAGAGAGTGTCATGAACTATTACTGCTGGCATACCATGGATTTGTCCCCCCACAATGGTAGCATGTAACTTTTGTTGACTCTGTCTAAATATTCTCAGAACTGACCACTCAGTAATGGTCCCCTGGTTTGATTGCTGCAAGCTCTATTTTGGCACATGGCTCTGTGTGAAAGGGGCTATAAGACTGCCATGGTTTTGTAACCTTTCTAATGCTTTACCTTACAGTGCAACATAAAGCATTCACTCTTCTCACTCTCATTTGGGATAGCAATACAAGGTACACCTCATTATGGACGACCATAAGGTAATTTAGCCAAGAATCCCAGTTTGGTCACTTTGTGGCAGCAACAAGTCATCTGGGTTTAGCTTTAGCTGTGCAATAGCTTGAGTTTGACACAAACTGGAGCTACGAGGCTGCTTTCAGCGAATTGTCTGTGACTCAGGAAATACATTTAGGAGGTCCTTCCAATGCCTTTCCCTGAATGCCAGCTTAATCTGAATGATCAAAGTCAAAATCAGATGCATTTCTATAGCGTTTTTTATTTATTTATTTATTTATTTTTTACAGCAGTAATTTTCACAAAGCCGCTTTACATATGTTTGTGTCCAAGCCCCTTTTCTCATAGTCTGCAAATTCCTCAATATAAAATTTTTAATTAAGGCAATATGGCTGAATTCATTATTTGGCTTCATTATTCTGATAAATTGAATGAAGCAGAATTCAGTTTATTCTATTACCAAATTTAGTGAAGTAGTTTTTTTTTTCTGAATTCATGTAAATATCTGACTGCACAATTTTGTTACATAATATAGATAATAATCCATTCTGGCAAGGATAAACCAATCAGATTTTGTTAGTGTGCATGTTAAAGGCTGGAGGGTGGGGAACTTTCACCTTGTGCTTCAGCAGTGGTGAGGGCATAGCTCGTGTCCCAAATGTAATATCTATGATGAAACTTCTACATGATGGTCTATGATGAAATCTCTACAATATCCTCTATAATGAAACATCTACATTATGGTCTATATTGAAACATCAACATAATGGTCTGTGATGAAATCTCTACAATATTCTCTATGATGAAACATCTGCATGATGGTCTATGGTGAATCTTCTACATGTTCATGTGGTTAAACTGAAAAAAGACCTTTGCTTTTGGATTATATGCATGAACTGCCATGCTAGTGAATTATTTATATTAGTAAAGTGAGTTTTTTTGAAAATGTGCAATTTGGTTGGTAATGGGCACTAGTCTCAAAACTCACGTCAATGATTAATCCACATCATCATCCATTTAGGTAGACTATACACATTCAAACACTCACTGGCAGCCTGCAAACATAGTTGAAAAAATAATAGCGGGAGGACTCTACAAAAGCTGGAAATTAGTGGCCAAAACTGAGCAGAAAGTAACCAAATTGAGAGGAAATGTCACACACACATTTGTAGACCATACAACAGAGCAGTGACCAGAGTAATACAGACAACAGACTACTCAGAAATTGATCATAAGATAAAAACAAGAGTATAAATATTACTCAATAAGGCACACACATATTTCTATAAAACTGTATGTGAAAGTTTTGGCGCATTTGGCCCAATGACACATGCTCTTTTTAAATTTGAAAAATAGTGAACACATTAAGTGTAATCTAATCAAACATTAAACAGCTTTTTCAGCAACATATAAAATCCTAGTCTGGCCTGTGTTATATGCAATGTTGGGAATAACGGCGTTAGGTAACGGCGTCATGTTGTCAGTAACGGGATAATATAATTAATTACTTTTCCTGTCGTTACAACGCCGTTGATGTTATTGGTCATTAAAAGCGGTGCGTTACTATATATTGATATACTAACAGTAATGTGAGCGGACCCCTGCCCAGGCTAGTGAGGAGTAACAGATCTCGATAGGTCACAGCTCTCAGTGTAACACCTGTTTAACTTAACAAGTCAGTAAGCGATTGGCTAAGGCATCGTTATGGTAGCCAATCAGAGCCAGTGTTTTTACACGCGTGCCGAAGCACGCCAGTGACACGACACAAACGGAGAAGAGGCAGAAATGGCGAGTCAGAAGCAAGCCGAAGGAAAATTAGCATTTTCAAGGTGGCTATATAAACATTATTTAAGAAAATACTTGAAGTTCCTGAATGTCTACCAGACTGGGAATTTGATTTATTTAATTAAGAATAGAGGTTTTATTGTTAAGTTTACTTCTGTTGTGAACAAACCAGTTGTCTCAGGTTGAGAATTTAAATTAATTTGATAGATGTAAATGCACTTTATATAGTGTAACTTTTTTTTTCCAAAGATTTTGGATTTTAAAGGATTTTATCATGCACTGGTCTGTTGATGTGCAATAAATATCAAAAGTTAAACACCTTTATGATCTACTCATTTCAACTGACTGTGAAAACTGCTTTTTCAAAAAATCCTTATTCATTGGCATATAACTTTTTTTACTGTAATGCAAATAGTTACTTTCCCTGGTAACAAGTTACTTTTATTATAGAGTAATTCAGTTACTAACTCAGTTACTTTTTTGAACAAGTAGTGAGTAACTATAACTAATTACTTTTTTAAAGTAATGTTCCCAACACTGGTTATATGGCGGGGGTCATGGGGTGGGGATTGTTCACTAGTATTGTTCAGTAGTGTTATAAGGTGGGGGTCATAGCGTGGGGATTGTTCACTAGTATTGTTCAGTAGTGTTATAAGGGGGTCATAGGATGGGGATTGTTCACTAGAGCTTCGGTAGTGGTGAGTGCATGACTCATGTGCATGACTCATGACGTAGAGCTGGGTGTCATCCACATAGCAATGAAAACTGATATTAAATTTCCGAAAGATATTGCCAAGGGGAAGGAGGTAGATAATGAAAAGAAGGGGGCCCAGGACAGAGCCCTGGGGCACACCTGACATAACAGATAAAGGCTGGGTATCAGAGCGGGGGATGTAGGAGACAAAATCCCCCGCGGGTTTTTTACGGTAGTGGACTTGTCCGTGCAATAAGCAATATTACAAGTGCGAGAAAACAAAATTAAGTTGCGCTGAATATTCCGTGCAGATGACGAGGGAGAACTGAAAGTAATCGCAGAAATACTCAACGCGTATAACAGGGGAGAACAGAAAGCAATCGTGGAAATAATCAATACATATAACAGGGGAGAACAGAAAGCAATCAACGCGGAAAACACAGGAGAACAGAATTATTCATGGAATGAAATCAACGCGAAAAACAAACAAAAACCACAGAGAAACAAAGGACGCCAGGGGAAGTAACTGGCTGGCTGGCAAACGCTGCAAAGAACAAAAAAGGTAAAGGAGGTAAGTACTCGAAGAGACAGTATAACAAACAAAAAATCTCAAACAAGAAAGAGGCAGGGTGGCGAGACACCTTGTCATGACAACAGAGAGAAGGACTCTGGCAACAAAGAAGGCAGACAACTCAGTGGTGAGATATTGTCTCTGTCTTCCTTATAAACCCAGGACAACAGGTGCAGGCCATCACTGCTGATTAGCCTGAGGTCTGGCTCGTGGGCTCCTCCTGGTGGTGACTGAAGGACGCACCCTGGGGCCAGCCCTGACACTGGGATATGAATGACTTAACCTGGGTGACCTGAATGCGGCCTGTGAGGTAAGATTTAAACCAATTGAGTATGATATGACGCAAACCAATGAAATATAGCCTTTTGAGAAGGGTGGTGTGACAAATAGTATCAAAGGCCGCACTCAGGTCAAGAAGGATGAGAATGGTAACTAGTCCAGAATCAGCTGCCATAAGGAGGTCGTTAGCAATTTTGAGGGGGGCTGTCTCTACACTATGAAGAGGGTGGAAACCAGACTGGAACTGTTCATACAAGTTATTATAAGTTAAGTGGGAGTGAAGTTGAGCAGCTACAGTTTTTTCAAGAATTTTCTATATGAAGGGAAGATTTGAGATAGCAAGTAAGTTAATGAAGTTAGTTGGGTCAGCACCAGGCTTTTTGAGTATTAGAGTTATTACAGCGGATTTGAGAGAAGGAGGAACTGTCTCAGTCATAAGAGAAGAATGAATGATGTTGGAGATTAGAGGAACTAGAGAAGGGATACAAGCTTTGATAAGTACTGTAGGAAGGGGATCAAATCTAAATACTTCTTCGCAAGCCTTGTGCTCTGGTAGATGCTGAGCTGACTGGTTGATGGAAATAAATGGTGGCTGACACTCTGCCAACAGGGTTCAGAGGCTGGATTATTAGTGGGACACAAGTCAACGGTGGACAGTATGGAAAGCAGCAGTGGAACAGACATCATGCTAGGATCCTTGGTTCTTGTTTGGATTTGTATCTTCATCTTTATCTTCATCAGGAACCAAAGGCCCAAGAACTTCCCTCCAGGACCCCGACCGGTACCCATATTTGGGAACCTGTTTCACTTGAATCTCACCAATCCTTTGAAAGGGTACGGTGACATGTTCTCTTCAACCTGACCTTCATTGTAACATTTATTCCTAGTACAATTGTTACCATAACTTTACATTTTTTGTGCCTAATTGTTTATATATTCATACAATATCATTATAAAGTAAGCAGAAATTGTGTCATAATGGGCAATGTGTGGTCAAAGTATACTAATCTGAAGCATGACAAAACAGATATTTTCATACACTAAGACTGAATATAGCCTCCAACCATGGATCCCTCTTTATCAAATAGCTGTGGTTATTTTAAGTCAAAGAATGCATGTGTGTATTTGGGATTGGGGGTGGTTATGTATGGCCTTTGCATTTTTTTGTATGATGTTCCAACGAATCTATAAATACTAATTAAATGCACAAATACACAGTATGCCAGCTGTCTCAGAGCTATTTTTTGTCAATTTCTCTGTGGTTATTGGGTCAATCAAGGTGGGGATGGTTTCGTTAGAAAACTGAGGGTCCCTGTTGCAAAGATGTGGTATTTCATCCAATTCTGAGCTACCGCGTTCCCGCTACAAGTTTATAAAATTCCAAGGGTTCCTTGATGGTTGATTTATCTTCATTTTAATCCCTCCGCAATCCTTGGCACGAGAAATGCGAGGCCAGTGTCTTTCAGAAAGTCAGAAAGTTATGCGCCGATACCTTGGTCTCTTTACGGGGAAACATGCCGTAAAGAGTAGCATACATCCATATAAGGACGCCCTTGGCTGCTAAATGTTGGCTGGGATTAGTGCTTCTCTGTCTAAAATGATCGGTATGCCCTTTTTCGCCTCAAAGGTTGCGTCGGAAGAGAGGGGCGTGCGCCGCGTGCTCTGTAAATATATTTATATAGGAGTTTTTCCTGCTACTTCTTTTATATGTTTTCAGTTGGCTCAGCTTTATGGGAATGTTTACAGCCTGTATATCGGAGGAAGACCAGCAGTGGTTCTTAATGGCTTCAAAGCTGTAAAGGAGGCTTTGGTGACCAATGCTGTGGACTTTTCTGGACGCCCACAAAACACTCTGCCTAGCCATGTCACAAGAGGCAAAGGTTATGTCTATTTCACATACACCAGTGATCTAACTGAAGTTAAACTAGTTAACTTTGTACAGTCCATGTTTTCAACATTTGTTTTTTTTTATTGATTAAATGGTTAACCTGTTGCACATATAAATAGAATAACTTTAAGTCAGTTTGTTATAAGATTACATGTTACAGGAGTCATATTTGTTGACTATGGTTCTGCATGGAGGGAGCATCGGCGTTTTGCCCTCATGACCCTGAGGAACTTTGGCCTGGGGAAGCAGTCTATGGAGAAGAGGATTCTGGGGGAGATCGAACACCTTGTTGCACGGTTGGAGAAGAGTGCTGGTATTGTAGTGTTGCTTCTAATCACTTTTTTAGTTACTGTCTCACAAATGAAATCAGAAAAAAATTTATACTTGTTGACAACAGCTGTTTAACAATATTACGAAAGCATATTTGTCATTATCGTGTATATATGCAGGAGCAGATATGAATCCTAAGACTTTGTTCCACGATGCTGCATCAAACATCATCTACCTGGTTTTATTTGGAACACGCTTTGAATACAAGCATCAAACCCTTAAAGAGATTGTTCAATGTTTCACTGAAAATACAAAGATTGCCAATGGGCCCTGGTCAATGGTGAGTTACTGTATTATCTGAAACAATGTTTGCATTAAGACATTTGAAAATTTAGTTCTGTAGTGACTTCTCTTAGTTTCTTTCAGATCTATGATTCACTTCCTGTGGTGAGAGGTCTTCCCCTTCCCTTTAAGGGCGTACTCACACTAGGCACGGTTTGCTCGTTCCGTGCCGGGGCCCGGTTATCCCCCCTCCCCACTCCCCCTCTGGCCTGCACTCACACTCGCTTCAGCAACCCGGCCCGAGCACGCTTACGTCATCACAACGCCGCTTTATTTGGAAAAAAAGCGCGCTCGCACAACACTATGGAGTTCACGATTCTCTTTTTATTGTATTTTTGGAGTGCAGAAACACGGTGCAAGCACAGATTTATCGATAATTTAACACAACGATTGTCTGCTAATCGCTTTGCCGCTATGACTGTTTAACGTGAGCGTCGCATCACTGATGTCATGTTTGAGTTCCAGCGAAATGAACCAATCACACGAGGCACCAAGCGGGCCCGGGCACGGATAGCGCTCACACTAGAAGCGAACCGTGCCCGAGTCCACATGAATCGTGCCCTGGCCCACCTCTTCAAAGCGGGCCCGAGCACGGTTAACTGATCCGGGCCCGGGCACAGTTGGAGCGCTCACACTAGCCAAACGAACCGTGCTTCGGCAGGCAACCGTGCCCGGGCCCGGATCACAGAGCCTAGTGTGAGTACACCCTAAGAAGGCCTTTCAAAATTACAACACAGTTCATCAAATCATACTAAACATGATAAACAAGCATAAGACAACAAGAGTATCAGGAGAGCCAAGAGACTTTGTTGACTGCTATCTAGACGAGCTTGATAAAGTAAGTGACTGTGAAGTTTGACCTGGTCTGACTGAAGGAAACACCCTCAACATGTTACTTCTTACAAACAGTCTACTTACCACAGAGATACACAATATTTAATCATCAGTCTCATCAGATGATGTCTTATTTTTAACAGAAAGGAGATGATCAATCTTCTTTTGGTAAGAAGAATCTTTTGGGGACAGTGATAGACCTGCATACTGCTGGGACAGACACCACCTCCAACACCCTCCTAACAGCATTCCTCTACCTCATGGCTCATCCACACATTCAAGGTCTAAACCATAACATAACTATTGTACTCCAACAAACATTTAACATTACTGGTATAATATACTTAATGGTTTTTGTTTATGAATTTAACAGAGTGGTGCATTTCTAGAATGGTGTTGAATATATTCATTTCAGTGCAATTTTACATATAAGTTATACACATAAAGACTGTAATGCCAATTTGGTACTAAACTCTCTATTAGTGAAGCATTCCATTTGCGTAATGTGTTTCTTGTAATGACATTACAATGTTGAATAGAAGCAGAAATAATTTACCAGAGGAATAGTGCAGTAATGCTCTCTGACTTGTATTTGTAGAGAGATGCCAGCAGGAGATTGATAAGGCTCTAGAGGGAAAAGCTCAGGCATCTTTTGAGGACAGACACAACATGCCGTACACACAGGCTGTGATTCACGAGTCTCAGCGTGTCGCAAACACTGTACCTCTGAGTGTGTTCCACTGCACATCGAGAGATACTCAACTCATGGGCTACAGCATCCCAAAGGTGATGATGACTGTTACATCGTTACTTTTAGTTATGTTGATATAATTATTTGATTAATCTCAAATCTTTATTTCTTTCTTTTCCATTGTTCATGTTCCAGGGGACCATCATCATCCCCAATCTCTCCTCAGTACTGAGTGAGGAAGACCAGTGGAAGTTTCCTTATGAGTTCAACCCAGCCAACTTCCTCAATGACCAGGGACAGTTTGAGAAACCTGAGGCTTTCATACCCTTTTCAGCAGGTCAGAGTTTACTCCATTTTGAGTACGCTTGAGTCTATATTGAGTGGGCTTAATTTAATGCCCTGATTAATTGAAAAGGTAATTCTGTGTGTGTGTGTGTGTGTGTGTGTGTGTGTGTGTGTGTGTGTGTGTGTGTGTGTGTGTATAGGGCCTCGCGTGTGTCTTGGTGAGGGTCTGGCTCGCATGGAGCTCTTCCTCATCTTGGTCTCCCTGCTGCGCCGGTTCCAGTTTGTCTGGCCTGAAGATGCAGGAGAACCAGACTTCACTCCTGTATATGGAATCACACTCACACCCAGACCATACAAGATGGGGGTCAGACTGAGACAGAAACCTGGAGAAATGCAGAAACAGTGAACTGGTCATCTTTTTTTGTCTGTATAAGACTTCACATAACAAACTATAAAATTCACATAAATTACAACTTCATATTTGCTTGTTCCAGTTTTTAATGAGCTTCATCCTGTGTCACACACATTCACACACTAACACCAGACATGTATAAAGTATTAGACCCATACTTGAGTAAAAGTACAAGTAGGGGAGAGTGGGGACAGTTGCAACGTGTGGCAGTTGCAACACTGCAGATTTATAAAATCAGAAACAACCTAGAGTGTTGACAGTCATACTGCACATGCTCAGTTGGACCCTCCTTCTTTCTGCAAGATTGTAGCCACTTTTGAACATCTCTTCTGGGTAAACAAAAAACAAGGTAAAAAAGTAAAAAAATTTATGAACAGAATTTTTCTCATAGTGTCTAATCTGTTTGCATCAAGTATTGGAAAGTTGTGTCATTGTAATCTGCAGTTTCTTAGCTTTTAAAAGACACAGCTACCATTTGTCAACGCTAATGTGCTAAGCTATTATAGCTAGTTTTAAGATGGCTGCCAGTGTAGGGACAATTTTATTGGCCTGATCATGAATACATCATGTATATCAATAGTTTATTGTATTAAAAGAACCAAACATGGCTGTATTGTGTTTTTCACAAGTCTATCTTTGTGTTTTTTTAAGGATGTTACTTACGCCTATGGTACAACAGTTTTTGCAATAGGTTAACAAGGCTGTTTTGCCTTCCCCACTTTTTATCAAGTCAGTAAACTCATTGAACACTGTCAGATCACAATTAAACAAAACAACATGAATAATGATTCTCAAGAATAATCTTTGATTACTTTTTTATAAGTGTTACAACTGTCCCTCGGTTGCAACATTTCACTTTCTCCATTATAATGTAATTTACTACAATACAATAATATTTAGACATGTTGTATCAGTATGGCTGGATAGGTGACAGATGTAGGTTTAATGTATTTTTTAAATTGTCTTTCTATTGCGGTCTCTGAGATACTGAAGGAAATACATAAAGTGTTGCTACTGTCCCCACTTTCCCCTACTCGACTTGAGTAGAAGTTGATGTGTTCTTTAAAAACTTTGCTTAAGTGGAAGTACAGAAGTATTCAGCATTTTTTCTACATAAGTACTGCAAGCATTTTATTCTAAAATGTATTACTCATACTGAAAGTAAAAACTACAAGTATTGTCTTTTGAATTAATTAAGGAAAGCCGTCAAAGTTTGATTATCAATTGTCACTTACAAATCAAAGCTGTCAAAGATCACAAATACAAGTGTTCTGTATGTAAAAAACAAGTAGCAACTTAAAAAACGGGGCTTAACACTTCGTACACAAAAAAAAAACAGATAACCTGTGTCTATGGCGTCAAATCCAATTAAAAAATCGAAAGCGCGGAAAATCATTTTGCTTGCTCGAGGAAAATTTGTCACACCCTTTCTGCTTGCGTTTGATTTTTGACAGTCATGGGAGGGACCCAGACAGAATTGGTTGCGGCTGTTTTTAGGATGTGAATTGTGATTGGCTGTCAGAAGGGTCTGTTTCATGTTTATTCTTTCACAATAGGCCCTTTTCACAACAAAGCGGAAATACGTCGCGGAAATACGTCACCGCTGTGTAAAACAAGTTTTTGTACTCGCAGACAGCCCCGTCGACAGGGGGGGACAACCGGGTCTGTTGTCCCGGGCCCCAGGGCCAGGGGGGCCCATCAAAGAGCCCAGCAATTTATTTTTTATTTAAAGTCTATAATTTTTAATAATCTTGAAATCTTTCATTAATATAAATTTTTGTACTCAAAATAAGCTCAATGGCTAAAATATATGTTTTTTACCTATCTGCATATTTTCCATTAAGTGCATACACCCCCGCCTCCCACTGAAAAATGGTTTGATCCAGCATCGACCGTAGCTGGCTGGTACCCGTCCAACAGCGGGAAATACAGTGGTGGAAAGTAAATACAGAAATCTGGAGCGCAGAAAAGAAAGTCGAATTTTAATGTATTTTAATGCATTGTGTTCCAGGTTTGAAAAGTGCTGGAATTTAGGCTAAAGTACTACTTCGTTTCACAACAAATGTAATTCCAGGACGAAAAATGAGAGAACGTGAAGACGTTAAGATTGGGCGTTTTGAAAATAAACAACCATTAAATAATGTAAATAAAAAGCAAATTATTTCGAGTATATGTATAAATATTTAACTTAATTATGTTTAGCGTTCAGGGAAATATTGAAATGGACCTTTAAAGTGACGTACAAGTGCTTGAATTCTACCTTATAAAGGTGTATGAACCCTGCAAACGTGACTTTGTTCATTGCGCTGAAGCGCGGCGCGCGCGAAGTTACAAAATTCGAGAGGTGCACGACCTCGCGAAGAATCGAAACCCTTGCGCACGTTTGGTGCCACTGCGATTACTTCATTTTCGCTGCGCGGACCCTCGCGCTGCTCGCGACACGTCAAGTATAAACCAGTCAGCTGTCAGAAACAGCTGATGTGTGGCTGTATTATATACTATATGACCTAACACAAGGATTGTCTGCTACAGAGAAAATTCAAATGACGTAAGCCGGGGAAACTTTGAAACTTTCTTGTCCCGGGCCCCAGCAAGAATGTCAACGGGCCTGCTCGCAGAAGATAGTTCTTGTCAATTCACCTCAGCATGGAGCATATATTTACTTAATCCCTGTCGTCGCTGCCGAGACAGAATATTGCGGACAGCCTTTGAGTGGGAACATGGAAACTCTTCCACTGAAACCGGCTGGTAACAGCACCAACTTTTAGTCGCGAGCTTCCTACTATGTAGTCTGCAGCAGTGAAATGCTGGCTACACACAAAGGTACTTCCCCTCCACATCACAAAGTTTTCCCCTTCATCTCTCCTGATTGCACAAACCCATTTTCTTTTCTGCTCGTCGTCAGCCAGAAAACCATGGAAGCTAAGATACGGCTGTTTTCGCTTCGAGTTCGAACACCCTGGTACACTGCAAATGCTCTTGTTCTTGGACTCTGCTATTGTTTACTGTTTAACGGAAGTAACTTTACCCTGCGAAAGGGCCTATATCAACGCATTTAGGCAACTGGCATCTCCAAATACTATGAACTATGGTAAAACAAATGTTGTGATGACATCCAAGGTGACCATTTCAGTGGGTAAATAAAAAACAGTGACTTAACCAATGAAAACAATCATAAATATATATTTCTCTTTACATTATAGACTGTACAGTATTTGTGCACAGATATATCTTGTAAATATCATCTTGGTTAAAGCGCCTACAATACCAGTATCATCACTCCGACACGGAATGAAAACCTGGCGTTCATCGCAAGACATTTATGTAGCCAGGTGGACTAGTGTGCTTATATGTTACTAATGGGACAGCTCTGTGTTGTTGGCCGTCTAAATTTCTGTTGGGTTACTGTCCCTTTAAGAAACCGGACTTGCACGCATGCGCGAAGTTGCACCCGCGTGATTTCAGTTGATTGCTCATTTAGAGCACATTTTGGAAGAGAACGAACATAACGGATAAATCGGCTGTAATCCTGAGGTAAATATTTTATTTTATTTGCATGGGAGATGTAATATCCACACACATCCACACACAAATGTTTTCTACCAGTAAATTGGGTTAAGATATTTGGATATTACCAGGGTTGACAGATGGATTGCACACATGGCATGTTTAAGCTAATTGTAATTTCCTTTAAAAATGTGTTTGTACTCCTGTCGTGTTTCAGTGTGATGTGAAGTAATTAATGCATAACTTTTATTTAAACAGCTGTAGACTTTTTGTGTGGATGCCATACTGTGCAGGTCAAGCCTTTAAAGTACCTGAGATGTAAGTGTTTTGTTTTATTTTGTATTACCTAGTGGGTTGATATTGGTTACTCAATATTGTTAATGGTGACATGTGTTTTTATTTACTTTGCCTGTTTTTGTTTGTTCTACAGTAGACCCACTGCCGTATTCTTTTAGGAAAAAAAAGGGGAGAGAAAAGAATAAGCGTTGTTTTATCTCATACTAAACAACGAGCAAAATAAAAGAACCCCTATTAATTAATTTGTGTCCTGTGTGGTACGTTTCCCATAGGCTACATAATTTTGGTACCAGGAGTGGGGTTTTGCTTTTTTTCTCTTACTACAGGTCAAGGGCAAAATTGGTGCTCAGTTAAATACGGCAGTGGGTATAGGTTGTCTTCTAGGAGGCCTACCGTGGACATCGGGACTCTTGGTAGGAAGGACAGCGATACCTTCAGCGTCAAACCACCAGTAGTAGTGGACACTGCCACGGCTACACAGACAGCTGCGTGAGGACACCAACTGCAGGGAGAGCAGTGGAACTGATACGTATCCGTAAGACTGTACACTTGTTGTGGACTCTCACCGTGGACCGGGTGCACAACAAACCTGAGTGAAATGTCACGAGAGCCTGGTGATGAGGGCCCTTCTAGGTCAGGGGTGCAGAGAAATAATGACTTTGAGGATTTGCAACATCGTTTAGAAGAGCTTAGCCGATGGCGAGATGAAACCATGGCTCAAACGGCTATGACAGGAAATAGTTCTACACGCTCCTACATATATGTTCCCAGGGAACGACACATCCAACATTTTTGTGGGGATTTCAGTAGGGATGAGAGATGTGTGGAGGAGTTCATTGAAGAAGTGGAAAGGGTATTGCGTGCAAGGGAGCAAACCCAAGAAGAGCAGGTTGATTTTATAATGTCATTATTGAAGGGGTCTGCCCTAGAGGAAGTAAGATTGTGTATGGGGAATGAGCCTAAGCCACCCAGTGATATTTTCACATTTTTAAGAGAAGCATTTGGCGAGAAGCGTAGTGCAGCTCAGCTTTTGCAGACATTTTACCAGCGGAGTCAAGCTGAGGGTGAGAGTCTCATAGAATACTCCCATTCTCTATCACAAATTATGAAGTCTATCTCAAAACAATCCCCAAATGCAGTACCAAATGACAAAGTTATTCTTAGAGATCAGTTCATTGAGGGTTTAAAAGACACCTCTCTTAGAAGAGAACTGAGAAAATTTGTGAGGGAAAAACCACAATCGGATCTACTTCAGGTACGCAATGAGGTGATGTTATGGTCTGCAGAGGAAACAAAGTCCCACAGTTCGAGGATAGTCAAGAACAGACATGTGCAGTCTGAAGTTGCTAACGAGACTGATTGCTTGGCGGTCAGCGCTCAAGAGCAACATCCTGCTATCCTGGGTGATATACTTAAGGCAGTAGCACAGCAAGAGAAGCGCTTAACAGAACAAGATCGCTCTATTGCTGAGCTTACAAAGGTCATTAAGGAGCTGGCTGTGCACAAGACCCCACAGAGGGTTCAAAACTTTGAGGGTAGAGCTAGGAACCAACCGAAGTTTACAGATGAGGGGCAACCCATATGCTTTAGGTGTAATGGGGTGGGCCATATTGCCAAGAAATGTGTTCAGAAAGATGATTGGAAAGTTAGTGGTTCTAGGCGGTCTCCCACAGACCAGGGAAATGGGTCCCCTCGGTTGCTGTGAACCAGGCAATGCGAGGGGGTACCACAGGCTCTTCCAAAGACACAATATGCCAGAGTAGGTTACTGGAGCGTGCAGTGGGTAAATGTCCGCTAATAGACTTAAAGATCAGGGGGGTCTCTGTGTCCTGTCTATTGGACACTGGAAGCCAGGTCATTACGATAACAGAGAGCTTCTTTAGGGAGCGTTTGTCAGGTGGGGATGAGGACATTCTGTCCACGGCAGGGTGGTTAAAGTTAACAGCCGCCAATGGGCTGGACATACCATATCTAGGCTATCTAGAACTGGAAGTGGAGACTATGGGCGTGACATTGCCAGAGTGTGGTTTCCTGGTAGTGAAGGACACTGAAAACAATTCCTCTGTAGCAGGCCTCATAGGGATGAATATCATCAGTAGATGTAGACAAATGGTACAGTCAGAGTTTTACACCACCTTAGATGGTAAGCTTGACTCAGACTGGCGCAAAGCTTTCCAGCAGATGCAGATGGTAACCCTTGGAGGGGGTGTCACCTTGGCCCAGGTAGCAGGAAAATATAGTGTCCATGTGCCAGCATCCTCCGTGTCAACGGTCATGGCTAGGGGCCTTAGGGCTGTGAGTGATGATGGTCCGCTGTTACTCTTAGAACAGGTTCATACATCTCTACCTTGTGGTTTAGTTGTTTTATCCACCTTGGTGACATCTCAAAGTCATTTGTTCCCTGTGCAGGTTATTAACATCTCTCAGGAAGACATCTGGTTAAAGCCTAGGACCAGATTAGGCATTCTGTCCCAGATAGATCAGGTGCAGGCAGATGAGCCTTGTGAGGTAAAGTTCCAGAGAATCTCTGCCAACCTCGAGCAGGTCACTGTCGACATGAAAGGAGGACTGTGTGACTCTCGGCAAATTCTTGACCGAGTACAGTTGGGGGGTTCTGAAGAACAGCAGTCTCAGCTGCGTGTTTTGTTAGAGAAGTACTCTAATATATTTGCCGATGAGGATTTAGGTTACACAGACAAAGTCCAACACGAGATCCATTTGACCGACGACGTACCGGTGACCCTACCCTACAGACGCATTCCACCTACACAATACAAAGAAGTCAGAGAGCACATCTCGAGTCTTTTAAAAAAGGGTGTAATTCAGGAGAGCATGAGCGCTTATGCCTCGCCAGTGGTGCTCGTACGTAAAACTGATGGCAGTCTCAGACTTTGCGTGGACTATAGGCGGCTTAACTCCAAGACAAAACGTGACGCTTTTCCTTTGCCTCGAATTGATGAGAGCTTTGATGCTTTGCAGGGAGCAAAATTCTTCTCAACAGTTGACCTAGCCAGTGGCTATCATCAGGTAGCCGTACATGAGCGGGACAGACCAAAAACAGCTTTTGTTACGCCGTTCGGACTATACGAGTACCTGAGGATGCCATTTGGGGTCTGTAATGGACCGGCCACATTCCAGCGGCTAATGCAAGCCACTATGAATGATCTGGTATTCCAAATAATGCTTGTTTATTTGGATGACATTCTTGTTTTTTCTGACACCTTTGCTGAACACTTGCGGAGGCTGGAAGTTGTGTTCAAACGCTTATTGGAAACAGGGCTGAAGGTAAAATTACAGAAATGTAACTTTCTCCAAGAGGAAGTGCGTTTCTTGGGTCACCGTATTTCAGCAGAGGGCATAGGAACGGACACCAGCAAGGTGCTGGCTGTAAAAGAATGGAAGGCTCCTGAGACAGTAAAAGAATTGCGGTCCTTTTTAGGATTTTGCAGTTACTACAGAAGGTTTATCCAGGGATTTTCTAAGGTAGCTGGCCCATTGCATGATTTAGTAAATTTCTGCATGCAGCAGGGAAAACACTCAAGATCAGGTACCATGCTTAAATCAATGTGGACTGAGGAATGTGGCAGTGCGTTCGAGAAATTGAAGGAAAAGCTTACAACTGCCCCCATATTGGGCTTTGCAGATTTCACACAGCCATTTATACTAGAAACTGATGCTAGTCTTCATGGTTTAGGTGCTGTGTTGTACCAGCAGCAGGGTACTACTAGAAGAGTCATCGCATATGCCAGCAGACGGCTCCGAAATGCTGAACGTAATGACCGTAACTACAGCAGTATGAAACTTGAGCTTCTGGCTCTAAAATGGGCTGTAGCTGAAAAATTTAGAGGATACCTACTGGGCTCAAAATTTGTTGTCTTGACTGATAATAATCCCCTCTGTCACTTAATTGGGTGCCATAGAGCATAGGTGGGTAGCTCAGCTGTCTGTTTTTGATTTTGAAGTGAAGTATCGGCCAGGTTGTAATAATGCGGCCGCAGATGCACTCTCTAGGCAGGAGTTTGCAGGGGAGCCCAGCTTAGACCCAGATGCAGAGTTGGATGATTGTGTGGCTATTTGTAGTCTCATCAGTCGCGGTGCTGCCAGGTTCGGCAGATACGTGCTCTTGACTCAGGGGTGGCCGAGGCAGAGGAGCCACCAGGTAGTTCGCACACCCTCCCCGGATACACTAAGGAACAGTTAGTCGAGTTCCAGAAGACTGATCCCACTCTTAACGAGTTCAGGAGGTTCTGGGACAGAGAGAGAAAGCCTAGTCACGGTGAGAGAGTGACATTGAATATTTCAGTCAGACGGCTCTTGAAACAGTGGGGCTGTATACGTCTGAGGGATAGACTACTCTACCGAGTCATAAACAACCCTCGCCAGGGTCAATGTTGGCAGTTACTTGTACCGGAATGTTTGAAGGATCGGATTTTGGAGAGCGTACATGACAAAATGGGGCACCAGGGCACTGAACGAACTGTGAACCTGTTGAGGCAAAGATGCTTCTGGGTGGGAATGTATGAAGACGTGGACATGTGGGTGAAAAGGTGTCAGCGGTGCATTCTCACAAAAATGCCTCAGCCTAAGATCCAGGCTCCTGTAAAGGCATTTTTAGCTTCCAGACCACTCGAGGTGGTGGCGGTAGACTTCACTGTGTTGGAGCCAGCTTCTGATGGTAGAGAGAACATCCTAGTGGTCACTGATGTGTTTACTAAGTTCACACAGGCCTTTCCTACTAGGGACCAGAAAGCTGAGACTACCGCAAAAGTGTTATTGAAAGAATGGTTTATGAAGTATGGGGTTCCTGAGCGACTTCATTCTGACCAGGGACGGAATTTCGAGAGTGAAGTTATCGCTGAACTGTGTAAGCTGTATGGGGTGAAGAAGTCGCGTACAACCCCTTATAGACCTCAAGGGAATGCACAGTGTGAGAGATACAATAGGACCCTACATGACTTGCTCCGTACACTTCCACCCGAGAAAAAAAGACGCTGGCCTGAATATCTGCCTGAGTTGGTATATGCATACAATGTTACACCACACTCCACAACAGGGTACTCACCCTATTATTTACTTTTCGGGGTACAGCCACGGTTACCGGTAGATGCATTGTTGGGTCATGTGGATAATTTGGATAGGAAACAAGACTGGTTGTCTGTTCATCAAGAGCGGCTTGGACTGGCTCACGAGAAGGCTAGGCAATATTTGGAGCAAAAAGCCACAGAGAGGATCTCTCTGCAAAATGAGAGAATGTTTTGTCCTCCGGTAGCAGTGGGACAGCTGGTATATTTGCGCCACAGGCCTCCCGGCAGGAACAAGATCCAGGATGCATGGAGTCCTATTGTTTACAGAGTTGTAGATATACAGGGTACCACGCATGCCGTTGAACCTTTGGAAGGAGGGCCAGTTGAGAGAGTTCATAGGACAGAGCTGCGTCTGTGTGAGCCTCCTGTTCCTAAGCCACGAGCTAAGCAGCAAAGTTTGCTGCGGGGTTGCCCAGACGAAGAACAGGTGTCAGAGCTAGCTGACGATAGGATAGTGATACTTGAAGAACCTGAACCCGCTGACAATGATGTGCAAGAGTCAAGTTTGACGGGTAATTTGGCCAGTCCTCCCATTAGGAGGAGCACGAGAGCAACTGCAGGGAGTCATTCAAATCCTTTTCACCTACCCAAGTCCACATGTAATGCAGTTGCAGTGGGTACAGAGATGGTCTCCCAGGTTTTAACAAATCTTGGTACAGCACTGTTTGAAAGGGCACTACAGGGAGCAGTGGTATCTGCACAGCCAAACGTCATCGAGGACGCTGACTGGTTGCAGGGGAGACTGTAGCCAGGTGGACTAGTGTGCTTATATGTTACTAATGGGACAGCTCTGTGTTGTTGGCCGTCTAAATTTCTGTTGGGTTACTGTCCCTTTAAGAAACCGGACTTGCTCGCATGCGTGAAGTTGCACCCGCGTGATTTCAGTTGATTGCTCATTTAGAGCACATTTTGGAAGAGAACGAACATAACGGATAAATCGGCTGTAATCCTGAGGTAAATATTTTATTTTATTTGCATGGGAGATGTAATATCCACACACATCCACACACAAATGTTTTCTACCAGTAAATTGGGTTAAGATATTTGGATATTACCAGGGTTGACAGATGGATTGCACACATGGCATGTTTAAGCTAATTGTAATTTCCTTTAAAAATGTGTTTGTACTCCTGTCGTGTTTCAGTGTGATGTGAAGTAATTAATGCATAACTTTTATTTAAACAGCTGTAGACTTTTTGTGTGGATGCCATACTGTGCAGGTCAAGTCTTTAAAGTACCTGAGATGTAAGTGTTTTATTGTATTTTGTATTACCTAGTGGGTTGATATTGGTTACTCAATATTGTTAATGGTGACATGTGTTTTTATTTACTTTGCCTGTTTTTGTTTGTTCTACAGTAGACCCACTGCCGTATTCTTTTAGGGAAAAAAAGGGGAGAGAAAAGAATAAGCATTGTTTTATCTCATACTAAACAACGAGCAAAATAAAAGAACCCCTATTAATTTGTGTCCTGTGTGGTACGTTTCCCATAGGCTACATTTACATTGACAATATCAACATCCAGAATTTTCATTCTAGTTACCTTATACTTAGCCTGATTGTGTAATTTGTTTGTAACTTGTGTATTCATCTGTATAATTTGTTTTTGTGTAATTTGTAATTTGTGTTAACGGGCCGCCCAATGGAGGATGGGTTCCCTTTTGAGTCTTGGTCCTCCCAAGGTTTCTTCCTATTCTCCACCATCATAGGGAGTTTTTCCTTGCCACTGTCGCCTTTGGCTTGCTCATTAGGGATTTGGACCCATAGTATTGTTAACCTTGTAAATCCTGTAAAGCGCTTTGTGACAACATGTGTTGTGAAAAGCACTATACAAATATATTTGATTTGATTTGTGTTTACTGAACACCGCCTTCACTCTCATTCCCTCTTTTCATCAGCTGCAGCCATTTTAATTCATGGAATCATTTACTACCATTCTTAACCTGTGCCTTTGTACTGAGCGACCCCTCCCTCTTGCAGTAGTAGCTCATTTACAACTGTTCTGACCCTGTCTGTGTCTACTTTACAGTATGCCCTTTGAAATGTTTGCTGTGGATTTATTCATTAACGTACAGTATGGTGCAAAAGTATTAGGCTGCTATGTGTTTGTGTTGTTTTAGCAATGGAAATTACCATATATAATTTATCTGTCTTTTTATTAGAGTAGAACTAACACCTCAGAATATTATAAAACTCATATCAAAGGTGAACTGTGTGAAGAGCACTCACCAAGATAAGTTCAGAGGTTCTGATTTGGGATTGCATCTTCTTCATCAGGATCTAGAGGCCCAAGAATGTTCCTCCTGGGCCTTGAGCATTGCAATCACTCAGAAACGTCTTCCAGCTGAAAATAGTGAATCCATTTAGACACACTGAGAGAGTAAAGTGTCATGTACTATTACTGGTGGCATACCATGGATTTGTCCCCCCACAATGGTAGCATGTAACTTTTGTTGACTCTGTCTAAATATTCTCAGAACTGACCACTCAGTAATGGTCCCCTGGTTTGATCACTGCAGGCTCTATTTTGGCACATGGCTCTGTGTGAAAGGGGCTATAAGAGTGCCATGGTTTTGTTACCTTTCTAATGTGCTACAGTGCAGCATTCAGTCTTCTCACTCATTTGGGATAACAATACAAGGATCATCTCATTATGGGAGACCCTTTAGCCAAGAATCCCAGTTTGATCACTTTGTGGAAGCAATAATTCATCTGGGTTTAATGCAATAGCTTGAGATTGACACAGAGCACAGAGCAGCTTTACATATGCTTGTGTCCAAGCTAGGGCTGTGACGATAACTGCATTATCGCAACACCGCGGTTATGTAATGTCTACCGTTATGTAATGTCGCACGAGACATAACTGCTTCACCGCGGTGATACGTTGCTCTCTCACCGTGGTAAGAAAAAATCCATACCGTCACAACCCTAGTCCAAGCCCCATTTCTCGTGTCTGGAAATTCCTCAATATTTAATTGGCTAGATTTGTTATTTTTAATTAAGGCAATATGGCTGACTTCATTATTTGGCTTCATTATTCTGGTAAATTGAATGAAGCAGAATTTGGTGAAGTAGCTGTTTTTTCTGAATTCTTGTAAATATCTGACTGCACAATATTGTTACAAAATTGTTACAAAATAATATAGATAATAATCTATTCTACCAAGGATAAACCAATCAGATTTTGTTAGTGTGCATGTTAAAGGCTGGAGGGTGGGGAACTTTCACCTTGTGCTTCAGCAGTGGTGAGGGCATGGCTTGTGTCCCACATGAAATATCTATGATGGAACTTCTACATGATGGTCTATAATGAACCCTCAACATGATGGTCTTTAATGAAATCTCTACACGATGGTCTATAATGAAGCCTCAACATAATTCTCTATGATGAAACCTCATGAGGTCTATGGTGAATCTTCTATATGTCCCTGTGGTTAAACTGAAAAAAAGACCTTTGCTCTGGCATTATATGCATGAACTGCCATGCTAGTGAATTATTTATATTGGTAAAGTGAGTTTTTTGGAAAATGTGCAATTTGGTTGGTAATGGGCACTAGTCTCAAGACTCACGTCAATCATCCATTTAGGTAGACTATACACATTCAGACACTCACTGGCAGCCTGCAAACATGGTTGAAAAAATAATAGCGGGAGGACTCTTCAAAAGCTGGAAATCGGTGGTCCAGTAGTGTTATAAGGTGGGGGTCATAGGGTGGGGATTGTTCACTAGTATTGTTCAGTAGTGTTATAAGGTGGGTGTCATAGGGTGGGGATTGTTTACTAGTGCTTCAGTAGTGATGAGGGCATGAGGTGAGGCAAATCCTGTACGATATTAAGGGGCTGTGATTGCCATTCCAGAAGCTTATGTTTCTTGTTCTTCAGGTAGTCCATGGCCAGTCCATCTGACTTGTTTAGATATTATGTACTTACAGTTGCGGGACTATCTGGACACAGGGACACATTAAAATAAGCTAAATAATTTTTTTTTTAGGATTTTGCAAATCTACTATGCAATTGCAGTAGCAGTATTTTTCCCTACCTCTGACCAAAATCCAAATACTTCTTCATAAGCTTTGTGATCTGGTAGATGCTGAGCTGACTTGTTGATGAAATAAATAGTGGCTGACACTCTGCCAACAGGGTTCAGAGGCTGGATTATTAGTGGGACACAAGTCAACGGTGGACAGTGTGGAAAGAAGCAGTGGAACAGACATCATGCTGGGATCCTTGGTTCTGGTTTGGATTTGTATCTTCATCTTCATCTTCATCAGGATTCAAAGGCCCAAGAACTTCCCTCCAGGACCCCGACCAGTACCCATATTTGGGAACCTGTTTCACTTGAATCTCATCAATCCTTTGAAAGACTTTGAAAGGGTACAGTGACATGTTCTCTTCAACTTGACCTTTATTCCTGGTACAATTGTTACCATAACTTTACATTTTTTCTTTGTGCCCAATTGTCTATATATTCATACCATAATGTTATAAAGTAAGCAGAAATTGTGTCATAATGGGCAATGTGTGGTCAACGTATATTAATCTGAAGCATGACAAAACATTTTCATACACTAAGACTGAATATAGCCTCAAACCATGGATCCCTGTTTACCAAACAGCTGTGGTTATTTTGCAAAGAATGCATGTGTGTATTTGGGATTGGGGGGTGGTTATGTATGGCCTTTGCATTTTTTGTACGACATTCCAATGAATCTATAAATATTAATCAAATGCACAAATACACAGTATGCAAGCTGTCTTGGAGCTTATTTTTGTCCATTTCTCCGTGGTCACTGGGTCAGTCAAGGCAGGGATGGTCTCGTTGGAAAGTTGAGGGTCCCTGTTGCAAATATGCAGTAGGCCTATTTCATCCGATTCTGAGCTACCACCTTCCCGTGACGAGTTTATAAAATCCTGAGGGTTAAAAATTCCTTAACGGTTGATTTATCTTCGTTTTAATCCATCCGCAATCCTTGGCACGAGAAATGCGAGGCCAGTGTTTTTCCAACGGGCTAACCATGTAGTTTTCCGAGGATTGCACCTTAGATGGCCGAGAACCGAGCATCCAAAGTAAGAAAGTTGTGTGCCGATACCTTGGTCTCTTTACGGGGAAACATGCCGGACTGGTCTTGTTGCATACATCCATATGAGGACCGCCTTGGCTGCTAAATGTTGGCCGGGATTGGTGCTTCTTTGTCTAAAATCATCTGTGTGCCCTTTTTCCCCCTCAAAGTTTCGTCAGACGGGATGGGTGAGCGACGCGTGCTCTGTCAACTTCATTGCGATCCCGGGTTAGTGATAAAGGGGGGAGTGTCTCGTTAGATAGGGGGTCTCGTTTGCGGTGGAGGGGGGGGGGGGGTGAACTTGTATTGTGTGTGTGTGTGTGTGTGTATGTATATATATTTATATAGGGGTTTTTTCTGCTACTTCTTTTGTATGTCTTCAGTTGGCTCAGCAATATGGGAATGTTTACAGCATGTATATCGGAGGAAGACCAGCAGTGGTTCTTAATGGCTTCAAAGCTGTAAAGGAGGCTTTGGTAACCAATGCTCTGGACTTTTCTGGACGCCCACAAAACTCTCTGCCTAGCCATGTCACAAAAGGCAAAGGTGATGTCTGTTTCACATACACCAGTGAGCTAACTGAAGTTAAACTAGTTAACTTTGTACAATCCATGTTTTCAACATTTGTTTGTTTTTTTTTAATTTACTTTGATTAAATGGTTAACCTGTTGCACATACAAATAGAATAACTAAGTGATTTTCTATTACAAAATTACATGTTACAGGAGTCATATTTGCTGACTATGGTTCTGCATGGAGGGAGCATCGGCGTTTTGCCCTCATGACCCTGAGGAACTTTGGCCTGGGGAAGCAGTCTATGGAGAAGAGGATTATGGGGGAGATTGAACACCTTGTTGCACGGTTGGAGAAGAGTGCTGGTATTCTAGCCATTTGTTCATTTTAATCACTTTTTTGCAAGTCATGGCCAGAAGTTTTGAGAATGACACAAATATATTTTCACATGATCTACTGCCCTCTGGTTTTTATGTGTGTTTGTCAGATGTTTTTAGCACATACAGAAATATAATTGCAATCATATTATGAGTAACAAAATCTTTTATTGACAGTTAGCGCATACTCACACTAGGCACGGTTTGCTCGTTCTGTGCTGGGGCCCGGTTATCCCCCCTCCTCACTCCCCCTCTGGCCTGCACTCACACTGCCTTAATTAAGCCGGCCCGAGCACGCTTACGTCATCACACCACTTTATTTTGGAAAAAAGCGCGCTCGCACAACACTATGGAGTTCACGATTCTCTTTTTATTGTATTTTTGGAGTCATTTTGGGAGTGCAGAAACACGGTGCAAGCACAGATTTATCGATCATTTGTCATTTGCCGCCATGACTGTTTAACGTGAGCGTCGCATCACTGACATCATGTTTGAGTTCCGGCAAAATGAACCAATCACACGAGGCACCAAGCGGGCCCGGGCACGGATAGCGCTCACACTAGAAGCGAACCGTGCCTGAGTCCACGCGAATCGTGCCCTGGCCGACCTCTTCAAGCACGGTCTTCGGGCACGGTTTGGAGCGATCACACTAGTCAAATGAACCGTGCTTCGGCAGGGAACCGTGCCCGGGCCCGGATCACAGACCCTAGTGTGAGTACGCCCTTAGAATGAGTTAATGCAGCAAGTCAATATTTGCAGTGTTGACCCTTCTTCAGGACCTCTGCAATTCTCCGTGGCATGCTCTCAATCAACTTCTGGACCAAATCCTGACTGATATCAGTCCATTCTTGCACAATCAATGCTTGCATTTTGTCAGAATGTGTAGGTTTTTGTTTGTCCACCCGTCTCTTGATGATTGACCACAAGTTCCCAATGGTATTAAGATCTGGGGAGTTTCCAGGCCATGGACCCAAAATCTCTGTTTTGTTCCCTGGGCCATTTAGTTATCACCTTTGCTTTATGGCAAGGTGTGCCATCATGCTGGAAAAGGCATTGTTGATCACCAAACTGCTCTTGGATGGTTGGGAGAAGTTGCTCTCGGAGGACATTCTGGTACCATTCTTTATTCATTTCTGTGTTTTTAGGCAAGACTGCGAGAGAGCCGATTCCCTTGACTGAGAAGCAACCCCACACATGAATGGTTTCAGGATGCTTTACAGTTGGCATGAGACAAGACAGGTGGTAGCGCTCACCTCGTCTTTTCCAAACAAGCTGTTTTCCAGATGTCCCAAACAATCGGAAAGGGGATTAATCAGAGAAAATGACTTCACCCCAGTCCTCAGCAGTCCACTCCCTGTACCTTTTGCAGAATATCAGTCTGTCCCTGATGTTTTTTTCTGGAGAGAAGTGGCTTCTTTGCTGCCCTCCTTTAGACCAGGCCTTGCTCAAAGAGTCTCTGCCTCACAGTGTGTGCAGATGCACTCACACCTACCTGCTGCCATTCCTGAGCAAGCTCTGCACTGCTGGTAGTCCGATCACGCAGCTGAAACACTTTTAAGAGACGGTCTTGGCGCTTCCTGGTCCTTCTTGGGCGCCCTGGAGCTTTTTTGGCAACAATGGAACCTCTCTCCTTGAAGGTTTTGATAATGCGATAGATTGTTGACCAGTGTTGCGAATAACGCCGTTAAAAATAACGGCGTTAGGTAACGTCGTCATTTTGTCAGTAACGGGATAATATAATTAGTTACTTTTCCTGTCGTTACAACGCCGTTGACGTTACTGGTCATTAAAAGTGGTGCGTTACTATATATTGATATACTAACAGTAATCCGAGCGGACCACTGCCCAGGCTAGTGAGGAGTAACAGATCTCGATAGGTCACAGTTCTCGGTGTAACACCTGTTTAACTTAACAAGTCAGTAAGCGATTGGCTAAGGCAGCGTTATGATAGCCAATCAGAGCCAGTGTTTTTACACGCGCGCTGAAGCACGCAAGTGAAACGACACAAATGGAGAAGAGGCCGAAATGGCGTCAGGTGCAAGCCGAAGAAAATTTAGCATTTTTAAAGCGATATAAACATTATTTAAGTGTCACGTATGACCGTGCCCCCCTCCGTTAGCTGTCACTCCGAACCCCTCGTGTCTGTGTTCCGTACCTGTTTACCCCGCCCCGCTCGGTTGTCTCTGTGATTACCTCGTTTGTTCCCACGCCCCTTGTTATTACCGTCACCTGCCCCTTGTTTAATGTCTGTGTATATAAGCCCCTGAGTCTCCCTTGTCCTTCGTCCGGTATTTTGAATTGATTTGTGATGTCTGTCCCATTGCTGTTCTCTGTACCTGACCGTTTTCGTGTTTCTCCTGTTTCCCGTGCTCCCTGTCTTGTAATGCCTCTCTTTGCGTGTTTCACGGACTGCCCTCCTGCTATCGACCCTGCCTGGCTTTCAGACGATGATTACGGTACTCCCCTGAATAAATCTCGCTCTTCTCAGCACTTGTGTCTGTCCTCTCGCTCCGTGGCGCGAGCCACGTTACATTAAGAAAATACTTGAAGTTCCTGAATGTCTACCAGACTGGGTATTTGATTTATTTAATTAAGAATAGAGGTTTTATTGTTAAGTTTACTTCTGTTGTAAACAAACCAGTTGTCTCAGGTTGAGAGAATTTAATTTAATTTCATAGATGTAAATGCACTTTATACCTATAGTGTAACTGTTTACTTTTGCTTTTTTTTTTTTTTACAAAGATTTGGGATTTTAAAGGATTTTATCTTGCACTGGTCTGTGAATGTGCAATAAATATCAAAAGTTAAACAATTTTCTGATCTACTCATTTCAACTGACTGTGAAAACTGCTTTAAAAAAACTTAATTAATTGGATTATAACCTTTTTTTAATTGTAACGCAAATAGTTAATTTCCCTGGTAACAAGTTACTTTTATTATAGAGTAATTCAGTTACTAACTCAGTTACTTTTTTGAACAAGTAGTGAGTAACTATAACTAATTACTTTTTTTAAGTAACGTTCCCAACACTGTTGTTGACTGAGATGCAATCTTTCTAGCTGCGATACTCTTCCCTGTTAGGCCATTTTTGTGCAGTGCAATGATGACTGCACGCGTTTCTTTAGAGATAACCATGGTTAACAGAAGAGAAACAATGATGACAAGCACCAGCCTCCTTTTAAAGTGTCCAGTGGTGTCATTCTTACTTAATCATGACAGATTGATCTCCAGCCCTGTCCTCATTAACACCCACACCTGTGTTAATGGTACAATCACTGAAATGATGTTAGCTGGTCCTTTTAAGGCAGGGCTGCAATGAAGCTAAAATGTTTTGGGGGATAAAGTTCATTTTCTAGGCAAATATTTACTTTGCAATTAATTGCTGTTAAGCTGATCACTCTTTATAACATTCTGGAGTATAAATTGCCATTATAAAAACCGAAGCAATAGACTTTGTAAAAATTAATATTTGTATCATTCTCAAAACATTTGGCCATGACTGTAGATGTTGTTAGTAATTGATTACAGCTGCTCAGTAGTGCTACAGAAGCACATTTATCACAAACATATATGTGTACGTATATGTGTATATACAGAATGCTCCATGAATCCTAAGACTTTGTTCCATGATGCTGCATCAAATATTATCTACCTGGTTTTATTTGGGAATCGCTTCAACTATGAAGATGAATCCCTCAAAGTGTTTATTCGATGCTTCACTGAAAACACAAAAATTATCAATGGGCCTTGGGGAATGGTAAGTGACTGTTAAGTTTGCATTTGTACTTTTGAAAAACAGTGACAGTGGCACAGTGGTAACATAAGGGTGTTGTGATGACTGACTCATTTTCATGCAGATCTATGAGATGCTTCCTGCAGTTAGAGCCCTGCCACTTCCCTTTAAGAAGTTCTTTGAAAATTGCAAAACAGTCCAAACAATGGTGAACAACTTGATAAACAAGCATAAGACCACAAGAGAACCTGGAAAGCCAAGAGACTTTGTTGACTGTTATCTAGACGAGCTTGATAAAGTACGTTAATTGACATTTCAATTGACTTTGGAAGTTTGTTCTGATCTGACTGATAATTAAGTTTTATTGTTACCTCTCCTATATCAATTATTTATTGTATTCGTATAGATACAATTTATAATCATGCAAGTAATCTTATCAAATCACATTTTTTAATAGAAAGGAGAGGGTCGATCATCCTTTGATGACGAGCAACTTACAAGATATGTGACGGACCTGCATATTGCTGGGACAGACACCACCTCCAACACCCTCCTAACAGCATTCCTCTACCTCATGGCTCATCCACACATTCAAGGTCTGAACCATAACATAACTTTTGTACTCTATTTCAAATGGGAGATATTTGGATATCTTACAGATATATGTATAGCCTATTTTGATAAATCTAACAGTGCTAATAATGTTAGCACATGCCTTCTTGTTGAATATAATATTGATTACATTCAGTTCTACCTTATATTTAAACATGTTAAGAAGTAAACAGTGTAATTCAAATCTCAATATCATTGTTACTGCATTAAAATGCAGTAACAATGCAGTGAATTACTACTAAAGTATCTATATCAAAGAAATACACAAGACAACAGCACAAGACATACAAGATATGTAGATACTACATGGCAAAACGGATGACAAAATTAACAGTAATGAAACCAAAACAAACCAGACATTCTTTTGCCCCCAGAGACAATGGTTTATGTTGTTGCAGTAGATGTGTTTTATGGTACAGTAGATAAGTGGGCCTATTACTTTTGCTCATTTCACAACACCACAGTGCTCTTGTGGTTTTTCATGTGAAAAAACAATCATGCACGAGACACATCTGCATATCTGATATAAGGCTGTGAATGTAGGAGACACATCTGCATATCTGACATAAGGCTGTGAATGTAGGAGACACATCTGTATATCTGATATAAGGCTATGAATGTAGGAGACACATCTGCATATCTGACATAAGGCTGTGAATGTAGGAGACACATCTGCATATCTGACATAAGGCTGTGAATGTAGGAGACACATCTGCATATCTGATTTGTTTAATTCAGGAAGTCATATGCAGCTTTCCAAAGCTCCACAGTTTCACAGATAATAGCTAATACAAGAAGTTAAATATTACAGGGGGAAATTTTGTGATTAGTAAAATAGTTGTAATGGTGCTGTTTGTCTTCTGGCTTGTGTTTGTAGAGAGATGCCGGCAGGAGATTGATGAGGTTCTAGAGGGAAAAGCTCAGGCATCTTTTGAGGACAGACACAACATGCCGTACACACAGGCTGTGATTCACGAGTCTCAGCGCGTCGCAAACATCCTCCCTCTGAGTCTCTTCCACTGCACCATGAGAGATACTCAACTCATGGGCTACAGCATCCCAAAGGTGAGGACTGTAATTATTTGATTTATTTGTGTCACATGCTTATTTATGTCTTGTTTTCTTTGTTTTTCTCTGTGTTCCAGGGGACCATCATCATCCCCAATCTCTCCTCAGTACTGAGTGAGGAAGACCAGTGGAAATTTCCTCATGAGTTCAACCCAGCCAACTTCCTCAATGAGCAGGGACAGTTTGAGAAACCTGAAGCTTTCATACCTTTTTCTGCAGGTGAGAATTCTGGACAGTGTAATTGTATGCAGCATGAGTTTTGGTAAATTCTTAGTTCACCCCATTTAACTGACGTGTGTGTGTGTGTGTGTGTGTGTGTGTGTGTGTGTGTGTGTGTGTGTGTGTGTGTGTGTGTGTGTGTGTGTGTGTGTGTGTGTGTAGGGCCTCGCGTGTGTCTTGGTGAGGGTCTGGCTCGCATGGAGCTCTTCCTCATCTTGGTCTCCCTGCTGCGCCGGTTCCAGTTTGTATGGCCTGAAGATGCAGGAGAACCAGACTTCACTCCTGTATATGGAATCACACTCACACCCAGACCATACAAGATGGGGGTCAGACTGAGACAGAAACCTGGAGAAATTCAGAAATTATGAACACAATGCTTAAACTGAATACAGAAAGCCAACACATTCACACACTAACACATTATCAGTGTTCACCAGACAGACTGTCTTGTCTACCAGCTGCCTAGTGCAGTAATATTGATTCTACTATTGCATGGTCCACATTTGTCTTTGTTTAATCATTTAAGTTATCTTATGCCGTTTAACCTGATGTCAAAGCTCAAACATCAGGTTAAACAGCAATACATATATATATATATATATATATATATATATATATATATATATATATATATATATATATATATATATATATATATATATATTGTAATGTCAAGTGGATGAAAAATGCATGGGAGACAATAACGCCATTGTGTTATTTTTATTAATTAAATACGCATTAAACAAACACATAGCTTTGCTGCATGTCACTACTGTATCATACGTGTATTCAGGCAGGGGGTAGTGGGGTTGTCTCAAATATGTGCTGGATGGATGCTCCACAACCACAGTTTTCATCTGGTGTTATCTAGCTCCTCCCTTACCTTTCTCCATCTATATCACTCATTTCTAGGGGTGTGACGATACACTGAGCTCACGAGACGAGATGAGACACTATATTGGGTTCACGAGAACGAGACGAGATTTTAAGAACACTAAAATGACAAATTATATGACTGGACAACAGACTTTTATTTAACTGAGTTACACATGCATTTCATTTTGAAATGTTTTATTATAACTCTTAACATGTAAGATGTAAGCATGAACTTTTAATAAACTTCTTCCTCTACAAATTGAAAAAAAAAATTCATAAAAGTTAAAATAAAATAAATAAAATTTAATATTTCTCCTTTTTTCAAGCGCAAACAATATTACAGTGAGTCCACGCTGTGAGACGGGGCTAGAGGCTGAAAAGTCCGTTGTAAAGTAGTTTTCATCGTTAAGCGTGACCCTAGATTTAGATATGCTTAGATCTTAAATACAGTATAGAAAAAAACTATGTTCTCATGCATATAGCGTGAGAAAGAGTGATTGCGTTGCCGAGAAGGGTTGCGGTAGAGGCTGCGCTGCCTAAGCTTATCGTACACAACACTCCACTGTGCTGCTACTGCTCCTCCACGCACCGCGCGAAATAAAAAAAAGGTTGGTCGTAACTCTGGTCCGTCGTTAACCAGACCCATCGTTAAGCGGGGACTCACTGTATTATGTGCAAAACAAAAAGTCCTACTCTGTCAATACAGAGTGCAAATAGTGCAAACAGAGCCTGACCAAGTATGTCATTGAATTTGCTGGAACTACACTGCCATGTTCATTTTAAAGAATATTAGCATGTCCACATATTAGCATATTAGCATCCCCACACTGCTCCCGATATCCTTTGCTGTCTCAACTTGCCAAAGCGTGTCTTTCTGTCCCTGCTACCTCTGTTCAAGTGAGATATGTTGATTTGAGTACTGAGCTGTGGTGGTGCTGTAAATGTCTCTGCATCATGCTCGTATTAGCCACGGTGTACGGCATTATTTTCATACAATGTTTGAATATGGTCCGTGTCTTATCAGTCACTCTCTTGCCATTTATCATTTCCGCCGGGTACCCAAAATGCTGCCAAACAAACGATTTGAAAGAGGCGGGTGCATCTTCAATAGTAATACCTGTATTTTCCGACGTCATTCTGGCTGCTTGCTGGATCACAAATCCCGCGAGATGCGACGAGAAATATCGCCGAGTTACATCTCACGAGATCTCGTGACACGAGATCTCGTCACACCCCTACTCATTTTCTCTATACTCTGCCTCCTCTCTGGTGGTCCAGTTTAGTGTTGCCACCTGTCCCGGGTTTTCCCGGGACTGTCCCGGTTTTCACGTGCCTGTCCCAGTTTTCCCGGGCTGTCCCGGTTTTTCTTCTTTTTAATATTCGGCCCTGGCAAAAAAACGCCAACAGATTACACTCGCCACCCTGTGTCAGTATGACAGTGTCCTTGTTTTTTGTCAGACCTAGGTGGCAACCCTAGTCCAGTTGTGGTACGTTGAACTTGCTTCAGCCATGGGTTTCTTGTTGCAGGTACTTTAGAGGCCAGCTTCAGTTGTATGAGACTACTAAAACAATGTAGTGTGGTGTTATGCTGAGACCGGTACGGCATCATCACCAACCTACCTGGTATTACATCAGCCTACTAGGTGAGAGGGGAATACGTACCTGATTAGAGATTACCTTGTCAAGACATCGGATCTGTAGACGTATAGACTGATGATGACTTACTAAATTAATTGGTGTGGAGATATTTGTTTTCCAGAAGAGCGTATGCCGCACCTGGGAGAACTTTGATTGGCCCACCCTGATGAGCGGCCTCTTACCTGGAATTCGCCGCGGGAATTTTGGGTATAAATTGGGGCTGGCAAAAGGGGAAGGGGAGTGCACTTTAGTTGAAAGCCTGTTGGAAACTTGAGAGAGCTGAAAATAAAGTAGCGACTTTTGATTATAATTGACCGCCTCCAGTCTTCCTTAATACAATTGCCTAAGCCCACAAGGCCACACTACCACATGTGGGTAAATGTTAATGGTTTTTGTTAAGTGTCTGGGGCTTCTTCCTGACTGACCTAGTAAAAGATTAAAATGCAAAACAATGACACCTGCCCCCCTTGATACTTCTATGTCATGTACATTCTCACATTTCCAATGTTGTGTTAAAAGTGGCACATCATCATCATTTATAGGACGAGCCTCTCAAATGGGCCGTCCTGATCAGTGTTGATCACACAGCATGAGAAAGGTGCTTGATCCTTTTGGTAGACATTTCAAGCGCCCAAAGGAATTGTATTAATGTGTTTAAAGAGGGCAGAATATGTCCCCTTAAATTTTATTTCATCAAAAATACAAGTGCAACTTTTAGTTTACAAGTTCTCAAGTTAAAAATACACGTACAGATTTTGTTTTACAAGTTCTCAAATCAGCTCCTTCATGCGCTCAAGTTTTGCAACAGATTTAGCTCCATAAAATGTGGTCAGCACTCAGGATGACTAATGTCCAGGGATGTTATCATTCATGGTATTACATGCACTGTTTTATCATTTCTTTATCATTTCTCTCATCATTCTTTTACTCATTATCATATGTTCTTAGGGTGATTTACTTAATTTTATGAGCTTTATTTCTTTCTATATATTCTATTCTAGACTTTCTGCTTTCAGAACAAAGACGGTTTTCCATTAGCCTACTGGGTGACACTAGCTTTTTCTGTTATTGCTGTTTGCATTGCATTGCTTCACACACACCTCTGTATGTACATCTCTACACACCTCTGCCTATTGACGCCATATTAGCCCTTGATCAACTTGAAAATTACCTTACAAGTTAATAAAAAAACCAAACACACACATAACAAACAAAATGCTTAGCAAGTGTTAAACTTCACTTTTTTGGAGCAGTTTGAAAAATGACCAACATTTAAAGTAGAAAGAAGAAAAAGAAAATAAATACAAAAATATCAAAAATGTAATTGAATCTTGACCTCTGAAATAAAAAATAATAATTTGTGTATATTTCCCCCCATAAATAAATTCTTAAAAAAAATTCTTTTAAGGTATGTACACAGTAGTTAGTATCTACCAAAAGTGACGGGAAATGGTTTGAAAAACATGACAGAGTTCACTGTGTTGATTTGGCCTCAATGTTGAGCACTTGTGGCTTGTGCGGAAAAAGCAAGTCAAATCTGAGGTCCCTGAAAAGATCTGCTGCTAATGTCTTGGTGTCAGATACCAAAGGACACATTGACAGGTTTTGTGGAGTCTATGCCTTGCTAGGTCAGAACAATTTTGGTGCATGAGGGGTCCGACATATTATGCAGGTGGAATGTTATGACTGCTTTGCTCCAATCAGATCTATTATTTATATATTAAAAATCCTCGTTAGGCTCACTCTCAGAGCTAACAATCAACTCATGGTTCAAGTTCCCACTATTTGTCTTTTTAGTTTCTTGCTATTTACAGATCTACTAGAGACTTGATGATTTACCATAGACCACATGTACTTTTTACACTTTACTGGCATTTCCTACTAAGCTGGTATTCATCTAATGTGGTTTAGCTACTACATATCTGCATAACAATCATAATAATCCACAATAATTCATAGAGTTTAAAAAGTCTAAAAAAGATTATCAGTTTTGGACCTCTGGCCAGGATTTGTAATGGAGCTGCATTCATAACTAAATAATTCCTGAAGGTCATGCTGATTTAATCCCACAAACTTGTTGGGATTAGAATATCATGCCTTCATATCTTTGGTTGCTAGGGAAGCTGTGGTTGATTACATTTAGATGAAAGTTTGCAGTCAAGGTTCCAATAAAATTAGCCAATTTTACATAATTTTTAACACAACTTTTAAACTGTTAAAAATTATGTAAAATTGGCTAATTTTATTGGAACCTTGACTGCAAACTTTCATCTAAATGTAATCAACCACAGCTTCCCTAGCAACCAAAGATATGAAGGCATGATATTCTAATCCCAACAAGTTTGTGGGATTAAAAATAGGCATTATTTTTCAAGGGAGTGTACATATCATGGCTAAATATTGTAAAGTTCAATCACAGAAATGATGACAAAGTATATTATGATACTATAATGTATGCAATTCATAACTCCGTTAGACATTTCACACTTTTTTTCTATTTTAAGGGTCTTTTAATTTGACGTATGTGTCCTAAATATTGACGAACACGAACGTCAGAAACACGCGACTGTTAGAAATCACATGGGAAAATGTGTACTCTTAGCATTCTGGATACAGTTAATAGGTGTTTATAAACATTTAAGACCAGAGCAGTCGAGCAAAAAATCGAAACAGAGTTTGTTCGTGATAAGCTTCTCTTGTTACAAAATGGCGACAGATGCAAAGAGACCAAAGGTAAAAAAAAGACTTTAAATGTCGGGTAAAAGCTATTGTGAACTATTTCACATAGCTAACGCTATCGGTTTCACGTTCATCTGTCTGTATGTGTTCGTTCTTAGTTTTTATTCAGAGTTGATTTTGTATTATGGAGGTCATGGTAAGTGTATGCAATTACTTTTAATTTTAGAGGGAAAATGAAAGCACAGACCGAAGCACTGATGAACTTCTGCAGAACTTCTTATCATGGTGTGATAAAGTGAATCTCACGCTTAGCAACAAGGCAAGTCAAAACCACATTGTACATCATCGACCCTTCCCCATTGATCAGACGCTGAACTGGATTGAAGTTTTATGTAAATACATAAGGTATACATAGGTTGATATTCCCCAGATCAAGCACCTGTGGCAAGTGCTGGAAGGGTTATGTAAACGCATTTTGTTTTGCAGGTCTACTTAAGTAAAGAAGGCACAATAGCGGATTATGGCATGCTGGCTAAAGATGACATAGAAGAAGGCCATGTCGTCTTCTCAATCCCCAGACAAGCTCTCCTGCATCAAGGCACTTCTGCTGTCAAGAAGGTTCTTGAAGAAGGTACAGCAATGGACCGACTCTCATCAGCTTCTCAGATTAGATGTGCTGATTGGCTTCTGACTCGGCTATCTTTCCCAGGAATTAGCTGTTTAGACAGCAACTCAGGGTGGGTCCCGCTCATCTTAGCCCTGATGTATGAATACACCTGTCCAGAGTCCCACTGGAGGCCCTATCTGTCTCTCTGGCCAGACTTTAGGAAGCTGGACCACCCCATGTTCTGGTAAGAGGTTTTAAATCGTCACTAAATATCAGACTGTGTTTGATCATATACACTGTCTAATGAAAAGCTAATTTAACTTGTGTGCTGCCCTGGATGAAGTCAGCTCTATTCTATTTTTAAATTGGTTATTGTGGTTTAATTTGCGTGTCTCTCTGGCAGTACACAAGATAAAGTCACTGAGATTTAAGTTGCTGGCGTGGTAGTCTGCTGGTGTTATGTATGCAACTGCGCTAAGATGTTCAACACACTGACATGTAGGTCCAAGGAAGAGAGAGAGAGGTTGCTGAAGGGGACGGGTATCCCTGAGGCGGTGGACACGGACCTGACCAACATCCAGAAAGAGTACGAGGACACGGTCCTACCCTTCATCGCCTCGCATCCTGAGCTGTGGGACCCAGTGCAACACTCCCTGGAGCTCTATCAGAGTATGGTAGCTTTTGTCATGGCCTACAGGTTAGCTACTCTCTCACAGCCATCAGAAACAGCTGGTGTTGCAAAACACATTCCACGGGCTGGGTTACTGTCCAAGAATGTTTGGATTTATGATGATATGAATTTTTTCATATTACATTTTCATATGTAATATGAAAATATTACAGCTTTGGATCAGGACAGATATTTGTTTTACAGTCAGAATGAAGAGGATTACAGTATAGGAGTTGAGTGGCAGTTCTTAAGAACTCTCCTCTGCTGTTTATCTTGAGATCTGAATTACTGTAAACGGGAAGAATCTTTGCTGAAATTGCAGTCCTGCCCAGAGGCGGATTGTGAAGACACAGAGCTAACTGTGGCACACCGTTTCTGTTGTTCCTTCACATTTTAGTTTCCAGGAGCCTGTTGAGGATGAGGAGGATGATGAAGTACCCAGCCCTCCCATGATGGTACCCATGGCAGACATGCTGAACCATGTGTCCAATCACAATGCAAATTTAGAGTACACACCTGTAAGCTTCATTTAAATAAGTCTCATTAACATTTTCCTCCCTTCTCTACTTTAACTACTACCTCAACTGTAGAACTCAGGATTGCCCAGGCACTTTTGAATGTGACATTCGATATTGTAATGTAATATTTCCAATGAGCTTATTGTTCCATTTCTCACCTGCAGGACTGTTTGAAAATGGTGGCTCTGCGTGAGATCCGGAAGGGTGAGGAGATCTTTAACACCTACGGCCAGATGGCCAACTGGCAACTCCTGCACATGTACGGCTTCACCGAGCCCTTTCCCACCAACAGCAACGACACGGCAGACATCCAGATGTCCTCCATGTACAAAGCAGGTGTACAAGGTGCCGTCACATTTCACGCAGTCACAACTTCAGGCTTAAAAACAGCATTTTTTAAATTATAGGAAGACAGGCAGAGTGGCTCAATATCACGCGATCAGTGATGGCTTAGTTACCTTGAAAATGTAATCCGATTACTGATTACTCCTTTTAAAAGTAACTTAGTTACGTTACTGATTACTTGATTTTAAAAGTAGCTACGTTAGATTGCAAGTTACTTTAGTAGTTACATTCAGCAGCAAAATTTATTTTTCTAATACTCACTTTATTGGAAGTGCATTTTTAACAGTAACAATGTATTGAAGCAGAAACTGCTTAATCCAAAAATCCTGAGGAGGGAAACTTTATTGATAACGCAACTGAACAATAACACTGTTCGCTCTCTCAACTCTTCCTCACTAGCCTGCCGCCCCCCCAGTGTCACATAAAGGGCTAAGACTCCTTGAGTGGCCAAGTGCCTGTCAGTTAGGGAATTCGTTGTGAGGAGTAGTAGTCGCTACAGTATCTCCTGACATTACGTTTGTGTAGCTGCGCAGTATTATTTGTAAATTTATTTGTTAACGTAATACAAGCAAACTGTTCAGTCAGACAGCTACTTGTTGTGAAAAGCTCAAATGTTGATTGACTGGTGGGTGCCAGATGACTGGACCAAGGAAGACAGATTTAAAAACAAGGAGCTGTTTTATAAGAGGTCTGATAGTTAAGTGACTGCTCCCTGTCTACTCTAGGACATAAACCTTGTTCTAGATGTTGCTGTGCAAGCTGTCAGTCCTTTTATCCCCCTGCAGCTACAAAGAGCGAGGCAGAACATCGCCTCCTGGTGGCCAAGTGGAACATGCTGTGTGAGATGGAGATAGTGGGGGAGAAAGGTGCCTTTATTTTTGGCAAGAGTGGATCCCTCACAGACACGGAACTGTATACAACCCTGAAGGTATCTGACTGAGGCTGACTTGCAAAAGAACATTTAGTTCATCAAGTATATAAAATGGATGTATGTACAATGTAGATATGCTCTCGGAAGTACTTGCACAGCTGATGACGGGCCTGGATCTGAAACATTTTTTCAACTGAAATCTTATGTACTACACTGCACTTTCTATTACCACTACATTTTTAAACCATAGTACACTGCATTTACCTCCTGGGGGTGGGGTGTTTTTAATCATAGAAGAGTGCCATGCTGGAACATCTGCATGCCTGTGGTGCTAATGAGTCCCCACTGTAATGGACGGCATTAAAAACCTAAAGCTTGTTTCAAAGAGCCATTCAGCAGTCGAGGTCTGGAGCCAGTGTTACTTTGCTAGTGTCGTTCTCACTGCATTACCATTTTGTTTATTGCATTGTTTGCAGGTCTTATCCATGAGTAAAGCAGAGTTTGAAGAATTCCAGGAGAATCAAGGCTGGGAGGTAGATGAGGGTGGTGATGAAGATTCTAAAATGGCACAGGCCCTGAGCTTTGAGGGGCTGCCAGCGCTGGATCCGCGGTGGAAGGGTCTCCTGCAGGCGGCCGCAGGCTTCACACTGGGCATGTACGCAGAGGACGAGGAGACGGACCGCCGGGTGCTGGAGGAGCCGGCCGCCCTGGCCAAGCTGAGCTCCAGAGAGACCAGAGCACTGCACGTGCGCCTGGGTCAAAAGAGCATCCTGCAAAACCTGCGGCGGCTCACCCAGCTGTAGTGGGCCCGAGCCCCAAGGATCACAGTCCACGTTTTCACTTTAGCCTAGCATTGAACGTCAACGTAGCTTAGAATATATAGACCTTCTGTTGGGCTCCATGGACTCATTTGAGAAAATGTGCTGGCTTGAGTTGCAGGACTGAAGTGTACTCAAACATTCCCAACATCGCCAAGTCAGCCTACCACAATGTCAGGTTCTCCAACACTTCTGGACTGTTGAAAGCTGGATTCATCACTACTCTATAGTCTGTGATAAATGTATTAAATGTTACTGCAGCTTAATTCAAATAAACTTTAAATTTAAAAAATCATATCCATTTTACAAAACACTGAAGCAGTGGCTCCCAGTCTGATGTTTGGTCAACTCACTCCCATCCACCAAATGCTTCTGATTCTGATGGAGAGCTGTTCTGAAACCCAAGGCAATGCATGGTCCTCACTGATTTATGATTGTTTTTCAGTATGGATGAGCCAATCAAAAACCTGAAAAGGATCCATCCTGCGGGGGTGATGAACTAGAGCCAAAGCTCACTACAAATCCCGTGAGGACAAGACAGACGCTTACAGAAACAGATCAGTGCAACATGGTGACCTAAATGTTTTGCGTGTCGTTGTCTACAACAGTGACGTTGCTAGCAAGACTCAATTTTCAACATGGTTCTGTTTAAAATCAACAGTACGTCAGAATGCAGTTTCAAGTGTTTAATGCAGTAACTACAGAATGCTTACATACAGGAAATAAGTAGCAAGAACTAAAGGCAACTAGAAAGTACTACAAAATACAACACGCGGACCAATACATTTACAAAACATTCAAAATCCTTACAAAATGGGCTGTATTGGTCCTCCTTTTTGTTCCGCAATTTGGATCTTTGTACAAACTTTAAGATTCAATTTACCATCAAATTTCTGAATATTTCCACAATTGTACAAGTGCCAGGGAGAACCTCCCACCCACTCTCTTCAAACGGTGCAGAGCAGTGAGCCCGTAACACCACTGCCAGACGAGATCTGTCTGAGCTCTACGCCTCTTCACACCAATAGCTCTCCCCTCAAAACGAAACCAGGGGGAAAAATTAATTACAACAGCTTCCATAAGCCACTAGCATTTATCCTCCAGAAAGAAAGTGTTGAAAGAGAAATAAAATAAAAAATTCATGGTGGTAGAGAGAGAGAGAGAGAGGGGGGGGGGGGGGGGAGGGAGAGAGAGAGAGAGGGAGAGGGGGGGGGGGGAGAGTCGAGAGAGAGAGAGAGGGGGGGGAGTCGAGAGAGAGGGGGGGGGGGGGTCGAGAGAGAGGGGGGGGGGGGGGGGGGAGTTGCGAGAGAGCGGGGTAAGACTGTGCGCACCAAGTGTTCAAGTGTTGAAGCATGTACTCATGCTTGTGTCAGATCTGAGGGAAGGGGAAGGTTATGCCAAAACTGCTTAGAAAGTCCCTTTTCTTAATATTTACACTGAAACAATTTTTAGACTGTTTGTTTTTAACAGCATGCCTTCCACTTGCAAAAAAAGAAAGGAGGAAAAAACCAAAACAAAAACGCACACATCCCTGAACCCTTTAGTCTTGAGTACGAGGCGGTCCTGGTCCAAGGTGGAAGGGAGTCCAGTGCTGGCAGAGCTTTGAGATGATTGGACGAGAGAGCGGTGTCAGTGGAGGGGTGGAGGAGGGGCTGACAGGAGGGGCGGGGTTTCACACCAGGCTCCTGCAGCTTAGCTGGCACCTGTGCCCTCCATCACCTGCTGGGCCTGCTTCTGCCCCATACAGCACTGCGCCACCGACTGGAACAGCCTGACACACACAATGAACATCACATTCATTTTTAGCAGCACAAAAGCTATAAAATAAAAGTACAAAAAGGGAGAGGAAGCAACTCACTTTTCGATCTCTGGGGCACAGTGTACAAAGTCGTGGCTCCAGAACTTGAAGGCTGGATTCTTGATGAGTTCTATGAAGGTGATGAGAAGCCCCCATGGGTGCGGCCTGTTCACGATCAGCCTCTCCAGCAGGACCCTGCATCACAGCACACAATCAAAACCTCACCGATCCAAGCAGGCCTCAAACGCAACCCCGGCCAGAGGGGCTAGTCACACGTGCCGTTTCCAGACGCTAGCATGGCTCACAAAGCTAGTGGCAGCACCAACTGCCACTGGAGAAAAAGTAGCATGTATACAATGGCGTTTTTAACGCTGCCTTATTGGAATCACTCATGCCATTGGTCCAGGGTGAAGGATGCATCCATGAGTGGGAGGAGGCGTGGCCTACCTGGTGATCTGCTCCTGAATGGCTTCAGCATTGGCTTCAGCAAACAGGTAGAGCATGGTGCAGCTGAAGTAGTGGGTGTGACTGTTCGGGTAACGCAGCTGATTGGCTATTGCGTTGAGGAACAGGTAGCGCCCTGGGGGAGGGGGAGGGGGAGAAGAAAGGAGGATAAAGTGGCGGACCACCACAAGGCCAGCGGCCACAGCCGTGGAAGCCCACGGTGGGAACACTAAACTGAAGTCCTGCAGCATGAAGCAGGGTGGTATGCGCACGCGTCCCTCCTCACCCTCGGTGTCCAGGTCCACGGCGAGGTTCTGGAAGATGTCCATGTGTGCCGAGTGCGTGATGGTGCTCATGGAAGGGGTGCTGCCCTTGTTGTGGATGTGGCCGATGGCCTGTGTGCCCACGTACAGCACCAGGGCGTTGATCAGCTGGATGTTGTAGCGGTTACCGGGCTCGTTGGACACCTGGCGCATCAAGAAATAAAAACAAAAACGCTTGAACGCGGTCAAATCTCCCCTCCACGAAGAGCTCCTGGGAAGCGGGGCGCCCCCTACCTGCAAGTTGCTGCGCAGCTCGGAGAGGAAGGTGACGGGCGAACGGGTCTTCAGGTACGAGTCCAGATCCTTCTTGAACTGAGAGGGCATCACACCGGTGAAGTTGGTGAGGATGCGCGGCGCGATGTTGATCTCACTCAGCATGTCCACCTAGCACAGGACAACGACAACGTGGACATTGTTTAATGAAACATGTAGCCCGTCATAAGGGACATCTGGATGACGCTGCGGCGTGAGAGACGGCACTACGATGTGGGAGCAGGCCAAGGCAGAGCACCACCTTTAGGTTCGGAGTGAACGGATCTGGAAGCCTCATGTTGCGGGGAAAGGCACTCAGGATCAGGTTCCTCAACTGGATGCAGTTGGGCGGTATCACGTCACAGAAGCCGTAGTGATAGTCACACAGGAACTCTGGGAAATCATGCAGCAGGACAAGGAGGACTCGCAGGGTGCCCTGAAACAAAAGCACATGACCCGTGAGGTCAAGGGAAGGGATCACTGCTGCACTGCTGAAAAAGCGACGTACTGCGGCCACACCACACAAGGCTGATGGAGCCATCGAGTACGTTCGTACCTTATAGAGGATTTGCATAGGTTTGTTAAGCTCCACGTTCCTCAGGAAGGGCGCCAAGTACTTGAAGAGATCGATGAGCAGCTGGGCGTACATGGGCCACCCCTACAGAAGAACGGGGAGGGGAGGAGTTTAAGGTTGTGGCAACGCGACACCAATGGCATGAAATGAACCCAAACGTTCCCAGCGTTCTGTGGGTACATCGGGCAGCCGGGGTACCTTCTGCTGCGGGGTGTGAGCCAACATCCTGGCTATGAAGATGCGGTGGGAGATGAGCTCCAGCCAGGCGTACACAAAGCCCGGGGCCTTGGTCGGCCTCAGGATGTGGAAGGTGTTGCTTTAACGACAAAAAAAAAAAAAACCCCAAACATTTCAGTACGAGATCACACCGTTCTGCAGTTATACAAAACTCTGGTTTAGCTTTCACCTAAAGCGTTGAGAGTCTCTTGCTAGTAAAACACATTAAAACAGAAGGAGGAACATGGCAAACAGGTCTGTGGAAGCCCCGCTGTGCCACGCCAAGCGAGCTCCGGCGGGCCGGCGTTACCAGAAAGCAGTGAGGGTCTGGAAGTTGATGGTCTCCAGCACGTGCTCTGGGGCGTTGAGCTCCAGCAACAGCATGATGAAGATGCGGTGGTACGGCAACTGCTGGAACTCCGTCTGCCGCACGTCGTGGTCCTGGATCAGCACGCCTACCACGATACCCAACACCTACCACAGCACACGGTTCACTCAAGGTCAGATAACTCCGCACAGCCAAAGGCAACAAATCCCTCATGTCTGCTTACGCACACCAGCTGATTCAGACCCACTAGGACAACAAGACTTCTGCCCTGAGCTTATCACCATGTCCCCCCCCACTGGTGTCCAGTTCGGAGCGTCCCTCCTACTCACCTTGTTGAGCAGGTTGATCTTGGTGACTGTGTTGGTGGCCTCCCCCGAGTGTTTGACCAGCAGGGCGATGAGGCGCACGAAGGCGTCCAGGTTGTGGTAGCACTTGGCGCGGATGATGGCGGCGCTGGCGGCCGGGTTGTGCTGCTGCTCCGCCTGGGCCCGGTAGCTGATCTCCACGCACATCTCCGTGCACAGCCGGAAGAAACGCGTGATGAGGTCGTCCGTCTTCAGGATGCCCTGCTGGTGCATCTGTGATGGGGAACACGCATCATGGTGAGATAGGAGCGATGGTGAAAGTAGCTGGTCCAAGATAGTCTTACCAAAAACAAGATCCATAAACCAAACCATGATTTGTTCATCTAGGTGGATTCCCAACTTGGTAATATTACGCTAGTGCTCACTCCCCCACCCTGCAGGGGTGCACCGTCTCCTCACCTGGCCCACGAAGGCAGAGAATGCCTTGGTGCTGTCCCGGCCTGCAGCTGCAGAGTGGTACAGGTTGACCCACTCCCTCAGCAGATACTCCGCCTTCTCGCGCAGGCCCGCAGGGTCGTCGTATTCCGACGCCTGCGAGATCCCAGAATGCATCATGAAGTTGGGCCCGCCGTGGTGCCGGTCGATCATGGCCTCGTAGTTGGAGCGGACCACGTCCATGAGCTGGGGCAGTCTGCAAAAGACCAGACGTGGCTCAAATGCAGTGCTTGCAAAGCCGGTCGCCAAGTCTAATCTTGGGGGAGAGGAGTGTGTGAGATATACAAGCCGTGCTCTAACCCTTCGGGTGCGTTAGCTCGGGAGTGTGCGCAGGTCCTCATGAGGGTCTCGATGGTGTGGAAGAGGTCGGCCTCAGTGATGTGACTGACGCTGCGCTCGTCCACCAGAAGGAGCTTCACCAGCTGCATGGCGAAGGCCACGGCCATGTAGTGCAGCCCGTTCTCCATCGACTGTCGGGGCAGCGGGTGTGGGCGCGTTAAACATCTTAAACTCTACACATGCTTTAACTAAAAAGTACAACAAAACTTTCAAAAACCAACAGCGCCCTGGGTAGTGCGGGAGGCGTGAGGAGGCGGGGCGTCTCACCTGGGCCAGGTGAAGGTCGTACTGCTGCATGTTCACCAGGTGGTTCCTGATCAGCAGCTCTACAGCCTCCACGTTGTATTTGTACTCATCGCGGCATTCGATCAGGCACCTGCAACGTTCGACGCCACGTTAGGAACGGCAGCGCGACACCGGGTGCGTGCGGGACAGGTGGGCGGGGCTAGAGAGTGACCTGGTGATCTGCTTGTTGCACCACTGCGGTCCGTAGGCGCGACTGTCCTGCAGGGCCTTCAGCACCAGCAGGTGGCACTCTCTGTAGCTCAGCAGCAGGTCCGCGTCCGCTCCACTGGTGGCGTCCAGCAGACCCTCCACGGCCTGGACGTGGGAGGAGGAGACAGAAGGAGGACTGAGATACATTCCTAGGGGGAAACCCCCATTAAATAGATCACAGAAGGGGAGCAGAGGCAACAGAACCAGAAGGACTGACCTTCTGCAGCAGGCCCAGGGCGGTGATGCCGTCGCGGGAGTTTCGGGCCATGGCCACGGCCTCCAGCAGGCTGCGCAGGGCCTGGGCCTGCGGGTTCATGGCCAGCGCCGGTGGGATGGCGTGCAGGTGCTGCTCCAGGTCCGAGATGCATTTGTCGTAGATGTGGGCCATGTCGTCGGTGGGCCACGCCTGCTGCTGTAGGTGCAGAGTGGGGGACGCGTGAGGATCCAGAGCAACACCCTGCACACGTAAAAACCTCGCAATGTGGACCTTACAAACGGACCTAATCACTTAGCAAACAAGGCACTCAAACAAACATAACCCTAAACATTAAACTAATTAGTAACATTAGGCAGGAAATGTTAAGCCAGTCTGGAACGTACCTTCATTGGCTGAGCCAGGAACCCAGTGGGCTGAGACAGATCGTTGCTGGGCAGGAACCCCGGAACGTTCCGGGCAAATTCCTCATAAACAGCCAGCTGCTTAGGGTCCACACCACCGACCTGTGGAGCAGAGACACATTAACACACACACACACACACCCCCAACTCCTGACTTCCACCAGGTTGAATTGAAACCTTATGCAGCAGTGAGCGTTCTGTGGCCAAGGCCCAGGGCTCGGGGTGGGGCGGACGTGCCTTGAGACGGATCTGCTCGGGCATGCGCTCAGCCTGGTAGGTGAGCACCATGGGGTCACAGTAGCGTCGGCCCTCCTGACGGGCATGCTTCCTCAGCTCAAACTCCTACGGCACACACACGTTAAGACGTTTAATTTCATTGGCTAGGATGATGTGATGCCCCCCCCATCCTCCACACAGGACACTAGGGTTTAAGGAGTGTGGAAGACGAGCGTCCTCACCGTGGCCAGTCTCTTGTCCATCTCTGGTCCAGCCTTCTCCACAGCCGTCTTCTGTATGAAGCAGCAAGCCAGTTCACAGTTATCCTGCGCAATGCGGGCGGCGGCTTCCTCCATCATCTCCCTCTGCTGGGACGTGGGTGCCTGGAGAGGGACACACACACACACACACACACACACGCGCACACACACACACACACACAGCGTGAGTGACCGCAGCAGAGCCTCGACGGCCTCCGACGTCACACACACCGCCTGGCCCAGTTCTACCGTTCATCTCCCTCACGTTGGGATTCCCAAATCACAAGAAACCACCACGCGGAGGCTGGCGAGCGTGACCACACACCCTGAGCGCAGCGGCGAAGCTGTTCTTCAGGTTGGTGGCGATGCTCATCAGGAGCGGCTCCCTGCAGGTGATCATGGCCATGCCGGCCGTCAGGTTGCGCATCATGTGGTGGGCGGCGACGCGCATGTGCGACTCCTCCGAGTCCAGGGCGAAGTCCTTCCGCACGATCTGCTCGCAGGTGGTCATGGCGATCTTGATGGAGCGGTCCACCACGGGGTGCACGAGCTCCTGCACCGCCCGCTCGATGGCCTGCCGCACGCACTGCTTCAGCTGGGGGTGCGCCTGAAGGAGGGCCACCTGCTCCCGGGACCGGAGGGGGAACGCAACACGTCAACACACGCGTGAGCTCCTCACACACCTGATGTACTGGTGAGGTAACGATCCGAGCGCTAAGCGGTGAGGAGGGCGAGTTAAGCTCACGTTGCTGTTGATGTTGATGTGTGGCGCCAGGCCTGCCAGTGCGTACACGTTGATGTCATGGTAGCTGAACTGTGGGGTGGGCGGGCCGGTGGTGGAGGTGGCTGCCGTGGAAGCAGGAGCAGATGGGGCAGCTGCTAACAGAAGAAAGTGCATTTAAAAACAAACAACCAACCATGTCCCTGAGCGCCACGGGAAATACAAAATGTACAACATGAAGCAGACAGAGGTGTTAAGTTTGAATCTTTTCTGTTCCCTCAATTTTTTTTCCCTAACAACCAACTCGCATGTATCTCTACTTAAACGAGTAATTTACTCAAGAGGGTGTGAAAGTATAGGCACAACAGTGTTATGCTTCTTTACACTAAGCAGGCATGCAGACACCCACACTGGACTCCTGTAGTGACTATAGGAATCTCCTCCGGTGGCTTGGTCTCCTTCTTTGGTGCGGACAGCTGCTCCTCCAGACTCTTGAGCTTCTCTTTGTCCTTCAACAGGTTTCCTGGCTTCAGGTCATTAATGTCCAGAGACAGGTTCTTACACAGCACCTCGATCTCAAACTTCAGGTTGAGCTGTATAGAGAAACGGCAAGAAATGGACTTTTACATTGGTACTGAAGACAGACACTGCAGAATGTTGTAGAAGGTGTAAGAAAACCAAACCACCACATTAAAGTGGCTGAAGAATCACTGACCTTTAGATCATGTTCCTGGTGTAGCTCAGCCAATACATTCATGATGGCCATGGTCCAAGGGTTCTGTGGCCGGAACACCTACAGAACCACCACAAAACCACACTGTGACTAAGGCGTTCATTCTTCTGCTGTTCAAGTCACTAGGCGGGTTGGAGGAAAAACACCCCCCCCCCCCCCACGCCGTTCAGTGCTCTTGTGGTTTTAATTTACAATGTGGTTTCTAAATTACAACTTAAAATGTTAAAATGCTTATAGCATTACACAAAACCTTCACTCACAGGTTAGGATTTCCAACCTTTTCTACCTTCTCTCTTTTTTTTAAGTACAGGGTCAAAGCCTTATAACAAAGCATGACACAGTAGCCCGATACCAGATACCAAAACCATAGTGTGTGTAGGTGGAGATGGATTACCACGCTACGCAGGCTGGACTCCAGCACTTTGGCCACAAAGGGGACCACATAGAGCAGCTCCTGCTGTCCCTTCACATACGCCTCTAGCAACAGAGACTTCACCTCCAAGTCCTGCACAGAGCCACAGCAATGACGTCAACACATCTGCAAAAAAAACCCCTCCATACAGACGCACAGATCACCACTGTTTAATATGAATGTCAGAGCAGGATTCGGAGGAAGAGCTCACGGTATAGAGGATGGGCTTGTTCTTAGCCAGGGTGATCATGCCGAGCCAGTGACCCAAGTTCTTCAGCAGGGATCGATCAGAGAAATTAGCAGCTGCCTTGTCAGAGGTCAGGAGGACCTAAAGAGAGAAAAAGAAAAAAAAAAACAAATGCAGAAATGAGCTGCTTGACAGACGAGCTTTGGGGGGAGGGGGTTATGGTCGGAGCACGACGGAGCAGTTACCTTAATATTCCTGTACGTCTCGTTCAGAACCATTTTGACAAACTCTGGGTTTTTCAGTGTGTCGAGGAAGTTGGAGTAGAGACTGTGGAAGTTTGGTTCAATGCTAACACGTTTCATCACCAAGTACTGAGACACCCACGGCATGAACTCTTCCTTCACCGTTTCCTTTAGCTCTTCAACCTTACACACAAAACAGAGTTACGTTTGGGTACCATGCCATGTTTAGACTTTTGGGGAGGTGGGGTTGCAGTGTGTGTGTGTGTGGGCCACTTTTGTACCTTTTGAGACATATTAGACTGTGATAGGTTGTTGAAAATGAAAGCAATCTTCTCCTGCACGTTCTCTGGGGGTTCTACAATCCTCTCGGTTTGGTCTGTCGCTACCAGCAGTGTGTCTATGTTTGTGGTGTTGATCGAAGGCTGTGGGTCAAAAAGCAGACGTACATTACAGAACATCCTCACAAACACGGCTCGGCTTTTTGAAGCAGGATCCAGAATTCTCACTAATCACCAGCGTGCTGCGCATCTTGCTTCTCCTTTCTCAGTCACAGAACCACACTACAATAGGACTGCACCAACAATCAAATCCTTGCATTTATTCCAGCAAGCACCAATTGTGATCGTGTTACTCACCGGCACATCCTTCTTAAAGCCTGCGGTAGGTCTGGAGATGGTGGTTTTGGCAACGGTGGTGGTGGTTGTGGTGGTGGTCACAAGGGTGCTAGCCTGGCCTGGCTGAGGTGCTTTGGTTGGTTGAGACTGGGCCTGGGCCTGGGCCAGAGCCAAGCTGCCCGGCGTGGTGATGGAGCCCTGCATCTTCACCGGAGGGTCACGGGACTGCTGCCCATACTCAATATACTGTACACACAGGACATGGAAGACACAACCGGACTTATTAATCTAGAAGTGCTGTAGGGTTAGAATGGAAAAAAGCTTTTGGTTAACAGCAGGCAAAATTAAGAAAAATATACAAGAAACCCATTTACCTCTTGCAAATGGTGAGGGAACTGCAGAAAATGGCTTATTGAAGCCAAATGCTGACAATACTGTGGATAGTCCTTCAACCTACAAAACAGGATCTAATGAACCTTAAGCACAAACAGAACCACTTCTCATTGGATTACCTAGTTTGCTCAATGGATCACCTAGATTGCTCATTGGTGTGGGATACCTTCCACAGAGCCTTCATTTTAAAAATAATCCAGACATGCATGCAGAATCCTAAACAGCCAAAGTATTGCAGAAACAGAAACTGAAGCCCTTACCGATTCTTAAACCGATCTAGTGCAGCGATTCCAAAGTAATACATTTTGGAGCCGTAGGGCTTGCGCAGTGCCTCCAGAACGTATCGCAGGGCGAGGCCCAGCGCCATGTAGGTGACCAGCCCCTTCTCGATGATGCCGCCGAACAGGCAGGCCGTGATGTGCAGCTCCTTGTCTGGGTACTGGGGGAAGAAGCGGTACTCCTCAAACAGGTTGCGCAGCATACAGTTAAACACCTCCCGCTCACGCTTGATGTTGGAGTCCTTAAACCTCTGCAGCATCTCCAGCACCTGGGACGGACAGGACGGACAGAAATGTGTGAATTTCGGACAGTCTCCAGAGAATGACGCTGCTACAAAGCGCACGCACAGATCCAATGGGGATGTGAGCTCACCTCATCCACAGACATGGTGGGGTGAGGTGGGTGGTTGTAAATCCTCTGAAAGTAGCTGTTGGCCTCATCGTCGATCTCCTTACTAAAGTGCTGATTGGCCTCAGGCCACACCTGAGAGAGGTCAGCTGGGGGAGGAGGCAGAGAAGACCTTAAGGCACCATCTGAGCACCGTCATCAACATGACCGTCACTATAAATACAGGCCAAGCTCTAGAGCAGAGATCTCGGATGAGATTTAGTCCCCTGCAGAGTCGAGATCCAACCCTAACCCTCACAAATCTGTTCCAAGACATCTAAACATGGGAGTCAGATGGAACTGAGCTTTGCCGGATGGTGGCGATACGTCTCTGGAGCAGAGTGGTACCGTTCTGACGCATGACTAACAAACAGACAGTGTGCACAAGGTCAAAATAGGTAACCGATTCTTGCCAAGCAGCTTTTTAAAATATATCTATATAGCATTTCCAGACACCAGAATTTTGAGTGACTGCACAAAACAAGCTTGTACTTTTGGACAAGCTGGTTGGCAAGGAGAATCTCACAGTAATGTAGACTGATCTGTATTTCCTCTGGAGACATACAAAAATAGAGGGTAGTACAAATACATTTGCAATTTAGCACCCTTTAAAAGTGTCTGTAAGCCACAGGAACACTGCCTGGGGTGGGAGGTTCACATTCAGAGGAAACACAGCCGAGGCACCCGGGCTCAGTCACACCACCACTTTCAGGGCTTCAACCTACAATGCTGGAAGGTGGGCGGGTTCAGCCCTGGGGTGCTCATCTTGCGCGGGCCAAACGGGTCGCTGCTCACCGCTGGCATGCCCAGGCTCGACCCAATGCCACTCAAGCTGCCGGAACCCAGCGGACCTGATCACAACACATCACTGCAGTTAGTAAAAAAAAACACACACAAAAAAGTAGATGCCACAGCAAAAAAGGTTGTGGATTGGTTTGAGGTAAGCTTTATTTACAATATTCAGAGGCACCTGGGAGCTGGGAGGAGAGGCCACTGATGCCGCCGAAGGCCGTGCTGGGGTTGGGGTTGGTGAGAGGGGGGAAGGCCTTGGCAGGGGACTGGGGGTTGCTGAAGGCGGATCCCAGCGGCGTGGGGAAACCTTGCATGTTCTGGGTGTGGGTGCTGGCTGAGCTGCCCAGGTTTAGAGAGCCCATTGCAGTGAGGGGGTCCACCTGAAAACAAGCAGGAGACATTAAACCATTAACTAACCAATAACGCCAACTATGGTATATGGAAAAAACTCCAGAAACACTACTAATAAAGGGTGGCAAATGCGAGTGCATAGGTAAGATACCAATCTGAGAAGCAGAAGTGGGCCAAACCCATTTTTACACTATGTGATAACAGGTATCAATTTGGTATTTTTCAGAGTTGAATCTGATCAACTTTCATACAAGATACTGAAATCCAACATGCATGTGAATCACAGCATGCACTGGATTTCATGCGACTTGAACATCAATCCGGTTTGATATCGATCAACATTAGGCACTGGCAGGAAGACGAGATGGACAGCATACATTGCAGACACATCAAGACGCAGCCCTTTAAGTGAAGCAGTCGCCATGACTCCAGAGAGAACATTAAGTCCTGTGCTGCCAAGTTCCCGGGCAGCCTTATTAACATGACCATTAGGCCAGTGGTCGCTATGAACGGCAGACTAAGTGGCATCTGGCTGCAACACAGCTGGAGTGTCACTTGAAGTAATGCTGCTTTACATATGGGGGTTTATGAGCATGATCTGTCCTGGCCAAATTCAGATTCAGGACATAAATCAGGACCAGGAGCGCTTTCACCTGCAGTGTGGTAGCCTTACAGAACTAAACTCAGACCCTACACTGGGTGGTGTGTTGTGGAGGTGGGGAGGGGTGTGGTGGTGTACCGGGGAGATGGCGTCCAGGCTGCTGGTGCTGGGGGCCCGTCCCTTGGGCATGACGCCGGGCGGAGGCTGACGAGCCTTGTTCATCACGTTGCTACAGTTGGCCACCATGGTCAAGATGGTCTCCGACAGTTCTTGAGACACGCTCCTGCTCAGCAGCAAAGCACAGGGGTCACACTACGCGTACTACAGGTCATCTACCGCACTGCACCAGCACAAGGGTGAAAAGTGCAATTGATTCAAGACTGTTCATTCGTTACAATTTACGTCCTTACCCTGCACAGGACTGCAGGCAGGCCAACATGGTGGCCAGGGTTTCAGGAGGCAGCTGGGCGCTTTTGGGCTGGTCTTTCTCCGGGGCCAGCCCGCCCATGATGGTAGGACAGCGTCTCTTCAGGAAGGTCACGCATGCCTGGATGAAGGGCTCCTATCACATGCAGGACGACAGGACTTTAATCTCTCGCTGACCCGACACCACTGATCAACTCTAACGAGTGGCGTGACCCACACACACACACACACACACACACACACACACACACTTACCCCATGCTCTCTGATTTTATCAGTCAGCCATTTGTCTAGTTTGAGGTATTCGCGGCGAGAGGCGAGTGCAGCGAGGTCAATAACAAAGGCAAACGGAGTACCATTTAGCAGCATCGACAGAGACTGGAACACAGAAGGGGGCGGGGTTTGGGAGGGGCGGGGAGAGGGGAGTGAGCAATCTAGTCAGTGCGCATGCTCGGCATTACGTGTGTGGGTGGAGTTTACGGAAGAGCGGCTCCACCTTCAAGTCCTGAGCCACATCCAGGATGCGGGAGAGCTTGGCCTGGTCATACTGCTCCCCCCTCATGTACCACTCCGCCATCGAGTGCATGATGAGCTGGCGAATGGAGGGAGACTGGCCCTAGAAGAGGAGCAGCAGAGGAAGAGACCCAACGTCACCCTCGGCGAAGCCGAGAACCGCGAGGCAGTTCTGGAGAGAGAGTCAGAGGGGGCGGCGGCCGTACCTGCCCGTGCCAGGCGTAATGCAGGATGATGGCAGAGTTGGGGTGGTTGCCCAGGAAGATGGGCATGAGGGTGGAGATGAGCTCGTGCCGCAGCGTGTGCCAGGACGTGCTGATCTGCAGCAGCGCCAGAACCAGCATGTCGGGGCAGTGCTTGATGGGGAAGCTGAAGAGCTGCTTCACCTGCTCGTACTGACCCACCTCAGACAGGCGCAGCAGAGACTCCACCAGGTCCAGGCTCTTCCTGTCAACACGGCAAACCACACGCCTCCCGTGAGTTCAGGAACGCACGCGCGCGTGTAAAACCACGCTAGTCGCGGCAGCTAAACGAAGCTAAACGGAACAGACTCTGCGACCAACACGGATGTATTTCGTGAGGACTTTATCTCTAGGGGCAGAGTTACACGTCACGTTACGGGGAGGCACAGACCATGTGGCTATCTCCCTGTTGTCATCCTCGGGTGGAGCTTTGAGGATGTCGATGGCGACCGTGTGACAAGGGAAGTCGGCGAAGCAGAAAACGTCGGGGCTCATGAGGGACTGCTGGATGAAGGAGAGCTGCAAAAGGAGAGGGAGGGAGTGAGATGGAGAGTTCCACGACTGCAGGAACTGACCCAACAACCAGTACTTAATCAGGCAATCACACTAAACGCTTCATTGCTCTCCACAGCGTGGAAAACCGATTCTAACTAAACTACTCTGGAAGAGTGAAGCGGCGTAGAGTGAACGGGTCGTGCGAGGCCGTTTACCTGCCCTTCTGCATGTTTCCACGGCCGGTACACCAGGTCCACGGGGAACACCTCCATACCCAGGCCCCGCTGAATCCCGTAAACCACTATGTGCAGGCCCTTGCTGTCCCGTATCATGAAGCCTGGGTGGTCCAGCTCATACGTCACCTCTTTGAAATTCAGATTGGGATTCTGACAGGAAACAAATCAAATTAAAGAACAAAGTCAATTTAAAAAAGGAATAATAAAGTTAGCTAATAAACATGACCAAAATGTTTTAAATGGTGAAGACTAAAACTGTTTTACTGCAGTAACAGCCAGCCAATACTAAACATTAAGTTCATCACTATGCACCAAAGAGCAGTGAACAGGACTTACGAGCTCTTTAACAACATCAATGAGAACTTCCACGTTCCAGGTGTGGGGCTGAGAAGTGTCGCTTTTATCCTTCCCATCACTCCAGATGCCGCTGCCCGGGGCGGAGATGGACTGCAGTAAAAGCAGAGCAGAAATCAGAAAAGCTCGCTGGGCACCCCGCCACGACGGGCCCACGCAGGGACAGGCGCACGCAGCGCTGCAGAGGGGCACGTCGACGACGCGTGGACAGTACCTGGAGTGGGATTCCATCAGAAAGGCCAGAGTGTGTGCGGGCCATCATGCCCAGCACTCTGGCCACCTGGCAGGCGGTCACCTCACGCACCCCATACTGCAGGATAATGTTCCTGCACTCATCGACACTGCACACAAAGCCACAGGCAACACGTTAAACATCACGCGCCTCCCGTGGCGTCGGACAAAGGAACCGTATGCGCAAAATAAAAAGCACCTTGCACAAAAGCCATAGCCAACTTCTTGCATAAACTCTGCAAGGGAACTCTCCATCATGGTCTTGGCTAACTCTCCAGAGTCTGGCAGGATCCTGTCCATGAGAATGTCCCGTTTCTCAGGGTAGAGAAGTGGTGCAAGCACCACAGGGCAGCGCTCCTGCGGGAAATCTGGAGGGGACAAGGGACAAGGCGTGACGACACTATAGACCCGCGAGCATAGCATGAACCCACTGCTAATTCTACAGACCAGTGCACAGCATTAACCCGCTGCTGATGCTATAGACCCACGCACAACTATCCCGCCACTAATGACCCACACACAGACACCAATCACACTGCTAATGCCAGAGAATGACGCACACACCATAAATCCGCCGGCAACACCAGATTAACCCACACCCACCCCAAATAAGACTGATGCCAGACAAACGCAGAGCATATACCAGCTGCTACCATCAGACCAACACAAACCTGCCACCAAGAACGCACACACACACACACACACACACACACACACACACACAATAATCGCATAGCTTATTCCACAGACTGACAAACAGCATAAGCCCAGCACAGTTCCAGCACAGTTCCCTATTATAGGTGTAAATATGACATCTTTAGCGAGTATCCTTCTGGTGTACCCTGCATCAAACATCTCTTCCTTTGTCCATGGTTTCACAGCACTGAGCAATTTACTTTACATAGATCATATTTTGTTCATCCACTAGGAAATAACTTGGCTAAATACATCTGACAGCAAAAATGCTGTTAGCAACAGCTACAATTAATTCCCTAGGAAAATACAACAAGGTATTACAGGTCCAGTAATTTATAGGTTCTAGTAATCCAGATAATGTTTTGTCAACATCTAGTATGTAGTAGTGTATGCTTATCTGAGGTCATTCCCCCCCCAAAAGGACTTTACTCAAAGCATCTGTTCAAGTTCACACACAGCAAGAACTGGCACCCGTGCCCAGGTGGGCCCTTCACGTGGGCCCTTCACGTGGGCCAGGCCACAGGCCCTCACCTCTGCACAGTGTTTTGAGGAAGGCGTCGATCTGCTCCTGGCCGACTCCGCTGGAGCCCTTCTGCCCAAACAGCAGGTGAGAGAGCAGCAGGTGCAGAGCCTCTATGGCAATGTCCTGGAAGCCACCTTCCTGGCTGCCCCCGAGGTCGGCGTCCACGTACGAGCGCAGGAGGTCCGGGAGCTTCTGCTTCACAAACTGGCCGGCTGGCAGAGTGGAGAAGGTGGTTGGGAAGCAGCTTCAGACACAAAGTATTCAAGAACACTGTCCCCGCCAACAACAAATAAAGACAACATTGTGTATTTAAGGTTTGCACATGTTTTAGGACTTGGGATTTCCAAAATAAAAAGGACAAGTGGATGAAAAAAAACAAAGACGCCCGCCCATCCCACCCATTCACATAACCCTGCAAGAAAAACACTGCAATAAACCAGCAGGAGACAAACTAAAACCAAATTAAAAAGTGCCCAGAGCAGAGATTTAGCAATTCAAAGACTGAAAAAAGCTGTAACTGTATTCAAGGGTTAACACTCATCAGGCTAAACCTATAGCAGGAAGGGCCCCAAACACTTACCAAACCCTCGAAGGTCTGTGTTACTGGAGTTCAAAAGAGCAAGGCCAAAAATGACCTGGTCCACCACAGCGTGGGTCGACATAGGAAAGAGCATACTTCAGTGAGCACACACAGTAGCGCACACAAGCTCTGCATAGATTAGCTACCGCAATACAGTGATCATCTCTTACCTCTTGAACCTTGCTTAGTTTAAGGACTTTACTAAGTTGTGGGAACAAATGTTGCGAAGGCTTCAAACTCTGGGTGGGGGGAATGTAGAAAAACCAACATGAAAAACTAATTTATGGCTAATGGTTGGTGACAGTTTCAGAAACATGCAACAAGGTTTCATTAAAACTGCATCCGGCAGGATAACAATACAGACGGCACAAGGTTACCTTCTGATAATGCAGAGGATTGTCAATGGCGTAGCACAGCGTCGAAATAAAATTTGGCTTCGTGATAAGAGACACACACTCCTGGATCAGAAACTGTGTCTGTGGCAAACGGATGAACAAAAAGCAGAGCATGAAGCACTGGAAGGACACACAGCCTGCAGAACCTTCAACAGCAAGATCATGGGTGTGAACAGGTGTACATTGTTTCTATAAAAAGTAATCAAAACAATAGTCACTCTGGGAACTTTTGACTTAACAAATTGAACAATACACAGTGCTGCATGGTGCTTTATGCCGATAACCAGTAAATTATTAACTAAATTGGTTCGACCTGCATTTCGTCATGCCTGTTGTGGGGGAACCACGTCCCTGGTGATTACGAGATTACCATTTGGTGCACCATAAGCATTGAGGTGCAGGTTTGTGCTCCAAGGACGTTCAAATATGAATCAATTATCTGCTTGGTGCACATACGCAACAAATCTGCATTTATTCTAGGATATTTTTTACACTGCAATGCAGCAGAGAAGCTTTGACTGTATCACAGTCAAACACCAAGGATGCCCCATTATCCCTCAAGCACATACATTTAAATTATATACTTATGAAAAATTATGCACTGCAAAAAATACCTGGTGGAAATCTTTACCACTGCTTTTACCATCGCCACTGAAATCGACATGCGAAAAGAGACAGCGTAGTAAATGCCTGTCTGCCTCAGGGCCGTGACGATTCACAATCTACGAGATGGAGAGACAGATGGGAAGAGCACAAGTATGGTCCAGGTCCATCAACAAGCAATAATTCTCTCCACTGACTTAACACCATTACAGCATCAGTCAGTAAAACACTTCTCACAAGTCCTTCAGCTAGAACAGGAACAAGGCTTGGAATGTTGCTGGGGAGTGTTGGACAAATTTTCCAATTACTGTGTTCTTCAGCTAAATTCATGTCCATGAATTCTAGCAACTACGGCCCCATAAAACCAACCCCATCATTAGTAAAAATGTAACTCACGTGCTGTATTTCTTGCTGGCTGGCTCTGTAGTTTTTCTTAGTTAAATTGTCCACCAGGTAGCTGATTTGAGACAAAGCCAGCGAGAGCGAGTCAAGATTCATTGCTGGTTGGGGCGGAAGCAGGCGGCCGAGCCCGGCGCAAAATCACCATTATTCCCCTTTAGTCACTTCAGTGATAGGTTACTTCTGCTCCCCCCCCCCCAAAGGTGTTAAAATGTCCGTGTGTTCCAACAAGCTGCTTCTACCAGTGGATCCTGATTCAGTGTAAGGTCCCTCAGTGCAATTTCAACTTGGACATCTATACAATTTTGGGAAGGAAAACAGAAGAATAATGTAAATAGTGAGAAATAAGTGAACATAAATCTCTAATACAATAAAAAACAGATCTACATCACATTTATAATCAGAATTTTTATACGCATTTAATAACATGCATAACACTAAAAACGTTTAGCATATTCTCTGCAATGAATATAAGTGCTTACATTTCTACCTGATACAACTATGGCGGAAGGCACTACAGTACAACGAAACTTAACGGTGTAGCTGCTGCATATCCGGAAGCCATATTAACTCCCGGGTCTAAGGCCTTGCCCTTTAGCATTGAAAAAACTTTACTGGCATAAGGAAAGTTTTAAAGCAGTTTGTTACACACAAACTACTCGACTACTCCCGTTAATTATGTCAAAATGTGACATTTTGAATTTCATTTTGGGGGTTGGGGGGGGGGGCGACTCTAAATGTAGTTGTAGCTAATAAATGCCAAAACGCAATCGACTAATCTTCGACTAATTGCCTACCGCCATAATTGCGGACTGCATCGCTCATGCAGATATCAGTATGCACGTACAATTCACACTTTTATTAAAAGACACGCAAATTTTAATTTACGGCGCAACAGACAAAAACAATCGAAATCTGCGACGATGTTGGCTGTCTGGCTAGCTGGAAATCCAAAACGCTCCTTAAACAGCCGTACTGTACGTGATGTCTTGTCAAGTTTGCCAACTCTAGCGTTAAACATATATTTAAAAATGGAACCCAAAGCTTCCCGGTATTTTAAAGATGTAAATTTGTGGCTAGAAGAGAAATCGAAAAGCATGTGCCAGGTGACCAAGCTGGTTGGTCAAGTGAGTAAACTTTCGATAGCACACATTAGCAGGCCAACATTAGCAATTCTACAAAACATTACAGGTAGCACTCAACCCAAACTAAATGATGGGGACCTTACACGGTTAAGTGTCTAGTAGACCCACTCGACATGATTTAAATGTCACAAGTAACGTTAGACGTTAATCAATCCACGTTAGTTGGTTAAAAAAACGAGCTGTGTCAAGTTAGCGAGGTGATTTCTTGAATAATGTGACATGGTACAACTTGGCTAATAAGCTAGCCAGCTAGTTAACTGCTGTCCTGCGTTAGCTGGTCGACTTGGCTGAAACGTTTATCGTGAAATGATCCAGGAGCGGCAGGCGGACCACCGCAGCGCAACACGACACAGGACATCACTGGTGATGTGCACTTAAAACCGCAGTAATTACATTTACAGTCACTTACTCACTACAGTAAAATGGGAAGTCATCGGTGGGCAACACGTCTGTCGAACAGCCGTTCGCTAACAAGTTGCCACAGTCGTTTAATATCTGACAAGATAGCTCGTGTTAAACTACAGCCACTTGACTCTCCTGTGGAGAATATAAATCACGTATGCCTCAACTTGGTGTTACAATTTAGACAAAAAATATATATTAATGACTTCCCGTGTATTTAGGTAGCTATGCTAGCTAGCTAGCCGACTTGGCTAATACTTACAGGGGTAAAATTCACGTTAGCTACGGGACCACCAGCCCCGACAGACCCAGCAGGCTAACTATTGTTCCAAACCGAGCCGAGCGCACCCGGCCACAGGCAGCGTTAGCCGAGCGTGTGGCTAGCTCGAGCACCCGGGCGAACGGCAGCTGGAGGGGAAACGTCAGCCCGTCGTTTCGCTAGCTAACCGAACACTGCGCATTGTTAGCGGGGGTTAATTGCGAGGGCGACGGGGGCGGCTGTAGCAGCAGCAGGGCCTCGCAGCTCCGCGCCGCTCCAACACCAGCGAACCGCGGCTAGCCGGCCAGCCAACGTCGGTGTTGACGTGTTAGCCGAGCGGTTTAGCTAGACAGCGAAAACGCGACCCGGGTTACAAACTACTCGCGAGTGGCTTCGTGAGAATTATAATTCTTTTCTTATTAATTATAAAAAAATTATAATGTTTTTCTTATTTTGGTTAAGTGAGCAGTGTGATAGTAAAGATAGCCCGGGCATGCTGCCCCTCACTCACTAGTTCATTTGCGAGCGCTGGTTGGCTTGATGCAGCAGTTTTAGCATCTTAGCTTAGCTTAGCTAGCCAAGTTGTACGTTAGCGCTGGCCAAGCTAGCGTTAGCCAACTGTGCAATGCCATGAGATAACATATAATAATCAAATGTATCACAGTATGTGATTCGGCCAAAAAAGAGACAAAGCAAATACACGTGTTACCTCGATTCATACAAATTATGTGCTGATGATCATTTTCTTATATTTCTCGTCTCAATCTTGACAGATAAAAGGTCGCTTTCTCCACAGTTCAGTTTGATTTTTCAAAATAAAATGGCGACTGTCATGTCTCGCGCGCCCCCAGTGCAGTCTTCTTATGCTCGCTCCCGAGCTCGTGACACAGCAACCTATCAAATGGTGTGTGCCCTATTCGTGCAGCAGGGGCAAAAAATTGCTTGAGCCATTTTAGCCATAAAAAGCTGCACATTACATTCAAACGGCTTCGCTCAAACATCAGGCATTCTTAATATTTGAAGTAGAAAGTCCTTCATTTAATAAACACGATGCACTCTTTCACGTTTTTTTTCCAAATTGTTTCCTACTGTGATATACTGGCTCATTAATTTGCTAAAACATTAGGTACACACTAGGTTACATTTATAGATGTAACACATAGAATTTACCCTGAGCTACTGACCTAAGCTGATATAACCAATATTTGCATGGATTTAACGCTTCACGCAAAAAAAACGCCTCATGGTTAGGAGTCTTAACATTGCTTCTAAGAGCCTTGGTTTCCTTGCGCTCAAAGACAAGAAATATGGAACTATAGCATGAATGGCTTCTTACATATAAGCAGACATTTATCTAAGTCACAATATGGACAGTGTAAAACTTTATATTGGAATATCTTTACTAAACATATACTCGAGATAATTTAACGAACAAAATAACTTTACATTTAATAACTAATAAATAGGCTACAGCAGATTTAGTTGTCATTTCTTCAATGCTTTCAGTAGCTGCTTAGTCTGAGGCAGAAATTAGGTCAGAATGCTGACATAGCAGTTCTAAAATACTGATCACTGTAATTTGTTAAAACTTTAGAAACAGCAACGCAGCATCAGATTGCTGGTCACCATTATTCACACAGGAGGATCACTGGTGCTCATTGGTTAGATTTCTGCAGACACAACATTCAGCTCAAACGTTCAGCTCAAGGTGTTCCTCAGCAAGCCAGCAATGCAATGACATTATACTCCCCCCCCCCCAATTCCATTTATTTTGCTCTATATCCAATTATTATGTTGGCTTGCGAAGCAGCCAACATACTGTTCTCCCTATTCTTCTTTTTCTTATTATTATGTTGGCTTGCGAAGCAGCCAACATACTGTTCTCCCTATTCTTCTTTTTTATGTTGGCTTGCGAAGCAGCCAACATACTGTTCTCCCTATTCTTCTTATTTTTTTTATTATTATTCTATTCGACTTTTCGGTAACTTTCACAGGCCGCAATTTTTGAGCTAGAACCTTGAAAACCGGCAGGATCACAGATCCCATATGGAAGAAGTGTGCTTGTGCTTTTGGGACATGTCGGACATACGGTGTCCTCAGGACAAGTCCTCAAAGTTGACTTTTTCCCATAGAGAATGAATGGCGGAATGTTCAGAACTGAACATTCCGTAAGGGAGATCCCCACAGGCTCACACAACACACGCACGGAACCTCTTCTCTCCCTCAGTCCCTGCAGCAGTATTAACTGTATAACTGAACAACAACTCAATTTTAACTAACCCACAACCAATTACCCCTCAACAGTAATTGCCCCATAACAGTAATTGCCCCACCACAAATAAATACCCCCTCAAAAAAAACAAAAAAAAAAACACAACATCTAAACAAGCTTTTACCAGGAACTACACAATAATCTTAATACCCATCAACAACAATAACCCCAACAGGTCAATAACCCCTCAATATCAACTACCCCACAGCCAATTACCCCTCAGTAATAATTACCCCAAACAGCTAAATCACCTCTTAACATTAACAACACCATTAAACTAATAGCCTTTAACAATAACAAATACATCTGCATTAACTACCCCAATGGCAATAGCCCCTCAACAGTAATTGCCCCACCACAGGTAATTGCCCCTCAACAACAAATACAACATCTAAACAAGCTTTTAACAGGAACTACACAGAAATCTTTAAAGCTATCAACAGCAATAACCCCAACAGGTCAATAACCCCTCAATGTCAACTACCCCACAGCCAATTGCCCCTCAACAATAATTGCCCCACCACAGGTAAATACCCCCTCAACAAAACATTCCACATCTAAACAAGCTCTTCACAGGAACCACACAGTAATCTTAATACCCATCAACAACAATAACCCCAACAGGTCAATAACCCCTCAATATCAACTACCCCACAGCCAATTACCCCTCAGCAGTAATTGCCCCAAACAGCTATATTACCTATTAACTGAAACAACACCATTAAACTAATAGCCTTCAACAATAACAAATACATCTGCATTAACTACCCCAATGGCAATAGCCCCTCAACAGTAATTGCCCCACCACAGGTAAATACCCCCTCAACAAAACATTCCACATCTAAACAAGCTTTTAACAGGAACTACACAGTAATCTTAATAGCCATCAACAACAATAACCCCAACAGGTCAATAACCCCTCAATATCAACTACCCCACAGCCAATTACCCCTCAGCAGTAATTGCCACAAACAGCTATATTACCTATTAACCGCAACAACACCATTAAACTAATAGCCTTCAACAATATCAAATACATCTGCATTAACTACCCCAATGGCAATAGCCCCTCAACAGTAATTGCCCCACCACAGGTAATTGCCCCTCAACAACAAATACAACATCTAAACAAGCTTTTAACAGGAACTACACAGTAATCTTAATAGCCATCAACAACAATAACCCCAACAGGTCAATAACCCCTCAATGTAAAATACCCCACAGCCAATTACCCCTCAACAGTAATTGCCCCACCACAGGTAAATACCCCCTCAACAAAACATTCCACATCTAAACAAGCTTTTAACAGGAACTACACAGTAATCTTAATAGCCATCAACAACAATAACCCCAACAGGTCAATAACCCCTCAATATCAACTACCCCACAGCCAATTACCCCTCAGCAGTAATTGCCCCAAACAGCTATATTACCTATTAACCGCAACAACACCATTAAACTAATAGCCTTCAACAATAACAAATACATCTGCATTAACTACCCCAATGGCAATAGCCCCTCAACAGTAATTGCCCCACCACAGGTAATTGCCCCTCAACAACAAATACAACATCTAAACAAGCTTTTAACAGAAACTACACAGAAATCTTTAAAGCTATCAACAACAATAAACCCAACAGGTCAATAACCCCTCAATGTCAACTACCCCACAGCCAATTACCCCTCAACAGTAATTGCCCCACCACAGGTAAATACCCCCTCAACAAAACATTCCACATCTAAACAAGCTTTTAACAGGAACTACACAGTAATCTTAATAGCCATCAACAACAAAAACCCCAACAGGTCAATAACCCCTCAATATCAACTACCCCACAGCCAATTACCCCTCAGCAATAATTACCCCAACAGCTAAACTACCCCTCAACTGCAACTACCCCTTTAGCCAAATACATCAGCATCAACCACACCAGTCAATTTAGTAGCTGATGCCTAGTGCTACACTGATCATATTGATGCCATTTGTCTATCCTCCCCTTCTTTCATTTCATTCATCCCTCCATCCTCCCATAGGAATGCATTGATTTCATCAATCTCTTAATTTTCAAGATATAGTAATCAAACTTGGTAAAATGACTCAGGAGCTGATGTGTAGCACTGCACTGAATATCATATTGATGCCATTTGTCTATCCTCCCCTTCTATCATTTCATTCATCCCTCCATCTTCCCATAGGAATGCATTGATTTCATCAATCCCTTAATTTGCAAGATATATTGATCAAACTTGGTAAAATCACTTAGGAGCTGATCCCTAACACTACACTGAATAACATATTGATGCCATTTGTCTATCCTCCCGTTCTATCATTTCATTCATCCCTCCATCCTCCCATATGGACCCATTGATTTCATAACTCCGTTAATTTTCAAGACTTAATGATCAGACTTGGTGAACTGACTCAATAGCTGATCCCTAGCACTGCACTGAATATCATATTGATGCCATTTGTCTATCCTCCCCTTCTATCATTTCATTCATCCTTCCATCCTCCCATAAGAATGCATTGACTTAATCACTCCCTTAATTTTCAAGATATAGTGATCAAACTTGGTAAAATGACTCAGAAGCTGATCCCTAACACTATACTGAATATCATATTGATGCCATTTGTCTATCCTCCCGTTCTATCATTTCATTCATCCCCCCATCTCATAGAAATGCATTGATTTAATCAATCCCTTAATTTTCAAGATATAGTGATCAAACTTTGTAAAATGACTCAGGAGCTGATCCCTAACACTATACTGAATATCATATTGATGCCATTTGTCTATCCTCCCATTCTATCATTTTATTCATCCCTCCATCCTCCCCTACACTGAATATCATTTAACAGTGATAACATTGAAACAACCTTTAACATCATTTAGCAGGTTGTCAACATTTAAACAGCCTTCAACATCATTTAGCAGGATATCAACATTAAAACAACCTTTAACATTAGGAGGTCAACAACATTCAAAACAACGTTTCAGCTGCTTTGCAAGCCAACATAAAGTTTGTTCACAAACTTTGCCTATCTAGTCTTATTATTATTATTCTATTCCACTTTTCGGTAACTTTCACAGGTCGCAGTTTTTGAGCTAGAACCTTGAAAATTGGCAGGATCACAGATCCCATATGGAAGAAGTGTGCTTGTGCTTTTGGGACATGTCGGACATACGGTGTCCTCAGGACAAGTCCTCAAAGTTGACTTTTTCCCATAGAGAATGAATGGCGGAATGTTCAGAAATGTCCCCAGTTAGTGTGCTGTCATGAAAAATCTCCTGGATAAACAGCTGTAAATTCCTTCCACTTTCATCTAGAAGCTCAATTTAAATTTTAAATGAGAGAGATATTTGTCCTTTCTGGAACGCCAAAATATCTAATCATTTTATTAATTACTTTTAGAGTTATGAGCATTTGTTTGGCACTAGACACAGAAAACTGCCCCATTAACTCCCATGTTAATTTCTCAAAATCAGAACTGTCTTTTTCACAATTTGCCTCTGTGTTTAACTTGTCATAAATCAGACAATATTGGGTCAAACAACACATAAATTACACCAAAATGATCAGCCAGGGGTCCTCTCTCATACAATATCTTCGGTTAAGCGATACGTTAAATAGAACCCGAACTACGACCGTTTGTTCGGAGGGTGCAAATCACATTAAACAAGGTGTCTACAGTGGCAGAGACCGTGTTTCAGTTAAGGGATTTTTCACAATTTGCCTGTTTTTAACTTGTCATAAATCAGACAATATTGGGTCAAACAACACACAAATTACACCAAAATGATCAGCCAGGGGTCCTCTCTCATACAATATCTTCGGTTAAGCGATACGTTAAATAGAGCCCGAACTACGACCGTTTGTTCGGAGGGTGCAAATCACATTAAACAAGGCGTCTACAGTGGCAGAGACCGTGTTTCAGTTAAGGGATTTTTCACAATTTGCCTGTTTTTAACTTGTCATAAATCAGAAAATATTGGGTCAAACAATACACAAATTACAGCAAAATGATCAGCCAGGGGTCCTCTCTCATACAATATCTTCGGTTAAACGATACGTTAAATAGAGCCCGAACTACGACCGTTTGTTCGGAGGGTGCAAATCACATTAAACGAGGCTCCTCCACTCAGAGTGGTGTCAGTTATGTTGAATGTGTCTCCCCCTCCCCCTCACACACGTACGCACACACACATGCATCTCTCTCATACCCACTCCACACAGACACACACATATACACCACACACACACAGATGGAGCAGAGGAACAGATGGGGAAGATGGAGCAGAGGGGCAGATGGGGCAGGTAGAGCAGCAGGGCAGGTAGAGCAGCGGGGCAGATGGAGCAGACGGGCAGATGGGGCAGATAAAGCAGATGGGGCAGAAGGGCAGATGGATCAGAGGGGCAGATAGAGCAGATGGAGCACACACGCACGGAACCTCTTCTCTCCCTCAGTCCCTGTAGCAGTATTAACTGTATAACTGAACAACCACTCAATTTTAACTAACCCACAACCAATTACCCCTCAACAGTAATTGCCCCACCACAGGTAAGTACCCCCTCAACAAAACATTCCACATCTAAACAAGCTTTTAACAGGAACTACACAGTAATCTTTATACCCATCAACAACAATAACCCCAACAGGTCAATAACCCCTCAATATCAACTACCCCACAGCCAATTACCCCTCAGCAGTAATTGCCCCAAACAGCTATATTACCTATTAACCGCAACAACACCATTAAACAAATAGCCTTCAACAATATCAAATACATCTGCATTAACTACCCCAATGGCAATAGCCCCTCAACAGTAATTGCCCCACCACAGGTAATTGCCCCTCAACAACAAATACAACATCTAAACAAGCTTTTAACAGGAACTACACAGAAATCTTTAAAGCTATCAACAACAATAACCCCAACAGGTCAATAACCCCTCAATGTCAACTACCCCACACCCAATTACCCCTCAACAGTAATTGCCCCACCACAGGTAAATACCCCCTCAACAAAAAAATCCACATCTTAACAAGCTTTTAACAGGAACTACACAGTAATCTTAATAGCCATCAACAACAATAACCCCAACAGGTCAATAACCCCTAAATGTCAACTACCCCACAGCCAATTACCCCTCAGCAGTAACTGCCCCAAACAGCTAAATTACCTCTTAACATCAAGAACCCCATTAAACGAATAGCCTTCAACAATATCAAATACATCAGCATTAAGTACCCCAATGCCAATAGCCCCTCAACAGTAATTGCCCCACCAAAGGTAAATACCCCCTCAACAAAACATTCCACATCTAAACAAGCTTTTAACAGGAACTACACAGTAATCTTAATATCCATCAACAACAATAACCCCAACAGGTCAATAACCCCTCAATATCAATTACCCCACAGCCAATTACCCCTCAGCAATAATTACCCCAACAGCTAAACTACCCCTCAACTGCAACTACCCCTTTAGCCAAATACATCAGCATCAACCACACCAGTCAATTTAGTAGCTGATGCCTAGTGCTACACTGATTATCATATTGATGCCATTTGTCTATCCTCCCGTTCTATCATTTCATTCATCCCTCCATCCTCCCATATGGACCCATTGATTTCATAACTCCGTTAATTTTCAAGACTTAATGATCAGACTTGGTGAACTGACTCAATAGCTGATCCCTAGCACTGCACTGAATATCATATTGATGCCATTTGTCTATCCTCCCCTTCTATCATTTCATTCATCCTTCCATCCTCCCATAAGAATGCATTGACTTAATCAATTTCTTAATTTTCAAGATATAGTGATCAAACTTTGTAAAATGACTCAGGAGCTGATGCCTTGCACTGCACTGAATATCATATTGATGCCATTTGTCTATCCTCCCATTCTATCATTTCATTCATCCCTCCATCCTCCCATATGGACCCATTGATTTCATAACTCCTTTAATTTTCAAGATATCGTGATCAAACTTGGTAAAATGACTCAGGAGCTGATGCCTTGCACTGCACTGAATATCATATTGATGCCATTTGTCTATCCTCCCATTCTATCATTTCATTCATCCCTCCATCCTCCCATATGGTCCCATTGATTTCATAACTCCTTTAATTTTCAAGATATCGTGATCAAACTTGGTAAAATGAATCAGGAGCTGATGCCTTGCACTACCCTGAAAAGTATATTGATGGCATTTGTCGATCCTCCCCTTCTATCATTTCATCTATCCCTCCATCTCATCAATCTCTTAATTTTCAAGACTTGGTGATCAGACTTGGTGAAATTACCCAAAAGCTGATCCCTAGCACTACACTGAATATCATTTAACAGTGATAACATTGAAACAACCTTTAACATCATTTAGCAGGTTGTCAACATTTAAACAGCCTTCAACATCAATTAGCAGGATATCAACATTAAAACAACCTTTAACATTAGGAGGTCAACAACATTCAAAACAACGTTTCAGCTGCTTTGCAAGCCAACATAAAGTTTGTTCACAAACTTTGCCTATCTAGTTATTATTCTATTCCACTTTTCGGTAACTTTCACAGGTCGCAGTTTTTGAGCTAGAACCTTGAAAATTGGCAGGATCACAGATCCCATATGGAAGAAGTGTGCTTGTGCTTTTGGGACATGTCGGACATACGGTGTCCTCAGGACAAGTCCTCAAAGTTGACTTTTTCCCATAGAGAATGAATGGCGGAATGTTCAGAAATGTCCCCAGTTAGTGTGCTGTCATGAAAAATCTCCTGGATAAACAGCTGTAAATTCCTTCCACTTTCATCTAGAAGCTCCATTTAAATTTTAAATGAGAGAGATATTTGTCCTTTCTGGCACGCCAAAATATCTAATCATTTTATTAATTACTTTTAGAGTTATGAGCATTTGTTTGGCACTAGACACAGAAAACTGCCCCATTAACTCCCATGTTAATTTCTCAAAATCAGAACTGTCTTTTTCACAATTTGCCTCTGTGTTTAACTTGTCATAAATCAGACAATATTGGGTCAAACAACACATAAATTACACCAAAATGATCAGCCAGGGGTCCTCTCTCATACAATATCTTCGGTTAAGCGATACGTTAAATAGAGCCCGAACTACGACCGTTTGTTCGGAGGGTGCAAATCACATTAAACAAGGCGTCTACAGTGGCAGAGACCGTGTTTCAGTTAAGGGATTTTTCACAATTTGCCTGTTTTTAACTTGTCATAAATCAGAAAATATTGGGTCAAACAATACACAAATTACAGCAAAATGATCAGCCAGGGGTCCTCTCTCATACAATATCTTCGGTTAAACGATACGTTAAATAGAGCCCGAACTACGACCGTTTGTTCGGAGGGTGCAAATCACATTAAACGAGGCTCCTCCACTCAGAGTGGTGTCAGTTATGTTGAATGTCTCTCCCCCTCCCCCTCACACACGCACGCACACACACATGCATCTCTCTCATACCCACTCCACACAGTCAAACACATATACACCACACACACACAGATGGAGCAGAGGAACAGATGGGGAAGATGGAGCAGAGGGGCAGATGGGGCAGGTAGAGCAGCAGGGCAGGTAGAGCAGCGGGGCAGATGGAGCAGACGGGCAGATGGGGCAGATAAAGCAGATGGGGCAGAAGGGCAGATGGATCAGAGGGGCAGATAGAGCAGATGGAGCACACACGCACGGAACCTCTTCTCTCCCTCAGTCCCTGCAGCAGTATTAACTGTATAACTGAACAACCACTCAATTTTAACTAACCCACAACCAATTACCCCTCAACAGTAATTGCCCCACCACAGGTAAGTACCCCCTCAACAAAACATTCCACATCTAAACAAGCTTTTAACAGGAACTACACAGTAATCTTTATACCCATCAACAACAATAACCCCAACAGGTCAATAACCCCTCAATATCAACTACCCCACAGCCAATTACCCCTCAGCAGTAATTGCCCCAAACAGCTATATTACCTATTAACCGCAACAACACCATTAAACAAATAGCCTTCAACAATATCAAATACATCTGCATTAACTACCCCAATGGCAATAGCCCCTCAACAGTAATTGCCCCACCACAGGTAATTGCCCCTCAACAACAAATACAACATCTAAACAAGCTTTTAACAGGAACTACACAGAAATCTTTAAAGCTATCAACAACAATAACCCCAACAGGTCAATAACCCCTCAATGTCAACTACCCCACATCCAATTACCCCTCAACAGTAATTGCCCCACCACAGGTAAATACCCCCTCAACAAAAAAATCCACATCTTAACAAGCTTTTAACAGGAACTACACAGTAATCTTAATAGCCATCAACAACAATAACCCCAACAGGTCAATAACCCCTAAATGTCAACTACCCCACAGCCAATTACCCCTCAGCAGTAACTGCCCCAAACAGCTAAATTACCTCTTAACATCAAGAACCCCATTAAACGAATAGCCTTCAACAATATCAAATACATCAGCATTAAGTACCCCAATGCCAATAGCCCCTCAACAGTAATTGCCCCACCAAAGGTAAATACCCCCTCAACAAAACATTCCACATCTAAACAAGCTTTTAACAGGAACTACACAGTAATCTTAATATCCATCAACAACAATAACCCCAACAGGTCAATAACCCCTCAATATCAATTACCCCACAGCCAATTACCCCTCAGCAATAATTACCCCAACAGCTAAACTACCCCTCAACTGCAACTACCCCTTTAGCCAAATACATCAGCATCAACCACACCAGTCAATTTAGTAGCTGATGCCTAGTGCTACACTGATTATCATATTGATGCCATTTGTCTATCATCCCGTTCTATCATTTCATTCATCCCTCCATCCTCCCATATGGACCCATTGATTTCATAACTCCGTTAATTTTCAAGACTTAATGATCAGACTTGGTGAACTGACTCAATAGCTGATCCCTAGCACTGCACTGAATATCATATTGATGCCATTTGTCTATCCTCCCCTTCTATCATTTCATTCATCCTTCCATCCTCCCATAAGAATGCATTGACTTAATCAATTTCTTAATTTTCAAGATATAGTGATCAAACTTTGTAAAATGACTCAGGAGCTGATGCCTTGCACTGCACTGAATATCATATTGATGCCATTTGTCTATCCTCCCATTCTATCATTTCATTCATCCCTCCATCCTCCCATATGGACCCATTGATTTCATAACTCCTTTAATTTTCAAGATATCGTGATCAAACTTGGTAAAATGACTCAGGAGCTGATGCCTTGCACTGCACTGAATATCATATTGATGCCATTTGTCTATCCTCCCATTCTATCATTTCATTCATCCCTCCATCCTCCCATATGGTCCCATTGATTTCATAACTCCTTTAATTTTCAAGATATCGTGATCAAACTTGGTAAAATGAATCAGGAGCTGATGCCTTGCACTACCCTGAAAAGTATATTGATGGCATTTGTCGATCCTCCCCTTCTATCATTTCATCTATCCCTCCATCTCATCAATCTCTTAATTTTCAAGACTTGGTGATCAGACTTGGTGAAATTACCCAAAAGCTGATCCCTAGCACTACACTGAATATCATTTAACAGTGATAACATTGAAACAACCTTTAACATCATTTAGCAGGTTGTCAACATTTAAACAGCCTTCAACATCAATTAGCAGGATATCAACATTAAAACAACCTTTAACATTAGGAGGTCAACAACATTCAAAACAACGTTTCAGCTGCTTTGCAAGCCAACATAAAGTTTGTTCACAAACTTTGCCTATCTAGTTTATATTTGACCTTTAACTTGTTTAAAACCTCATCTCCTTTGCACAGCAGAAAGAAAAAAAACTTGAAAGAACTACAAGCTAAAAATGGCTATTTAGGCTTAAAAATGCATTCTTGCTAATCAATAGTGACTAATAATTGGCTATTTTGTGCCAGTTTTGAATTGAATATTTAGAGAAATGTCATCTTTAGCAAAAATGAACACCGTATAAGTGGTTTCACAGTTGACACTTTCAGATGCAATCTGCCAGTTAGTGAGCAAGGATATATTAGATACAGCTAGAGGCAAAACAATCACAAGCAGGATGAATTCACTCATAAATCTTTTAATATTTACAGGCCACATTGTACAACTGAATTTATCAAAGATCCAAAGATACAATGCAATTTAATACAGTGTGACAATTATTTGATAAAAATTGGATAACCAAAAACTTAAAAAAGAAACTAAATGATAGCATTGAAGCTAGGAAATGTACACACTATGACCAACATTTTCATTCTGTGTAAAACTGACCAGACCAAAAGAAATGATGAAAACAAAGAATGACAAATAAATACTGTACAAGTAAATGTCCTGCAAGCTACAAACGTATGATGAAGTTGGCAGAGGAGACAGAAGTAGAACAGTGTAGTGTATACAACGCAGCTACTTACGCTGCAGTTGGTGGAGTATTTTGAGAGATAAAAAGTTATGTACAGCATCAACCATAAAAAAAAAAAAAACAATTGAAAGATTTTGAGTAATATCATTCCAGCAGTATAATATGCACCTTGGCCAGAGAACTGGTCAAATTAGCACCATAGCACCATAATATATGCGAGTCTGTTAAGCACATGTAAAGCAGACATGACGTTAAAACCACAACATGTAATTCTTGCAGACATCGTCTCAAATCTCCTGACTAGCCTTGGAGTTTTTTTGGCAGCTTGTGACTAAAAGTTTAAATTAGGAGGTGTCCAACCCTACTTCAGAGAGCTCACTCCAAGCAGGACAGTGCTAGCTGTGATCTAACACACATCACCCCACTAATCACGGTCTTCAGGACTAGCGGCAAGTGTGTTAAGGTTGGACATAAATTCTGCAGGGGCATTTATCTCCTTAAGAGGGTTGAGCAACACCATTTTAAAATGAAGACCCTGGGGTCTTACGTGAACTTTGTTCAAAAGACCATTTCAAAGCTGCATGCAAAAAAAGTTTAAAATTAGTGCAATATAATTTGGCAGGTAGCAGACAATAAACAAGTTGACGTTTAGCAAATAACTAATCATCACTGGGGAAACTCAAACGCACTCCACTAGTAAGTGTCAAAACTTGCCCTGAACTGTAGGAACAATTGCCCTTCAAAATGTAACCACTTTTGGGTTGATCATATGTTTCCAGGTACTGACAAGTAAGATATTAAGTCATCTGTGAAGTCAGTCCCAAGAGCCCTGAGCAGTTAAGGTCCCCATTAAGATGGGAGAGAAGCTCAATCTGCTGTCAACACAGGAAAACGTGAAATGCTGGGAAGCCTGCAGAGGTGCCTTTTATTGCCTGAAAAAGTTTCCACTTTACTTGCCTGACAAAACCTTTTGAAAAACATTTGCTAGAAAAAAAAGGAGAGGCTCTCGAGTAATATCAAGCATGAAATTACAAGAACGGGAAGACAGAACATTTTGTTTGTTGTTGTCTGGACATGCATTGTATATTTAACCTGAATACAGAGAAAATGACATCATCCCTGGCTCATGTAGCTCTTGGTGCCTATGATATTTCAGGGCCGAGCACGGATCCCTGAGGCACACCACAATTGAAACAAATGGACTTGAAATTTGCAATTAAAATGATAACATTATTTGGCAATCGAAGGGACCAAATTCTTAAATTCTGGCCTGATCAATACCTGAGGTTGTTCAGACTAAACAGAATCGGAGCAAATCAACTCAACACACACACAGACACACAGCACTCTGTCTCATAAGTGAAGTAAAACTATAATTAAAAAAAAAAACCATACACACTGTTGGTACAGCTGCAAAATGTCTCTCTACATGGATTAAGACATGTCTTAGAAAAATAAATACTCTTAATTCTTTGTAAAAAGAGGAGTAGCCAAATACACTTCAACAGAAATAGTCAAAGCTCTCCTCCCCAGTACAACACCAATCCTTACTGGGACAGAGATCATTCTTATTGTTAGAGAAAACTCAGCACCACTTCAGACAGTTAAGAATAATGAAACAGCAAAGCCTACTCTGTGTTTGGAGATAATGGCACATCGACACAATTCCCCAGAGTCATTTTAAAGCATTTATAAAAAGGACTGGTATGATTAGTTTAACACATATGTTAACACTTCTAAAATAGGAACTACTGTTTCAAATTCAGTTTGCTTGTCTTAAGAGTTCTGTGAAACAGCAGAGCAGAAGCTTGCATAAAACCAGCTTTAAGGAGTCTGCAAACACTAATGTCATGAGAACATATTGACTCCTTTTATGTAATCATGAACATCAAATTATGTAATTATGTTGCCATTTAAGTGACCATCATCTCAATGTACTTAACTCTTTGCACTTTAAGGTTGAATTATATAAAGGAAATAAAAAAACAATGAACAAAGACATACTTTAATTTTAAATTTAAAAAAATCTTATTTGTGCTGCTGTAATGCATCAAACACTGGTCCTCTTGTAGATCTTGCAGAGGGTATGTACAAGAGAACTCCATTAAAAATATATATTGTCTTGAAAACAAAAAGTTCACATTAAAATAACAACTGATCACTCTTAGCAATAAATACATATTTCAAGCAAAGTTAACAGAAAAAAACAGTGACTGAAACAAGCACCAAAAGTGTAAAAATTGGAATAAATTAAAAGGAAAAGATGTTTCTGCCCATCAGGACAGTTTTGCACATTGTGACTACATCTTTGCCCACTAGGGGGCAATAGAGAACTACCTTCCAACATTGGATTCCCTGCATGTAACGCAAACTTGATTTTCAAATGGGAGTTGATGGGTAAAATGTTAAAATACGTTTCTTCCCGTCCGTGCCCCTTCCACCCTTTCCAATATTGACTGGACCTGATCCGCTGATTGGAGCCCGTTTCCATCCCCGCACTGAAGGCAGACAGCATGGTCATTTGAGCCGGAAAGATCACGTTCTCCTTGAAGTTTCTTCCTCAGCAAACGTAATTAAGGAAGAGGTGAGATGAGGAAGATGAGGGCTGTGAGCTTCCCCCCCTCCCGTCACATGTGGCCTTGTGGGTCGGGAACGAGCATGAGCAAGTGAGCGCCATTTTGGAGAATCACCTCAATGCTCATATCACCATCAGATTTTTTTTTTTTCGTTGGAAGAAGTGCCTTTCTTATGGCGTCCTTTCCCCTAGGAAGGGCCACAAGAAAAATACTCTGATCCAAGACGTTCATCATCTCCTCTCCAGTGGTCCTGAGGTCTTGCAACACACCTTTGATCCAAAATGCTGGATGCCACACAAGCGAGGCTCTTTCCGGGAACAAACACAGCATCCAAGGGTTCTGCTCAAACAAGCGCCTGCATATCCTGTACTGCTAGCTGTTGACCGTGTCTCTGTAGCCATTTACTTTTCACACAGAGTGTAGAGAACTGTGCTTCTTAAATACCCTGTGACCCAACACACACACACACACACACACACACACACACACACACACACACACACACACACACACACACACACACACACACACACACACAATGTGGGCAAGATACAGAAGGTCTGTTTGTGTAGCACTCCCACAGGTTGAGACTGCAGTCACCTTCAACACTAAACAAAAAATGGTTTATGTCTGTTGAGTTTGAGGATCTTCCCTAGTCTTTGCTTAGCCGTGGCCATGCCTTTCTTCGGACGCTTCCCTGAGAAAGAAGAGTGAAATGTACATGTGATTAAAGCAAAGTGGGAACCCCCCCCCCCCCCCCCCCCCCCGACCAAAACCATGAGAAAAATTATAGTTACAGACAATAAATACAGCCAGGACTCAAGTACAGTCTGTTTGGACCTTGATTAAATGGTGAACTCAAAAGAAAAAAGCTTCTGTTTGCAGGGTGGGGGCAGTGGACCGCTGGCTACATACCTTTGGTGGCCTGGTTGCTGATTGGTGGTGGATTGGGGGCTGGTCTTTTACAGGGGTGCAGGGGTGGGGATATAGAAGTCTCACAGTACTGGTAGCCTGAGGAGGCGGGGCTCTCTCCACGTCCTGGCGAGGGGGCGTGGCTACTCCAGGTCTCACTACTGCTGCAGCTGCCTTGGCTGTCCATGAAGCTAAGGTTTTCCTGGACTCTGTGGCCTCGTCTGGCTCCGCCCTCCCGCCGCTGTTGCCTAGACACTCGGCTCTCCTCCTGCACCGTACATGCAAACATGCGTGAGTGAGCAGGGCCTGCCCGAGTGACAGCGAGGCCAGAGTTTGGCGTTTTGGCTCAGGTTTACCTGACTGCTGACTGTAGAGTTGCTGTCGGAATCATGGTTCTCCTCTACTGATGCAGGTTCTTTCCCACCTGAGGAGAAAAAAAAGATGAAGGTGAAGGCAGACGTGTTACCTGGCACTGGAACCCAGGTCTAAGGGGAGGTCACCTTCATCACACCATCCTCCCCTTTGGAAAGCGATGGTCCAAATCACAACCTTGTTTTATTTACTGCGAGATCTTCACTGAAGGGTAGCCGTGAAATTAGACACGCAATCATGTTGGTCTCGCTTTTAGCCACCATATGAAACCCTTACTGTAGACTGGGGACGGCTGGTTGGTGCAGGACCACCAAGACTCCTGGGAGCTGGCGCCCTCCTCTGGCAGAGGAGGGTACAGCAAGCCTGCCATGGACAGCATGCCCTGAATAGCATCCTCCTCTGTGCTTGGTGAGGTAGAAGGGTCTCTGAAACGCAGAAGGAAAGGAGCAGGTGCTTTTATGATATAGTGGAACAGGCATCCGAGGATGAAACACACATGCTCCCAGTGCAGAGTTGGGATGTGATCTGTGAACAAATCAAGCATATGTCTGACCTTTTCAGAGGTTTGCTGTGTTGTCGCTGGCTAACAGGTGTGAAGTGTGTTGGGTCACTGGAGCAGTGCACGGTTGTCCTGTTGGGTGAGACATCCTTCTTCCTCAGCACGTCCTCCTCCTCTTCCTCCCTCAGTGAGCTCTCTGAGTCTTCTCCGGACGACGACTGCTTTTTCTTTGGAGCACAGACGAGCATGTGAAATTTGCCTCAGTGAGATCTCAAGTGTAGAGAAGGACAAGCAGTCTAAGGATAAGGCCAGGGACGCACCAGACTGATTTAGAAGAACTAACGATAACAGTGACTGATGGTCGTGTGGCCATCAGCTCACAGTTCAGTTCACAGTTGGCCTTCGTTGCTTGCGTGTGCTGCACTCGAACAAATCAATCAGACTACAGCTGCTAAACGACTTGCACGTAGTTTCTGTGCATTTGCAAAATAAAAATAAATCATGCTGAATGCTTCTTACAATGGCGTATATGGAGTTCTGAGAGACTCCCATCTCATCTCAAGATCCTCCCATAAAACTGCACATGGTAGTGTAATAACAAAAAATATATCTGCTCTCTAGATAGATACCACAAAGTTACTTTCTAGCCTAGCACAATGCCCTGGTAGAACAAAACACAATGTGACAAAAAACCTTTCTGCAGTTTATGTCTATATTATTTCGATTTAGAGTCAAACACCTGTCGGCAAACTCTCCCTCACAGCTGACAGACAATGACAATTCAACATGCCCGTCTTTCTCTCCATGTGTCTTACCCATCTGCCTGCCTACTTACCCGTCTGCCTGCCCACTTGTATTAATACAGCCACACAACCATGACAACTATTGCAAAAAAACGTACCTGACTGCTGACCAAAAGCCAATGCTTCTTCAATACAAGACTGTACAATCATGGTCTCAAACGCAGTCAGCGGCACATACCTGTCTGACGCAATGCCCCTCCTCCTCAGAGTCAGACGAGGAATCTGATCTTGTTGATTTGTTGTTGCAGAGTTCTGAGCTCTCCATCTTACAAAGATCTAGAAACCAGAGAGGAAACCCATCAGGTTGATTCCTGTTTACAGTTTACATGCTCGCTGTATACATGAGTGTGGTTCTCCAGCAGGACCTTGGACCAACCGGGCAGGCCACAGTGTTGCCCCATTCTATTACCCATCAGTCTTGGGGAGAACCGTTCAGAAGACTGAATACCTCGTACATCTGCACCGTGACTAAGGTTGGAGCAGACGCGTAGATCATTTAGGTTAGAGGTTCCTGAGGCGTGGATGAAGAGGGACTGCGCACGGCTTTAGTCTCACTTCAGAGATCAGGGAGGTGTCACAAGGGGTGGTGTCCAGGAGTACGTCCAGCACGAGGACGTGGAGCTCACCTGCAGGAGCTGCGGACTTCTGCTCCACCTGCGCCAGCTCCTCTTCACGCTCCAGCGGGGCCGGGAACCTGCTCTGCTCACCCGTACCTTCTCTCTCCGGCAGGTCTTTCCCTCGCACGTGCCACCTCTCATCCCTGTGAGGAGGTGTCATGGCGACCGCCGCAGAAACCGTATTACACTACCGCCTATTACTTCTTACAGTTGTGCACTCGTTTCGGGAGGAACACAATCGAGCCGTTTTCTGCGATGGATGACTATTCGAAAAACCTCAGCTCAAACGAGTACCGAGACGTGAGGGAGATTCGGACATGGCACGGTGTATGGCTGGGAGTCACCAGCAGATGGCGAGAGAGTGCGCTGACCTGATGATGCGGCCGTTACACATCACCAGACGCAGGTGGTTGTCCAGGCTCCGCTCGGCCGCAGCGGCGGACGCCGTGCACGCCTTGTTGAATTTGCCGTTGACCTCCATGCCGAAGGAGGAGTCCTAGACAGGAGAGGAAGAAGCACAATGACCAGCTACACACCCTCCTCTCACTCTCCAGGCTGTGTATTCACATGCGCTTCCCTGTCTAGAATAGAGGGTCTGCCAAATGAATGCATGCAGACGTGTGTGCGCGTGTCTATATGTGTGTGTGTGTGTGTGTGTGTGTGCGTGCGCGCGCGAGTGTGATTCCTACATCCTCAAGGGGGCCCATCTCCAGTCTCTTCAGAACCTCTTGCGTGTGCTGCTCAAAGATGTCCAGGATGGAAGGAGCCTTGGGTGTGTGGGAGTGGTGATGGTGGTGGTGGTGGTGGTCCTGTCGCAGACGTCCCGCGTTCCTGCGGGCCTGAGACCCCGTCTCGTGCGATGTCCTTGTGGACGGACACACTGAGCTTCCCTGAGACTTCATCAGCTTGCCTCCGCCGTTCCCACCGTGATCCTCCTACAGGCGTGGCAGACAGAGGCTTACAAATAAATCAGCATTGACATTAAATCCTTTTTTTTTTTTTACATACTAGTATTGCTCTACACTACACAGTATACCAAGTATGGCAACAAAATGGTAGGTAATGGGAATCTAATCTTTTGCCTGAGCACCATTTAAAAGTTATGACGCAAGAGACTAATTTAGATTTGCAGTCCAAGTTCCCAATCCTGCTTCCGAGATCTACAACTCAAACTACGTTCAGATGTAACCTGAGCTTCCACTGAGAACGTGCCCCAGCTGAAGCACACACACCCCTCTGCGCATGTGTGTTTCATGGCCAGATCTCGAATTCAATTTACAGCCCTTGGATTTTTTCTGATTATTTTTAGCAGACTTTTAAACTATTTTAACAGACTGGTTCATTCATCATGACCACTGGGTAGATGGTGAGCTACAAGAAATGGACCTTAAAAGATGCAATTTGCAAACCTATGACATAATTCTATGGCATCATTAAATATGAGTGACTATAAAATTCATGGCTGGATTGTGTGTGTGGAGCTCTGCTCTGAGAAGGGTACCTCTAAAAAGCGTATTTCCTTGGTGAGTTCCTTAATGAGATGGTTAGGTCTGATATTGTCAGGAACCTCGCTTGTTGGCTCCGTGACCTGGAGTGGAACACATAACAGATAAAAATGACACGTTTGTTCTGGCAGAGGTCACACCAGTGAGAGCATCTCCACGACACACTGCGAGAAGCTCAGGGCAGGAAGCCCAAGGAAGCAGATTAATATGCAGTTTGAAATGCATTAGCAAATATATTAGAAATAAAGGTTTGCTCAGTACAATTTCCAACACAGGGACAGTGACCGCTTTACATGCACAATAATCCGAAACCTGCAGAAAATCATATGGTTTTGTTAATAATCTGATCAACACGTTTATATGTACTTGGGTATGCAGATAAAAGGAAAGCTCTGGGATTACATGATTCAGGCCATAATCGGATTTTTACTTTGCAACCAGCCATCCTCCCATCTAACAAATAAGCCAACAGATAAATAGAGATAATTAAGGAGTTCTCTATTAGGAGCACACAGTAATGGTGTAATGTCATAGACTACGTGCCAGTGCCCACAGTAACGTGTTGTCATAGTGTCCCACCTCTCTCCTCAGCCAGCTCTTTAGTGCGACGATTAAAGCCTTAACTCCCTTCACCAGGTAGTTCGGAGGCAGGCAATTGTCCTCTCGCAGGTCTGATAAAGAGAAACCAGCAGCTGATAGAACATACAGCAGGCCAACTCTGGCCCAGACACCGGCCAGAAGTAATAAAAAAATTCATAACACTTCGTCTCAGGGGCATTTGCACATATATGGACCGAATTTAATAACAAAATATATACACAAATACAAAATCATATAGGCTGGGTTTTGCATTAGTAGATTAGATCAGCGTTGGTCAGCCATCACACACCTTTGAGGGTCTCCAGCAGGCTTTTAGCCACGTACCAGCATATAGCCTCAAAGTACGGGAACTTGAAGAGGTCAGGAGTCTTTAGTCTCCTTTCCATCTCATAACACCTGGCAAACAGAACCACAGTGGAAGATCCAACACAGAAACTCACTAGCTGAACACACACACACACACACACACACACACACACACACACACACACACACACACACACACACACACACACACACACACACACACACACACACACACACACACACGTCCTGAGCAGGGACGCTCACCTGAGCTGCATGCCGATGTTGAGGTTATGGAGGAAATTCCCTCCGTACGCCATGCAGTCCTGGGAGGTAAGAACTGCATGGATCCATCCTGAGCAGAGAGATGGACCACATTACCAGCTGACCAGCAGATGTGTTCTCACTCGCACGCTCGCTCGCACGGTGGGTGGCAAAAGTGCAGCAGTTCTTACTTTTCCAGCTGCAAGCCATTCATATCCTGCTAGCAGTTAACTTAGCCATGACAGCAATACGGAGGCACCATATATTAATGGCTCCACCAGTTCCCTGCTCTCCCCTGGTTACCACCTAATGTGAAGGCATGCCTAGTCCATCACCGAGCAGGCATCTGAATCAGTCTCTGTACAGTGATGTAAAGACTCTTCTCAAGGCTCCCACCATGCAGAGTGTTCATTTGTGAACAAACACGCTGGTTGCACCAATCCCTTCATGAGCTGAACAAGGTGCAGGAAAACGCATCTGAGCTGTGAGGTGAGGTGCATGTGCGGGGGTCTGAGGGAGGCTTGGCCCACAGCACACGTGGCGATGCACCCACGAGGGTGGACACATATGCTGCAAAACCTCCAGGACAAGGCCTCCACACATGACCATGCAGTGCGGGACCAGGGACAGGACACCATCAGGACGGTGACTCTGGGATCAGGTGTGTGTGCAAGCTTCTCTGATTCAGTGCACTACTGCTGGTCCCTCATAATGAGTGAATATCCCAATATGTGCAGGGGGGACGCGGGTGTCTGCTGGTGGGATCCAGTCTCACCTGTGGGGATGAAGAGGGTGGTTCCCTGATGGACCACACACTTGTAGCACTTGTCCACTTTCTCCCCGAAGAACACCTCGCTCTGGTTCGGGGACGAGCTCCACTCCTCGTACAGTGCCAGGTTGGCGGAGGTTGGCTTGATCAAGTAAAAAACCTTCTCCCCCTGCAGGTGGCGTAGACAGAAACACAATGAAGGTGAACACAGACAGCCCGAGTCTTCATACGGGACTCCTCTGAGAAGCTCCATGCTCAAGTAAAACTAACATTTTAGTCTGGGGCTATTCAGTGGTGCAACAAACGACCTACATTTCTTTAGTGTGGTTATGAACTCACAGGGTTGTAAAAGAGCACCAAAGGTTCAGGTGTGAAAAAGTGCCAATAATCTGGAATGTGATATGAGTGTTTGAGTGAGTAATTACCACTATTCCACAAAGCAAGTGTAAGAATATAAACAAATGTAATGGCAATTTACAAAGCGTCTGGAGGGTGGATACCAAAACAAAACGAGAGGGAGAATTAATCATCAGTTATGAATAGCAATGAAGCACTGAGGAGATACTGTATGGCTTCTGTCTGGGTTCCAGTGCTGAGGAACACAGTTTGGTGCAACAAGAATGTTTCAACACAGAGGTGATTAAACATTCGTAGAGCGATTAGTGCGACACACTCAGCACTAAATGCAGCATCGCTCACTCAACAAACCACCCCGTGTGAAAAAGGCTTTGTGTGGCAGATGTTCGGTTATGGTCAGGAACCCATGAGAACGCACCCACAGCACGTGGTACCACACCGACGTCCCGCCGAAGTCGACGTGGAAGTCCGTGTAGCTATCCTTGACGCTCATGAGGCAGTACTTCTGTACGAAGGGTTTGGGGAAGTACGAGTCGTCAGGCCAGTAGTTCTCCACCCAGGACATCTTCTGGGCGATGTCTGGCACCTCCACCAGCTCAGACATCCTGGAACACAAGATCACTGTGAGGTGGACACCAGGAGCTTGGGGCCGAGGACAAGAGGCACTGCCTCCTCCGTCTCTCCTCCCCGTGGGAATATGTCTGTGCGATCATTCTTTAGGAGTGACGACTGAACACGACCCGGCGTGACGGCTCGTTCTTTTGTGCCGATTTGGTGTATCGTTTATATTCATAATGCACAAACAGCATGGTGGGTGGAGCTACTTACTTGGTATCGGAGAACTCAAGGCTGATGACGTTGAGCACCTTAGGACGCTGGGAACCGTAGTAATACTTCACAAACTCCTTTAGCTTCATCTTGCTGTCTGCTTGTCTGGCCACATCAATGACGTCGATCACCTTTTCCCCACCTGTGAGTGCAGTCATTGGGTTTCATTTGAGGACATGTCTGTGCGTCACCCGAGCGATATGCACGTGTCCCGTAGGATCACGAAGCTCAAGCACACGATCACAGCGGGAACGCGTGCGAACGAGAGAAAGAAAAAGACAACAGCTCAACATTTGTAAGCCTGTTTGAATGATTTAGCGGTTTTGCTACATACAACCCGTGGATTTGCACATTATGCTCACTACTGGGAATATCACACAAAGCATTAGTGTGAAATGTGACCTGAGCAGCTCGCAGTTCCAGGACATCACACATCAGTGTCTCCTAAGGCCCTAGCACGCTCCTGTTCCACACCTGATATGTGTTCTTTCCTCTCACACACCTGGTTCAGTGTTAATATCAGCACATCAGGAGCGTGAGAACCCAAACTCCAGTGCACGTGACCCTCTGGGACATCACTGCAGCGCCCTCAGGGGGCATGGCCAGAACACCTGCCGTGCAAACGCACCAAACAGCTGGCAAGCAACAAATCAAGCCCGTCAGAGGGAAGTGTTGAGAGGAGCAGTAGACACCCAGGAGCTCAGCGCAGGACAGTTGTAGAGAAGCTCCCAGAACTTCGCAGCTGCCGGCCTGACAGGAGACGCACTTTTACTCTCATTTCTCCGTTTCTATCGGATCACGTTTTGTGTGCATCAAATGTTTTCATTGCATAGAAATACACAAATATTGCTTAGAAAAATCCTGGAATTGCTCTTTCTGGCTTATGAAGTTTTGTCTGCACCGCCTCTATATGCAATCAAAAACAAAGATTGTAAGAATCAAGTATCAATATATCTTTCAATTGTCCAGGCACAGAGCATTCATAGCTTTCTCACACACACACACACACACACACACACACACACACAATAATATTCACATACAAATTCTTCTAGCTTAACGTCCAGCTTGCCATACAAAAACTCCTTTTATTGTCAACATCTGGGGCAGTGGACTGACTGTCAAACATCTTTAAAACATTCGTCTGAAAAGCAGCACGTCACAAAAGTGCCGTTTCACAGGGCAGTGGGGTGGTGGTGGTGGGGGGGGGGGGGGGGGTCGGGACGTGGCCCATGGCTTGGGAGCAAAGGGCAATGCAGAAAAAAGCCAACTAAGTGAGGCAGAGACCGGTGGCGAATGCCTGCTAAGGTCAGAGGTCAGCCCAGCAGCCAACCCGCAGTCGCCTTCCAGGAGCACGATTTTCGGACACGGAGCCGCCAGGGGGGTTAGCGAGCAGACGTAACGTCATTGGCGTGTAAAACATTCACGCCCATTCATCAGCCTGGGTATCCTTTTAACAGCAAAATGACAAATGCCAGATACTTTCGGCTGTATGCTATTTGTTAAGCGTGTCATGCTTAAAACTATATTGTTCTTCAAATATTTTCTTTTGTGGTTTCTAACAGTTCAAAGCATTGGTTCTAATAAAACAAAGAAATATTACCATTCCCCTGGAACATATATAAATATGATTTATAAAAGATGTTAAAAAAAGAAAAGGGAGAGAGAAGGAACTGAATGAAAATTGGGGTATTCAGAGGTGACCTCAAAGTGAGGTTACGTCCACGGAACAGCTGGTACTCTGTTCACTGTGGCTCCTGCCCGTTCCACAGCTCCAACGTCCCTGTACCGCGTCAGGAGCAGCAGTGGGCGACTGCTTATGTGAAACATGGATGTCATTCCACAGTGGCTAAACAACTCCACAGATAATCACAGACATGTTCTAGATCAAGTCAGACACCCCATCCCACCTAGTCCAGCACCCCCAATCTCACCCCACCACCCCCAAACTCAGCCCTCCTCCTTACCCACATATCGCTCCACGTCCTTGATGGAGAAGTGGGAAGGGGGCAGTCGGAGGCCGAGCCCCTCCACATGGGCCACGGCGATGGGGTAGCGGAAGCCGTGACGCTCCAGGTAGCGCCGAGATACCTGGCTGCCCTGCATCCACAGCAGGATCTCCTCCGCACTGCCCAGCAGGAGACCGGGCGGACACACACACACACACACACACACACACACACACACACACACACACACACACACACACACACACACACACACACACACACACACACGCACACACACACACACACACACACGCACACACACACGCACACGCACGCACCAAAATCAGACATGCAGGAATAAGCATGCAAGGGAAGCGCTGGCAGTTCACACATCTTGATTCTTCCATAAAAAGGTGATGGAATAATCTGTAACAGGTGCTTGTTACAGTCATTTATAGCCAATTTAAAACTGCCATAAGACAGTAAGGGGTTCATGTCTAATAGGTCAGTCAGCTGCACAGCTGTATTTTCATTCGTTGGGTCGTCTGTCCACTGCTCAGTGTGTGTGCATGTGTTCTCTATCAAAGACGTCAATTCATGAAAGAAATTCATTACACCTGCTAGAATCTTAGACGTCTCATTAGTGTGTTACTATTGAATTCTGGGAGCTGTAAAGTGGCCAGCACATTTTGCCCCAGTAAGAGGGTGGGGGTGAAGTAGCCTGGTGAGGGGTGTGTGTGTGTGTGTGTGTGTGTGTGTGTGTGTGTTTGGGGTGTACGGAGGGCACTCACCTGATGAAGGCCTTTTCTTGTAGCTTCTGCACGAAGACGCGGGTGCCCGCCTGCACGGGCCTGCTGCCGTCGTCTGGCTCCGTGTAGTCGTGCCTGTGCCAGTTGTTCCGCTTCTTCACTGTGAATTCAGACAGAGGTACTGAACTCCGAACCCCTCCTGAACCATCTCCATCTAGACATCAGGTTGTGCAATTAGCCTAAAAAGGCCCTGCCTCTCAGGGGAAAGGGGAAATCCCAGGTGTGTGAAACAAATGGAACAAATCAATAAAGCTTCATACAAGATGAGGAGAGGAGATGAGAGGATAGAACTTACTCAGGGAGGACAGAGGAGCAAACTTACTCAGGGAGGACAGAGGAGCAAACTTACTCAGAGAGGACAGAGGAGCAAACTTACTCAGAGAGGACAGAGGAGCAATCTTACTCAGAGAGGACAGAGGAGCAAACTTACTCAGAGAGGACAGAGGAGCAAACTTACTCAGGGAGGACAGAGGAGCAAACTTACTCAGGGAGGACAGAGGAGCAAACTTACTCAGGGAGGACAGAGGAGCAAACTTACTCAGGGAGGACAGAGGAGCAAACTTACTCAGAGAGGACAGAGGAGCAAACTTACTCAGGGAGGACAGAGGAGCAAACTTACTCAGGGAGGACAGAGGAGCAAACTTACTCAGGGAGGACAGAGGAGCAAACTTACTCAGGGAGGACAGAGGAGCAAACTTACTCAGGGAGGACAGAGGAGCAAACTTACTCAGGGAGGACAGAGGAGCAAACTTACTCAGGGAGGACAGAGGAGCAAACTTACTCAGGGAGGACAGAGGAGCAAACTTACTCAGGGAGGACAGAGGAGCAAACTTACTCAGGGAGGACAGAGGAGCAAACTTACTCAGGGAGGACAGAGGAGCAAACTTACTCAGGGAGGCTCCATGTGTGGCTTCACAGTTGGGACAGTGATAGACATCAATATCGGCTGCATGGTGCTCCTCGACGTGGACACAGCTGGAACACACAGCATGTCCAACATGTCAGTCATGGAGAAAATACGCATATCTAATTTATAAAGCATAGTGACCAGAGTGCTGCATGGTTTAGTTGACAAGATGTTACACATACACCATCTTGCCAAATGTATTTGCTCACCCATCCAAATGATTGGAATCACGTGTTCCAATCACTTCCATGGTTGCAGGTGTATAAAACTATCACATAGGCATGCAGACTGTTTTTACAAACATTTGTGAAAGAATGGGTTGCTCTCAGGAGCTCAGTGAAATCCAGCATGGAAGTGTGATAGGATGCCCCCTGTGCAACAAATCCAGTTGTGAGATTTCCTCGATCCTAAATATTCCACTGTCAACTGTCAGTCAACTGTCAGCTGTATTATAAGAAAATGGAAGTGGTAGCAGCAACTCAGCCATGAAGTGGTAGGCCTCGTAACCTGACGGAGCGGGGTCAGCGGATGCTGAAGTGCACAGTGCGAAGAGGTCAGCAAGTTACTGCTGAGTCATTCACTACAGACATCCAAACTTCATGTGGCCTTCAGATTAGTTCAAGAACAGTGTGCAGAGAGCTTCATGGAATGGGTTTTCATGGGCGAGCAGCTGCATCCAAGCCATACATCAAGTGCAATGCAAAGCACCGGATGCAGTGGTGTAAAGCACGCTGCTACTGGACTTTAGAGCATGGAGGTGTGTTTTCTGGAGTGAGCTAGCAATCTGATGGACAAGTCTGGGTTTGGCGGTTGCCAGGAGAACGGTACTTGTCTGACTGCATTGTGCTAAGTGTAAAGTTTGGTGGAGGGAGATTATGGTGTAGGGTTGTTTTCAGGAGCTGGGCTTGGCCCCTTAGTTCCAGTGAAAGGTACTCTGAATGCTTCAGCACAAAGATATTTTGGACAATTCCATATTCCCCACTTTGTGAGAACAGTTTGGAGCTGACCCCTTCCTCTTCCACCATGACTATGCATCAGTGCACAAAGCAAGGACCATAAAGACATGGATGGCAGAGTCTGGTGTGGATGAACTTGACTAGCCTGCACAGAGTCCTGACCTCAACCTGATAGAACACCTATGGGATGAATTAGGGCGGAAACTGAGAGCCAGGCCTTCTCGTCCAACATCAGTATGTGACCTCACAAATGCACTTCTGGAAGAATGGTCAAAAATCCCAATAAACACACTCCTAAACCTTTTGGACACCCTTCCCAGAAGAGTTGAAGCTGTTCTAGCTGCAAAGGGTGGACCAACGCCATATTGAACCCTATGGATTAGGAATGGGATGTCACATAAGCTCATGTGTGAGTCAAGGGAGGTGAGTGAATACTTTTGGCAATATAGTGTATGATAAAAACTATACCAAACAATCACCCAATTTACATACAGAAACATATAAAGTATAAAAATGTGTTTTAGGCCTTGGCTTGAAAGCAGCATGTGACTGTCAGTTTTTTGGTGAGACTAGTAGCTGCATTCAATACTAAGAAATACTTTCTAACCCCAGAAATACTTACTAACCAATTAATCTAAAGATTATAACACTGAAACTATGCCCAGGCTTTCTGATAAAATCTGTTTGTTTTGACCTGCCAAAAGAATAATTTCAGCCTTATTATCATTAAATTACAGGAAATTATTATTCATGGGTGACTCATGTGGCCTCTTGCAATCTCACTTCAACGTCTGAGTGCACTCTAGTTTATTAGGGAAAACACACACACACACACACACACACACACACACACACACACACACACACACACACACACACACACACACACACACACACACACACACAAAATTCACCTGGTGGGTTATTCAGACCTGCTTTTTTTTTTTTTAAATGGTGGACTCTACATCATGCTGACCAATGAGAATGAAGGATGCAAAAGGTAGACTGCCTGCATGACCCTACTGTAGGCTGGAACATGTTATCCTCATGGAAAGGTGTGTAGCCATGCCATAAAAATCTGTATCTCCAGCCAGTGTCGTGGCTTTCCTTCCTCAAAACTCAGCTCTCCAGTCAAGGAATAGGACCACACTGCTACACAATGATAAATGATAAACTCTATTTAAATGCATACAAGGAGTAATATAGTGCTCAATAATTCATGGTTATACACCAAATCTTCATAAATCTGCAGAAAGTAGTAATTTGGCCCAAAGGTTTGGAACATGCTACCGTAAGAGGTTAGTAAAACTTCAAACACATGAAATCTGACTGAAGGCCAGAAGCTGATAGAGTTGCACAATCCACGCACTTTTGTACTAATCTAGTGTTCTTACATACTTTACATGAATGAAAAACAAAACCATTATGTTATGTACTGATACAAACATAAACTAAGTTGACCATTCTCCATCTCTGCGGGACGTAAGAATGTGTCCTGCCAGGCCTTCTAATCTCCAGGACAGGATGGTGATGTTTCTACAGTCAGATGCACTGGGTGGTTGTTCTTGCTTTGACCAGTCTATCCAGGTCCTGCCTTCTAACACACAACAACCGCTTGATCATGGACACGCCCTTAACGATACCATTGGTCAGACTGATCATGGACACGCCTTTAATGGTACCGTTGGTCAGACTGACTGTGGACACTCCCTTAACAGTACCATTGGTCAGACTGCATTTCAATATACATCGCTGTGTCGCTGCATAACAAGACCTAAAAACACCCAAACACAGGAAATTAAAGGAAAGTCCTTGAAAGGTTCTTTATTAAGGCATCTTGGGTATAGGCACCATTAGGGCTGTTGTGTACACACAGGCCATTCCAGGAATATTAAAGCCCATAACCGTCTTCAGGTGCCAGCACACAGAAGGCTCCTACGACCTGCGAGTGACCCCAGACCGGGTCAAGCCTGATTCCGCCCGCCTCTGTCGGGACTCCAGATGTGCGGTTATATCTGGGCTCACTCCAGGGCACGGAAGTGGGGGTGGAAGTTTTGGAAGCGGGGGTGGGGTGGGGTGGTTTAGGGCATGTAGCACAACAGGGTCTGTAAAATAGTGACGTCCTGGTAGCAGCAGAGGTGTCCACATCAAAGCTTTGCCTAGGCCCTCCCGCCAGGCAGAGCAAGCTGGGAGTGTGTGGGAGTGTGTGTGTGTGTGTATAGTTAAAGGGGGGGATGGAGGAGCACAGAGCCTGATGTCTCAAGGGGGTGAAAAATCTGCTAGCACAGCTCAACAGTGAAACGTCAGTGTTAAAACGAGGACACACAGCACGTTTCATTCCCTTTGGCTGGTACCGTCTGCCTTCTCCTCTCCATTAGCACCAGACTACCACCACAGCGAAAAACGAGATCCGCGCGTTAATCTGGTGCACACAGGAGGATTCGGAGTAACCACAACACATGCTCCGCTGCATTAGCTCTTGGTCAATTTACCGGACAAAAAACTGCTAGTTGCAAATTCTGACAGCTGGCCAAATCCCTCCCTCCCTCGTGTCCTCCATTTCTCTCTTTGGACTGGCCATGGGAGCCAACAATAAGAGCCCTCATAGTGCCAGGGTGTCGATTAAAAAGCTTCTTTTTTTTTTTATCACTGAGGAAGTGACTCACAGGGATGCCTGTGCCACTCTGCCAGTGCACCGGACCCACTGCACAACAAACTGCTGGATGTTGGTCACCTAGTCGCAGGGAGCAGATCTGGACCTTTGCTCCGGTTGAGAAGTGATCCAGGAGCAACGGCAGCGTGCGAGTGGAAGAATGAGGGTCGCTGGCACCCGCCGGTTCACGTGCAGCGTGAGAAAATAAAACGGCGTGGGGCACGTACGCCCACACCTCCGCGAGGGCCAGGGGAGGAAGTGTGGCAGTGGTCGCGACATCAGAACGAGGAGAAAGAAGCTCAGCGCAGCGTCTCGCACCCAAGGAGGCGTCCCCGCCACGGAGGCGACCGCTCTAGACACCGCAGCGGCTACGGTAGCTCTCCATCAGACGGCATGACGCAACATGCTAGGAAAGTGTGTCAGTGAAGCACAACAGAAGAGGCACGGGCTCAGCAGGAGACAGAGGCAGCGTGGCAGCCAATCACAGAGGCAAAGTGGTAGCCAATCACAGAGCAGCGCTGGAAAGCATGCGCCAACAAGCCTGAGCTGCCTCCGGGCGTGTGGCGGGTACTTTCGGAACAGCTCCGCCGATGCTAGCATTTCTCCACAACAAATCAACATGATGGACAGACTTCATGACAACCATAACGACCTTGAATGACCTTCATGACAACCATAATGACCTAGATTAGACAAATATAATGTCTATATCGCTGAACCTTCAGCAAATGTTGCGTATGATAAAGGCATTAAAAATAATCCTCTGCCTAGTGACGGCATTCACTTCCTATTGCACGGGGGTTGCATGTTGTTTTTGTGAAGCAGCAGATATTTACAGCCATGGCTTCTGAAGTGCATTCTGGGAATTCGATAAGGTGCTTTATTCATTAGCTGGAATAAATCAGATTATGTAACACAGATGCACACTGGAAGTGGATGAATACAGGCAAAGCAATGGTTGCTTGATCCTCCCAATGTGAGCTGTTAGTATATTTGAAATGCAGAAAAACAACGACAAAGACGACAACCATAACACCACCACCACCACAAGTCCCCAGTTTTACTGTATTCAAAAAATTCTTAAACCTCTCTATAGAGTGTTTGTGCCAGGAAGAAACATCATTGCAACCTTCCAAAAGACAAGAGTTGGAGCTTCAACACCCAAACACCAGAGCAGAATAGAGCAGTTCTGGACAAACAGAAGGAGAATCCTCTTCTAATGCCCCTACTCTCCAACTGCCCCCCCACATCTCTGTCAGCTGACCTGCCTTTTGAGTCAGTGTCCATCAGTAGGCACAGGAGTGCTGGGAGCTTGTCGGATGGACCCAGAATGCAAAGGAGTCTGGGCAGAACAATGAAAGGACACGTTCGTCTTTCTTAACACCGCTCTGCCAGATTAGAGGCTGGTGGTCAGCACATTTCTGGTGGTGGACACAGATAATAGGAGAGGCAGGGTTCCCAGCTGGCCTGGGAAGCACACAAACCCTGCTTGTGCAGGATAAAGTTTGTTTTGTTCATGAAAAACACTCTCCTGAGGCTGTTTGCCCCCAGGACTACTTCTGAAGTGCTATAACTCAAGTAGTAAAACATTTCAACCAATGGCTCTCCTACAGATCTATTCAATAGTTCACCTATAGTAAAGCGGAGAAGAAAAGTGTCTTCATAGTTACGGCAGGCATAGCTGCAGAATTCTCAGAGCGTCAGCTACAGCGGTCTCTCCACACCCACACGCTCAGACACACAGCGCACTTATATGCTGTTAACATACCTCAACAGGCGAACAACAAACTCATCTCAACGTGGCCTGTGTTTACCCCTAAACAAGTTATGGTGTTGGACTCAGTGTATGTGCTACGAATTCCTGATTTTCCTTCACCGTCGTCACACACACACACACACACACGTGAATAGCAGTGACCAAGGTCAGCTCTTTGGCCGGATTCAAATGCATGGGTGACGAGCGTGAGCAGAGGTGTAAGGTTTCTGTTGTCTCACAAGAACCTGTGAAATCTGAGCAAGGAAGCCAAACGGAACCCGACAGTGACCTCACGGGTGCATCCATCAGCAGGAGCAGAAACGCGGGCCAGACATGTGCCCGGATGCCATACGTTTTGATATATGGGCTGCCACTACGGGCTAAATACAGCTTTGTTGAGGGAAGACAGTGGAGGAAATAGAACACAAAGAGAGCTCACTCAGCAGACATGGGGCAGCAGGAAGTGTGGAAGCGTGATAAAACCAGGCGAAGATGGACCAGACTCTCCACCCAGCCTCCCCTCGTGATGGCCAAGGATGTAGAAGTCGTTTGGGGTTAATGAGCACAGGAAGTTGTAAAGGAAACAGGCCTGCAAGGCCAGGACCATCGCCCGGTCTGCGGCCGGCAACTTCCTGCAGAAGCCGCTGCAGCGTGCATGCATGGGCTCTGTGAGCAAGCGTGCACGTTCCCCACAGCCCGGCCAATCTCACAGAGCGCAGAGATCTCAACTCTCACACAGAGCACTCACATCCCAACTCCCCCGGGACCTTCTTCTGTGAGCCATGGTTTGCTGTTCCTTATTTTGATCACGCACGTCCTTTAACACAGGAAACTAGGTTTGGTTTTACCTTTCATAGTCCAGTTCAGTGAACTGGGAATGGCTACTTCTGGATGAAGATTAGCACGCCTGATAAATATAGTCTGCATGGTTTCCTGTAATGAATCATTGGCACTAGCCTATATCCAGACAGAAGGACGTTACTCTAAGCATCCATTGGAAATCAATGCTGGACGGACGACTGCTCACACGGTCTTTACAAGGGAAGGTACAGGTACACCACATATCCCAGCTTACCCGGCATGATACCGACCTGCAGAGCTGAACATGTGCCCAGACTCCTACATCAAGCATCACACTTCCTCGTGTTGTCCCTCCTAAACGCTGCCAAAGTTTTAACGGCACCGTCAGGACATGAAGGCCTGTTGCTGCAGATCTTAAATACTAGCAGAAGGGTTCTGGACATCTAGGCGGAGACGTACATGTGGCACGTAGGAGCTGGAGGTGAATCGCTGATGGAGGGTAGATCGCCAAGAGTGGGGCCTAGTTCACTCAAGCCCCAGTCATCATCGGTGCTAAGGTGTGCGAAAGTCAACCGTTTCAACAGTTTTCAACTGAGCATTGCTTTGTTTTATTAGTTATCTACCATTTGCATGAACCCCTACATGGACCATATCCACTTACTGTACTTCCAACTGAAGAACGAGGCTCTTAAACGAAGGGCCTTTATGCCCCCTTTACACTAGAGTGGTTTATGGAAACATGTAGGAAAGCTGCGCACTGAATAAAGGACCTGGATATTTCTATTGTATGCAAGGTTCCATATCACAAATTTTAGAAATTTAAAGCATTACTAATTTAATAAAATTTCCCCAGTCAGTCTGAAAGAAATGGACTATTTGTACCATTGGATGAAACCATGTAAACATTTGGGTAGAAAGACAGAGACCATCTATCTCCCGTTTGCATTTTCATCACTGACAGACATTGACCGATGGGGCTTTGAACTTGCCCATGGCTAAGAGTCTCTATCAATCTTGTCTTTGCTTCTCCTTCATGTATTCTTAAACACACACACACACACACACACACACACACACACACACACACAAACACCATATCATATCATATGCAAATTTCCTTGCTGAGGGATGAATAAAGGATTATCTTATCTTATGCTACAAGTTCCAGGATCTAGGACAGTGAATGGCAATTTTATTGTTTCAATAGACCAAAAAAAACCCCAATAAAAGTAGATATTATACAAACTTAAGCCTAAAACTCTCAGTGGATCACGGTGGATCCTAATCCCCTGACCTCCTCACCTCTAGACTAGACAGTCTAATCTGGTGGCATGTAGTAATTCTGCACATTTCAACAAGATGGAAAGACAGGATCTCACACACGACACAAAACACTGAGCAGTGAGCCACAGAACACACATCGGCGTGACACTACCGTGCCTTTGAGTAGCAAACAACACAGACGACAGACAGTCAGTATAAGATTTTTCTGTAATTTTACACACGGCCAAAACTTGCAACGGACACGTCAAAGAGACGCGTATCTCTTTAAGAGGCGGGCCTTCATCCAACCACTAGGCGGCACCCACCACGTGCCCATATTTGCAAAAAGGGGGATTTAAATGCCCGACCCCCGCTGCCAATCAAAAGACCAAACACTCGTAGCAAAAGCTTCATTATCTCACGAAGACACGGGCTCCTTGGCCTTAAAAACAAGTTAGCGTCAATAATTGAAATAAAAGGCTGATCGTGTGCATGAAGGGTACCGAAAAAGATTATATAATGCGGACAAATTGAGAAACTCTGGATTGGTTAACTAAACCGCTGGTCTTTGTTTAGTATCTTCTTCTCACTCGTCAAAATCAGCTTGCCCTTTCTTTGACCGCTTTGCTCCCGCAATTATGTCAATATACCTTTATGTCTAGGTGTATATAACACTTGGTGTATCAAATTTATAAATTAGCAAGGAGCAACGAAAGGGCGACCTTTATTTGTTTACCAGATTAAAAGTAGGATCAGTTTTTACCAAAAACGCTATACTGCACACGCCAAAGTAAAATGGAACCATTAACTTTATAGCACTTCAATATTTTGGCAGTGATTGCGATACAAAGCTAATATACAAGATTGCACAATAGGTTTAGACTGATCTTTGTCTTTAAAATATATATCTTGACGAAAAATAACAGCTGTTACCTACTAAACACATACCAGTTCTACCAGTGTGTCTGACATGAAGGCTGAGGTCTCGTAATGAGAAGGAATGCGCCTCTCTTATAACTCAAGACCCGACATCCATCACCTCCTGTTAAGTTCTTAATGGAAAATTCACAACACCTCGGCGCCAGTTAAAGCCCACTGGTGGCACTTCACGTTTAAAGGAAGCTTACATGGCCTGGATTTGTTCACGTTATCCAGAACACAAACTGTTTTAAGCCGCAGTGCAAGCAAATGTGTCACGTTAGCAACTTAGCCAGCGAGATTGCGAGAGCCCGGGTCGTGTTCGGATATTTTAAATACACAAGGAAAGGCTGCCAGGCTTTAGGGACGTAAAGTAGACCAACAGTGTCAGACAAGCGGCCGCAGCGACATAGTTGCCGTTTCAGGAGCGGAAGCGACAAGACGCGTTCAAGAGACCACGAATCACAACAATGATGCCCGTGAAATCGCCTCGGCTGCGGTCCGTGCGCCCCAGCTCATCCACCACTATTCACAACGCAGTACGGGGCGCCAACAGAACCGTTTGTTTCCCGTTTTGTCTAACGTGTCACGCGAAAAGAGTTTTTATATCTTACCTGCCGTGAAACCAATCCTTACAAATGTCGCATTCTATCATAAACCGGCTTACGTCGTACGGCTGCCGGCAGACGCAATACAGCGGGGCCGTCGCCATCTTCGGACTGTCCCCAAACAACGCAGCGAGGCTGCGACTACAGTTGGGCGGGGACTCCGCTTTATTTACGGAAATAGCCGAGGACTAAAACCCGATCACGCACGAAGATTGTCGCGAAAAAAACGTGTGCTTTGACGTCATACTCCAAAGGACAGCAGTCCACGCAAGCGTTGCAAATTACATAACACATTATGTACATATTTGCAGTCTAACCAACACAGATACAATGCTGTTCACCGAAGCTGTTCACTTTGAGACTATAATAACATATTTATGAAATCCACCCAACATAACATATTTTACGAAGCTGGATTTGCTGTGCAGCCCGAACGGAAACTTCGGAGTGCAGCTTGTACGCTGGAGAATTTTAAATCCTGTGACTGCTAGGTTTTTTAAATCGTCTCTAGACGTAGACCATAGCATTCAGGGTCCACAACACAGCAGAATAGATGTGTCCAGCCCTCAGTGTTCCGTAGCTGACCAGGAGAACAGATTCACGAGTGTCAGGAAAGAGATCTAAAGTTTAATAATAGTGCTTCTAGTTAAATACACAATAAATAAGATGTGCCAAGACAAGAATAATAAAACAAATGTATGGTTGGTGTTCTCCTTATCAGCAAAGGAGGTACAGTGGACTGGGTGTAGAGGTAGTGGAAAAGATAAACAGGGACTAAGAAGGAATAAAAGTCTAAAGCCTGGTTTATACTCGACGCGCCGCGAGCGGCGCGAGGGTCCGCGCGGCGAAAATGACGTAATCGCGGTGGCTCCGCCCGTGCGCGAGGGCCTCGCGCGCTGTCGCGGCGCGAGGTCGTGCACCTCCCGAATTTTGTAACTTCGCGCGCGCGCCGCGCTTCAGCGCGATGGACAAAGTCATGTTTGCCGGGTTCATACACCTATACAAGGTGGAATTAATGCACTTGTACGTCACTTTAAAGGTCCATTTCAATATTTCCCAGCACGTTAAACTTAATTAAGTTAAATATTTATACATATACTCGAAATGAATCAAAATAATTCGCTTTTTTATCACATTAGTTTATGGTTGTTTATTTTCAAAACGCCCAATCTTAACGTCTTCACGTTCTCTCATGTGTCGCCCTGGAATTACAAGAGGCTCGTATTTGTTAACGTATCGTTTCGGACAACACTGCAAAGCCATATTTACGTTTGATGCCTGATGTGTATATATACGGTCTCTGGTCAGGTAAAAATGTTCTTTCCCCGTTTTTGCAGGGGTTTTTTATTCTCCACTGCCACCTATCGCCACCTATCGTTTCGGAGAACACTGCAGCGACGCTCGCGACGTTCGCGAAAGTATAAACGCCTACACCGCTCGCGCAGGGTCGCGCGAGGTGGGCGGAGCCGCGCGCTACGGTCGCTCGCGAAAGTATAAACCAGGCTTAACTCTGAGGCAGACCCACAGATGATAAGAATGAACAAAATGTCAGAATGTTCAGATCGAGGGTCACAAATTCCCTTACAATAACCAAAATTATAGTGGCATTTTGATCATTTGATTATTATTGTCTCACATACATCAATAGAGAATTTTATTAGTTGGTCATAATAATGAACAACGCGACGTACAATAAGTTGTTATTAACATCTTTATCACGCAGTATTGTCCCATACGCAGTATTCTACAACATATCAGGGAAGCTACCGCCATCTAGTGTACAAGTGTGGTGTGGCAGCGAATAAACAACAGCAGGGCTGGGGAATGGGGCGTGGCTTTGTCCTATTGGAACCAATAGGAATTCGGTTTCATACTTTGTAAACAACACGGTCGCACGTTGTCTGCAAATTTTACTACGAGTACTTGTCGCGGGCCAGGAATTGACAAAAACACTTCTCTCTGGTAAGAGAAATGCTACTTAATCATGACTCCAGTCTATATTTTCTCTAAGGCAACAATGGTATTTGCACTGTTCTCGCTTTGGTGAACTCGAGTGCTACTACGGAGTTGGCAGACATCCGGGACGTTTGTCGGTGAAAATAGCAAAGTCAAGTGAACGTCTGACAAACTAACATGTTTTGAGAGCATGTTTTGTTTATAATTGTTTGCTAAGGGATAAGCAGTTCATATTTTACCGCAACTAAACCCTGATTTGCATATGATGAGCATTTTGCTTATCGACTTTTTTTAAAGTATTCGCGAATAAGCTCTTATTGCGCAATTATCTCGCGTTAATGTGGGGGCGAAGAAAGGATGTTACTGCGGGCAAACGGCGGCAACTAGTATTTGTAGCATTGTTTTAAAAATGTTTAAAGTCGCAGAGCTTTTTTGATTTTGTAACATCCATCCATCCATCCATCCATCCATCCAACTCATGGATGTTTCATACCTCTCAGGCGGGTGTGAAACTGAGTATGAAACTAGTTTAGTGGCAGTAAGTAACATGAGTACTTTTCTAAGTAGTAGTTAGCCAGCTTCATAGAAAACAATTCTGTGAAATTGTTGTGATCGCATTTGATGCGATTTAGTTAAAAAACAAAATAGCTGGTTAACTGTTATTAGTTGGCAGATATGAATGTTGTATGTAACCCTGTTGTAACAAGTACCATGGTGGTATTTTCTGTCATTGTTATCAATTGCGCATACTGCCTCATAGTCATAATTAGTCGAATTAGTCGGAAATAGTCGCCAATTACTAAAATATAAAAGTGATGGGCAAATTGTGCTGGCAGTTTGGTTTGAGCTGAACAGTATTCTGGAGAATGGGGTTGTCAAGATAACGCGAGTATAATGGAATCAGAAAGAAATTATGACCACAGTGGGCATCACCGAGCAATTGTTATATAGTCTTGAGGTTTTTTTATTTTGTAGCAAATGCACATCTCAAAATGGCATATCTAAAAATGTACCAGAGAGTACGTTTTCACTTCACTATATGACTTCATGTATTATCCATATCTATCCATATAGATTTGTTTATCTTGAACTCATGTTTCAGTACAAATGTTTTTTTTTTTTTTTACCAGTTGTAACTATATAGTATACATGTATACAATTATATGGCATGCGATAATAATATATGATCTAACATTTTGTTAGCAAATTATGTGACTAATTGGTATGATGTGTATATATAATAATATTTTTAAGTAAATTGCTTCTGCATGGTGTTCTCCGTCTCTCATATCTGTTTTTTGTTGTTTTGTAATGCAGGGGGACAGGTGTTTGTTTGAGACACTGTACCGTATCACAGGATGCGGGTAGTACGTCATTCTGATGCTCTGCTCTGCTCTGCACATTTACATCTACACATTTACATTTGCTTGAGCCACGTCTTACAAAGAGGGGGTGGTCTGATCTGGTTTGAGGGCTGCTGTGTGTGTGTTTGGGTGGGTTGAAACTTCCTGCAAGTAGCGTTCAGCTAGACTAAACTACTCTCTCAGCAATATGACAGGCGGTTATCGTCGAGGTGACGCGCCCTGTCACCTGCTGTGGTCTTACTTCTGTGAAGTGATGTCTTTGGCTTTTTGCCTGAGACTGGCATTTAAACAGTTGAAGAGAAACGGAAAAGGAAACATTGGTGAAAACAAGCGTCATTCAGTTTCACAGTACATTAACAAATCAAATAATTTACCAAACAATCAGAACATTATGACCTGTATGTTTGTAAAGTCTAAGAAGAAAACAGATGCACAAAAATGTATTATGTGGTGGCATAATTTCACACCTCCCATCTACTTTGTGTAATTAAAACTGATAAATAACAAACTAGGGCACTTCATTTGAATGAGCCTAACTGAAAGGAGAGGGTTGCTCATCACTGTAGTGCAGAAATCTTCTCTAGACTCATGGGCTTGGGCAGAAGTGTGAGAGCTGCAACTTTGCTGTGGCGGAAATGTCGCTCATGAACATCTGCTGGGCAGAAGGGCAATGGTTAAGACCTTCATCAGGGCAGCTGAACATCACCGTTTCCTGTCGTAAATGTAAATAAAGAGACCTTTGAGGGGCGCCACTGAGGTGTAAACAAGTTTGAAACAGTTAACATTGAAGCAGATTTTAATAACAGTTTAAAAAAAACAGATTTTGAAAAATGTCTTTTGAAATGATAGAGTAATGCTTTTAAACTCTTTGTATGTGTATATGTAATCTTTTCTGCATTCATTTCTGTAGTTATGGAGGTAGCGAGCGCTGCAGTCCACTGTGTGCAGTGGTGGTGGTGATTGCTTCCCTTCTGTTCAGTGACTCTTGGGTTTCTGTTGCCTCCATTATGACTTAGACCTGAGCCTTTTAGAGTGAAGTCAGATCTTCACTAATGGGGCTTTAACACATTATGTTTTTATTACTGAAAATTTGGATAAGACAAATAAAATAACAAAGGCTTCCAGTCTCTTGTAAAATGAATTTTAGCCAGTAATAAATTCCTCATGAATAATTTATATTTATTAAAAATGTTTTGCTGTTATTTATTTATGCATTTATTTTTATTATATATATATAATAAAATATATAGCTTTGCAGTGCTATATATTATACATGCATATATTATATAAAACATTTGGGATTTAGATGCACATTGAAACATATCCTCATCTTTGTTTCTATTATATGTTTCTTTGTCATTTATTTAGTTTTCTGCGGTTGAGTATGTATAGAGTATTGTTGAGTATATATGCAGGTAACACAAGCCAAGGTTTTCTGATGCACGCCAGTCTTTAGAATATCTGTGACATTTTGATGGGTGATGCATTTGTAAATTCTTAGTCATGCTAAGGTTGTAATGCCTCCTAACAGGCTGACTGATGGATGAATAAAACAACAGTTCCAAACCCCAGTACACAGTGAACTAAATGTGAATTTAAGACCTGCATATGCCCTTTTCAAGCCTTCATTTTAGCACATTAAATGTTATCTAAAAGTCTTTCTCTCTCTCTTTTATATTATTGGCTTGTAGTATCATGGTCTGGAGTAGAAGTAGCCTTTCTGGTTTGTTGAACAGGTCAGTATAACTGTCACCCAGTCCTTGATCCTCTTTACCCAGTCCTCTGTCTTACTAAACTGGTGATTATCATTTATGCAGTCGTTTGTGATTTGGAAGCCATATAAAGTGACAACATATATTAAAAATGAATGCCAAATCATTTTGTGACGCTGAACTTTTAAATTAAAATGTTACCTTTTGAGTTTATTTATGAAATGCTGCCATCTCGTGGATGGAAAATGCAATCGGCGATTAGCCCCGAAATTGAGACACGCTTGTCATCACTTTGACCACGTAGGGGCAGTAGCGCACCACCATTTTGATGCTGTATAGCGAGATTCTGAAAATTAAGAACAAATTCATAAAACATGGGCTAATTAAAGGCAAGTATTTGCAGTAGACTGCAAACAGATGAGAGCGGCAGACAGAAATCTTTGTGTGTGTGCAGCTGCTTTGCGCGTTCTCGCTGGGACGTGCTGGCAGAAGCCTCCGTGGGAGGCTTAGGGGACCAACTGACGTCTTGATTCGGTCTCCCTGAAACCAGGAGTTTGACCGAGGCTGCGACGTCGGTAGACCAGTGAGCAACATCCCTTTTACAGTTGATAATGGCACTGTGAGAGGCAGTTATAAGCAATTTATATATGCACTTTAATAACACAGTTCTGTGTGTGTGTGTGTGTGTATGTATGGGCCCAAGCTGGCCAGTATGAAAAAAGGTGCTGTGTATGTAAAAGGTAATGAAGCAATTTGTGTGTGTGTGTGTGTGTGTGTGTGTGTGTGTGTGTGTGTGTGTGAGACAGAGAGAGAGAGAGAGAGAGAGAGATAGATCTGTCAGTGTTCAGGGGCTCCCCACTCTCCTGTGCAGAGATCATTTCTCTCCCAGTTGTCACCAGCCCTCAGGTCTGAGGGGCCACGCGGTACCATGAATGACTTCACCAGGCCAGACATTCCACACCAGCTTTTTTAATTAGAACAAACAAATGGATCTGACTCTGGGGGTTGAGAAGCAGGAACTACCCGCTACTTTATCCCCCCCTGGAGGCCAACTTTGGGCCTGCATCCTGCTGGAGACAGCTTTCGCTTGTCCACATTGGTCCACACTCTCCATGACGGAGCTTTGAGTGGTCACTGTAGTCCCCTGTGCTGTAGTGTACAGTGGTCACTGTAGTCCCCTTTGCTGTAGTGTACAGTGGTCACTGTAGTCCCCTGTGCTGTAGTGTACATGGGTCACTGTAGTCTTCTGTGCTCTACTGTGTTCAATGGTCACTGTTTCAGGCTGCCGGCATTTAAAGGCCCTTCAATAATACTGGTGCAATGTTTACTGTCACTTTCTCCCCTGATCTGAAACAAAAAAAGATTGATTTTGTAGTGTTTTGTTTTTCTATATTCACATTGTTTTTAAAAAACCCTGAACATGCTTTCAGTGAGTTTCTCTAGCACGCTGTCCTGCTGTGCAGGACTGTGAATGTGTGGTTACTGTCCTGCTCTGTGACAAACCTGCTTTGCGATTCTGTGACTGTGTGGTTGCTCAGCTGAAGCAATGAGCTCATGTCCTGAGTGTCCAAATGTCCTGAATCAGTGTCCAAACGTCCTGAATCAGTGTCCAGGTAGAGTCTCCCACCTGCTCATTCACCGCCCACATCGGTGTCATCAAAGGTAGGTCCTGGATTGTCATTTTACACATGTTTCTCTGTGTTGCGCGGAGGTGTGTGTGTGTGTGTGTGTGTGTGTGTGTGTGTGTGTGTGTGTGGCGGGGGTTGTGTGTGTGTGTGTGTGTGTGTGTGGCGGGGGTTGTTGGGGTTGTGTGTACCATCCTGTGGGGTTCTGGTGTAGCCCTCCTGCATTCTGCACAGCAGGGTACCCCGCGAGGTCTGAGCAGGGGAACAACCATGGGCTTTGTTGGCCTCACTCACTCACACACACATACACACACACACACCCTGTCACACATACACACTGTTCATATGGACTTTTCCCACTGCCTCTGCCAGGAGGCTGAAGTCATTTAATGACTGGGCGCTGATTTTGCAAGGGACCAGTGTGCTGCTGGCTGCTGACAGAATGGAAAACGTGGCTGCTGCATGTGTGTGCATTTGTGTGTGTGTGCATGCGTGTGCATGTGTGTACACGTGCAGTGTCGCCTTCACGCTACACAGCACTAGAACGATGTGAAGGTGCCTAAGAAGCTCCAAGCTCCAGGGCCCTACCATGGTGCTGGACGAACCCACGCCCGGTCCCACACCTGGCCTCACGCCCTGTCCCACATCCCGGCCTCACACCCGGTCCCACGCCTGGTCCCACTACCCGGCCTCACGTCCGGCCCCACGCCCAGTCTCTCGCCCGGTACCACTACCTTGTCACCACGCCTGGTCCCACGCCTCGGTCCCACTACTCTGTCTCACGCCCGGTTAAACGACCTTGTCCCATGCATGGGGGAGATGGCCATCGCTGCTCATGGTCACTGGTCGAAGTGGCTACGACAACGTCAAGCCAACACTGGAGACAAAAACAGTGTTTAAGATAACAGCAACAACAGTGTTCTAGAAAACAACAACAACAGCAGTATTTTAGAAAACAACAACTGTGTTTAAGAAAACCCTCGTTGTCCCTGTATTTTAATGAGATGCGAGATAGGAAACGTTCAATCGTCTATTGGGAGATGAAACGAGTGTTTATGCATTTGTCTTTGTTCTTGGTGTCTTCACAGTTTCCTGATAATGATGTAGTGAGGTTTTCTTTCTTCTCTGTCTGCATACTTTGGGTTTAATGGCGCTGGTCTGAGCGGCGTTGTCATTTACGCACCCCTTCCGTCCCTTCCGTCCCTGCCGTCCCTCACTCTCTTGTCTTTGTTCTGTCCCCCCAGATCTAACAGCATGTTCACAGATGGCGTGTCTCTCATCACACAGCTGTCGTGTCCCACATACTCCAGTGACATCTTCGTCTGATTTGATCCGCTCCCTCCTGCTGCTCCTCCGCTCCTCCTCACCCCACTGCGTCTCGGGAGATGAGACTCCTCTGTGCGGTGTGTTCAGAGGAGGCCTTGTTCTCATGGAGGCCCTAAGCCTCTTTTTTAGAAACCCATTGCACAATGTGGTTTTGTGCAGCTTGGGTTTCTGGGAGAGATATTGGGACACATCTCGCATCATGTGTCAACTCTGAGCCGCCGTCTTTCCGCACAGACGCTGGACTGTGTTTATCTGGGGATCAGTAGTGATCTACCATGAGACCTTTCTTTTAGGTGCACTATAGATTTGCTTAGGGAAAAAAAAAACAACTGGATCCACACTAACTTGTTGAAGTGTGGTAAATATTGGTTCTGCGTACAGGTGAGGTCATTCCTGTAACCCAGCCAGAGGTAAACAATTAAACAACAATGCCAGAATGCATGGTGTCCCAGTGGTCTTGTACACAAGCAATGACTATGTTGCCCTGTTGTGTGTTCAGCAGGGTTTTTGAGGGTTTTTTTAATTAAAATTTTTTATTATTATTATTTTTAATTAATTTTTAAACAGAACACCTCAGATGCATGGCCTCGCACGCCGGGCCTCGCACGCCAGGCCTCGCACGCATGCTTCTCCCAGGCCTCTGGACCCTGTTGCCCCCCGTGACCCATGCCGCGTCCGCTGCCACTCGTAAAAACAATCGGACCCTGTCACCGAGCCCAACGGCCTCTTCGGAGGTGACATGGATTCGCTGGCTCAATGACAGATCGGGTGTGTGGAGGCCGCGGGGGCGGCCGTGTGTCTTTGAACAAGGCCCCCGATTGATAAATAAAAGCTCGGGCCTCACAGGATACGCTGTGCAGACGCAGCCATGCGGGCAGACAATATGTAATGGAAAGGACAAACTCAATCAGCACGCTGGCATGATGTTTTCCAGCTTGGCCACTGGCCCCATCACTGTGGACTGCCAGTCATGCACACAATTAGCACAACACCCCCGAATGTTCTTACAGCCCTATTAGCTGGGCAGCCAGCCCCAGGTTGAATTTGGGGGTCCATGCAGTTCTGTTCCATCTCTGTTGCCATTCTCCTCGTTTCTCTCCTCGTCTGGGGTGGAGGAAGGTGTGTGATGAATGGATGACTTGGATGGGTAGAGGAAGGTGGATGATTTGTGTAGGGGGGCTCAGGAGAAACCATGGAGGTGGTGTTTTATTCACACCTCTGAACAAGGCAGTATTTATCTCACAGTGACCTTGTTATTTAGTCTTGGTCTTTATTGCCAGATAAGCTTGACTCGTCTTTAAAGCATCCAGAGGATGTAGTTAGTGGTACAGTTAGTGGTAGTGGCGAGGGTGTTTGGAATTAGGGTGGAGGGGGTGAGGGTTGATGTTGGGGTGAGTGTGAAGGGGATTAGGGTGGAGGTGGCGAGGGTTGATGTTCAGGTGGGCGTAGAGGGGATTAGGGTGGAGGTGGTGATGGTTGATGTTCAGGTGGGCGTAGAAGAGATTAGGGTGGAGGTGGCGAGGGTTGATGTTCAGGTGGGCGTAGAGGGGATTAGGGTGGAGGTGGCGAGGGTTGATGTTCAGGTGGGCGTAGAGGGGATTAGGGTGGAGGGGGTGAGGATTGATGTTGGGGTGAGTGTGAAGGGGATTAGGGTGGAGGTGGCGAGGGTTGATGTTCAGGTGGGCGTAGAGGGGATTAGGGTGGAGGGGGTGAGGGTTGATGTTCAGGTGGGCGTAGAGGGGATTAGGGTGGAGGTGGCGAGGGTTGATGTTCAGGTGGGCGTAGAGGGGATTAGGGTGGAGGTGGTGATGGTTGATGTTCAGGTGGGCGTGGAGGGGATTTGGGTGGAGGGTTAAGAGTTGCAGACCTGACTGATTTTTAGCTTTTTAAACACGTGCATACACACACACACACACACACACACACACACACACACACAAACAACCACACACAATGTGCTTAAAGTGTGCCTGTTGACCAGTTTGAAGGTCTTCTTCTGAATGCTGTTAATTAGTGCAGAATGCAGAATACAGTCTCACTGCCAGCTCCGATGAAAAGACCTTGAGAGAGGATATAGAGGTCATAGAGAGAGAGAGAGAGTGAGAGAGGTGAAGAGGGGGAGAGATAGTGAGTGTGAGAGCATTGAATGGTTGGCAGGAGGGGGTGAGCAGACCTGGGTGGAGAGTGTGGTTTCACACGCCCGTGTGGAGTGTGCAGGCTCAGGTCTGGGCCAGTGTGTGGAGGGCTGGAGACGGGCTCTCTGAAATCACAAACACCCCTCACAGGACTGCTGGGACTGGTGGGATTGCTGAGACTGCATGTTCTGGTGGTTCTGTGTGATAAGGCGACACGTGTTACCTTAATCTACCTGAGTGAAGAAGTTGATGTCTTCTTTGAAAAGTTTAATCTTTCTATGAATGGCACTGGCCACTGGAATCATCTGAGTATGTGACTTGTGCTTACAGTTCAGCAGACCGCACGCATGAATCCCCTCACACATGTCCAGAAAGCCACACGCACACACACACACACACACTCACTCCTTTATACAAATGCATCCAGTACTGGAGAGAGTTGTCAGAGAAACATCAAGGGTATCTCCCATGTGTGGCCTTCATTCAGGTTTTGTGTGTGTGTGTATGCTTGTGTGTGTGTTCATTTCGCTGCCCTCTTCACAGCATGGATGTCTAACCTCCCCATTAGTGTATTGCTCTAGTCTCTGCCCATAGCGCAGTGTTAAGTCTTTCTACTCCGCTGCAGGGCCCCACAGGAGCTGTGTCAGGACGTCTCTCTTGTTTTAACTGCAGTGTGTTTGGAAAATGGCGCCTCCCATAGCTTCACTCCTTCTAATCCGGGAGATATAAATGACTGCTGGCAGCCAGACAAAGAAGTCTGCTTATACTTAAAGACCATATAAGCTTTTATGGAAAAGAGGCCTTCACATACACTTGCCCACTGGCTTCCCCCAAAGTCATAACAGACTGAAATGAAAAGACTTTTTGCAGTGGTGAACTGAGGAAATATTACTGCATGCCAGGGCTTAGGAGAGATCTGCCCCCCCACTCCAGAGAAGAGGTCAAGAATCTGGAGTAGGACCTCAGATCACACTTGGGTTCGGGCAGGACAGCATGGCCTGTAGGAGGCAATCGGAAGGGAGATCTTCTGAGGGTTCCACTGTCCTGCCCACCGCAGTTCCTGTCCTCTAGTTCTTCTAGGATCACGTTTCACAAATTCCAAATGGCTACTGTGCTTTTAAATCCGATCCTCATCATCCATGTTTCACCAGTCTCACAAACTACAGATCCTAAAAGCCATCAAGATGCTGGAACCGTGATGGCACAGTGCGAGCATGTCAGTGTGTTTGAAGGGTCGCAGTACATGGAGGTCCGTTTATCTTCAAACGATGGGAGAACTTGTGCTAAATACTAGAACATAATCACCAGAACACCAAGAGTGCAGCACCAAAAAAAACCCTTCCATTACATCCCTTCAGAAAGACCTTACATATTTCTGTATTTTCTCTATGGAAAGCGTTGTATGTTCAGCCTGAAAACGTCTCCATTACAGAACACACCTGGCTACAACTTGAAAGGGTAGACGCGGTGGGCCCATTTGTTTACATACTCTCTTCATCCACTCGTGTGCTTATAGAGGCCAAGTCCGTGGAGCTTTCTGGATTTGTTGTGAATCCACTGTTCCAGGCTATGCCATTGTTCCGGTGCATGAAACATGAATATGAAAACAGAAACGAGAATCGTTGGCCAAGCAAAACCCAATTTCTCCCCCCCCCTCCCTCTGTCTCTTGCTCTCTCCCTCTCTCTTCATGCACTGTTTTTTGTGATTTCTCTGGTTGACTTCATTCTGCTTGCTACCTAGCAACAGCATGGGAAAGCATTTGACGGAGGTCACACTCACAGTCTGCCTCTGCCCCGAATCTGGCCAATCAGACGGACGGCCTGTGGCCAGTTCTGGCCTCATTGGCTTGGTGTGCTGCACCTGATTGTGATGGTCCAGTTGCCTCTTGCTGTTTAACACTCTCCTGATTGGCTCTTTCTGACTGATGCAAATGCCAGCTAAGGTTTTGTTGAAAAAAATGCTGCTTTTAAATTGAGATGGGAGTAGCTGCTCTGTGAAGTGCTAGCAACTGGGTTATAGCTAGCAACTGGTCACATGATCAAACAAGCAAACTGCTGACATTATTAATATTCCAAGTTTGCTTTTTGATGAGTGGTGTCCTTTGTCAATTGTGATTTTCACCCCAACTGCAATTTGTCCTCTGCTTTTACCCATCTGAGCAGACACACACACACACACACACACACACACACACACACACACACACACACACACACACACACACACACACACACACACACACACGATTAGTGGGGGGCTCTGGTACACATGTGCCCAGAGTGGTGGGCAGCCCTAGCCTGGCACCCTGCGAGCAGTGTTAGTTAGGTGCCTTGCTCAAGGGCACCTCAGTCATGGCATCAGGGCTGGGAATCAAACCCACAACCCTCTGGTCACAAGACCAGTTTCCGTTTCCTACCACCAGACCATGACTGCCCACTACAGTCTATAGACTGTAGACCAAGACGCTTCATCTGCTGAGACCGAATGTACAGTGAGTCAGTTCAGACCCAAATGCACCATAATATCTGGTAGTTATAGGGAATGCAAAGGGTGTGTAATTTCTAACAGATGCGGGAGTTTGCGTGGGATTGTAATGTTGTTCCCGGTCTCCCAGGCAGGAGAACTGTGAGAAAGCTAACGTTGCCCACACTGTGTTTTGAGTTGTACCGTCTCCAGGCAAAGGTGTATGATTCTTGGATGGAGCCTGGAATGGTAAATGAAAAGTACTTTGCCCTTTGCCCAGACTCTCTTGAGCTCACGCGAGCCGGACCCGTCCCATCATCGCTCACGCGAGCCGGACCCCGTCCCATCATCGCTCACGCGAGCCGGACCCCGTCCCTTCATCGCTCACGCGAGCCAGACCCCGTCCCATCATCGCTCACGCGAGCCGGACCCCGTCCCCTCATCGCTCACGCGAGCAGGACCCCGTCCTCTCATCGCTCACGCGAGCAGGACCCCGTCCCTTCATCGCTCACGGAGCCGGACCCCGTCCCTTCATCGCTCACGCGAGCCGGACCCCGTCCTCTCATCGCTCACGCGAGCTGGACCCCGTCCCTTCATCGCTCACGGAGCCGGACCCCGTCCCTTCATCGCTCACGCGAGCCGGACCCCGTCCCCTCATCGCTCACGCGAGCTGGACCCCGTCCCCTCATTGCTCACGCGAGGCGGACCCTGTCCTCTCGATGAAAAGACGAGACCTTTCAGCCGCGTATAAGCGGGATAATCTATGAAGCGAAAGAGTGAAAAACCCTAAAGCAAGAATCCCCTGGGAGGTGAGAAAACATTGTTTCTGTTCGATATCCAGTTGTTAACACTGGAGAAAGGCCCTTTTCTTCATGGCCTAAGTCTGGATCCATGCCCAGATGTTCCTTCTTGGGCTGTGTATACGAATCAGCAAACACTCAGGTGTTGGTGACAGGAAAGCTAGCCCCTCTCAATGTTTCCTGTATACACGAGGAAACCTTTCCCTCTCACCCACACTCCGCAGCAGTTTACACACGTTTATCTGTATGAGAGTATGTGTGTTCTGTGGGAATCGTACCCGGGATTTTGTCGAGGCTGCTCTGGGGTTTGAAGCCCATGACTTGTGACAGCCCAGTTTACCACAAACAAATTTTCCACTAGTGACCACCAAGTCCGTCGACCGACTGAAGCATTCTCCCTGCTCCAACGGACTCTTCTGCTCCCCTCCACAGAACCACAGTACACAGCATTGCACTCTTGGAATAGATCTGGGAGGAAAATGAAAATGAACTGAGGAAATGAATTTCACCTTGTTTAAGCAGACCTGCTTATGCTCAGGTATGCCCATCAGACCACGAGTTTCGCTGAATCTCACCCTTGTTGGGTTCAGAACATGACTAGCTAACAGTTAAGAAGCATCTAACCTCACTGAAATACAGCAGTCGTTTTCTCATTTAACAGACTAGCAGAGTCAGTACAGCGTAAATTTGCTCATGGTGGCAGCCAAGAATGAAACGTCCAAATGGCGGGAAGACGGTTGCGTTGTAGGACGAGCTCTCTCCACGCTTGCCATGCTCTCTCTCTGTAAAATATCATTGTTTTTTGCTTGTGCTTTGTTTATGCTGTTTGCACTCACACCTGGCCGTGCTGGGTTCTGCGTGTGTGGCAGGCCCGGGTTCCTGTTCATCCTGCGGGACATCCCGGGTACCTTCAGCAAGAACGGCGTGGCCTGTGGCTCCAGCCCCTGTCTGCTGAAATCCTGCGCAGGTCATGGGTGAAAGTGAACCAGAGCCCTCCCAGCCAGACCGCTGCCAAGCGCTGGGAGGAGTTTGGGCAGCAGAGGTCTTTCAGGCCCTGGGTTTGTACACAAACTCCTGGAATGATCAGCTCTGTGTCGTAGAGAACACCGCAAGCATTCCAGTGTCATCTGTGCTGGTTGGTAAATTAGGATTTCTTAGCTGTGTTTACACTTTGTTTACATGCCTGGAAATGTTACATTTTCAAATATCTTTTGATGACCTCTTGGGACTCTGTGATACATTAGTTTGCATTAATGGTGTTAAAACGGTTAATGAGGTACAATAAGCATAATTTCATTTTCATAATGTTAACTGAGGAATATTCATTTAACGAACTGATCTCTATACAGAAATGAATATACAGCATCGGAAAGAACAAGAAGCCCATGGCAATGAATGAAGAAAAGAATGACTTTATACCGCCACTGTTACACAGTATTACACAGTATTACACACTGTTACACACTCCAAGGGTCTACTCCAGCATTTCAAACACTGCCTGTTAGCTTCTTTTTGCTTTGCCTTTGAGGAGAAACTTCACTATCTGTTATTTATTTATTTATTTATTTATTTATTTTTAATCACCTGCTCTGTTCTGCGGGAGTCCATCATGATTGCACCATGACGCACCACGACTTCGCCCAGGTAGAGGGCGCTAGTGGTAGCACTCGGACGCAAGCGTGTGGGTCAGTACGGAAGCGGCTCCTGTTAACGCACCCTGCGTCTCCTGCCAGGAAGAGAATCCCCACCAGAAGGTCACAGCCCAATGTATCGTCTCCACCACCATCACCACCAATAGCGGCAGCAGCTGGGCACCGACACATCCCGGAGATGCGTCTCCCGAGGGCGGCTGGCAGACACAGCACCAGCCCTGGGGCGGTCACCGCAGGTCCCCGATGTCCGTTTCATAGCACAAACTTGTCCAGCGGGGGCAGCGTTTCGGGAGCCACTCCTCTGCAGTCTCAATACGTCTGCTTTCATACTAGACCAAAGACGGAGGTTTATTGGGGTCTGGAAAGGTTTAAGCAGGCAGGAGCTGGTGCTGCATGGGGAAGTGTAATTTTTTTCTGTTGTTTTCTGCATTTCGGTTTTAAATCCCAACACGTTTCCATTGAGTGTTCACACCCATTTGAGGAATGTGCCTGAAAAGCATTCCGGTTCATGTGTGTCACATTAATGTTGTTGACAGCACTCCCGAAGCTTGGAAAAAATAAACAAACACTAATAAACTCATAATGATGCCTTTCTCTCTCCCTCTCCCTCTGTCTGTATCTCTCTCTCTCTTTCTCCCTCTCTCTCTCTCTCTCTCTCTCCCTCTCTTTCTCTCAACACTGTTCAGCCCCAAATAAACAGCAAAGCTTTTCATGGCTACGTACGTCATTTGGTTCCATTAACTGTATGGTGGTTTCGATTGAAAGTTTGCCTTGATTTTGCTCTTTGAATTAAGCTGTATTTCCACTGCAGCCAGTAATTTGGGGTTCCTCTGCATCCAAGACTGCATGTGTAGTTCTTTAACATTTCTCTGCGTTGCCTTGGCTGGATGCACAGCTGTACAGCGTGAGAAGCCTCACCACAGTCACACACCCTTGAGTCCAGTTCTGGTTGATACTGGTGTCATGTCACCTAAACTAAAGTATAATCTTTTTTATAAAAAAAAAACGAAAAAAAAAACATTATTGTCTATTGATCAATTTTTTTCTCTTCTTGCGATATGGTTATTGTTAGCGTTAATCAAACCAGCATGACTTTTCCCTACAAAGCGCGTGGTACAGATTAACGCTCGAATCTGGATATTGTTTTGGTTACATTCGTGTTGTTGGATCACTCCGCAGCATCAGCACACCCGGGACGGGAAAAGGGACGCCGCGTCTTTAAACGCACCGCCAGACACGGAGGGGCAGCGAGACGGCAGGGCCAGCAACACCTGCGTCAGACGCTCATCGTACACGTTGCGCGTATATCATGCTTGCGTTCCCCATCTGATTCCTCCCATTCTGATCGGCCGTTTCTGCCTTATCTGTGCGGTCTGGCTATGGTTGGCTGAAGGCATCCACCCAGCGCTGGGAGGCCCATGAGAAGTGCATGTTCTTTTGGCTAGAGGGGAGGCCGCCAGCGATCTATACAGCCCCCCCCCCTCGTTCTCTTCTAGGCAAGGCTTAGCAGAAGATGAAGATACAGCTTCCTGTTGCATAATAATCCCCCCGATTACAAATGTCATCACTCGCTGTTTCCTGAGCGCATGAGCGAGGCCTCCTCTCTTCCTCCTCTCATGAGCGAGGCCCGGGCAGGGGGGGCCTCAGGGTGGGGAGACGTGCAGGGGCTCCTGGACCCAGAGGACATCCTCCAGCCTGCGCAGCCTGGCTCTCCCTGCTCTCTTTCTTCCAACGCGCCTCCTCTGTCTCTCTCTGTCTCTCTCTCTCTCTCTCTCTCTCTCTCTCTCTCTCTCTCTCTCTCTCTCCCCTCTGCTGCAGCCCTGTGCTGCCCCCACCTCTGGCCTCCTCCTGCACCATCCAGCAACACCCACCCCCTCACCTACCTCCCCTCCGCCCAGGACACACACTGCTGTCTTCTCACTTGTAGCCTTCTGAGAAAGGAGGAACAGAAGGTTCCGTCAGTCAGCCAGCTGTTGTATTGACACTATCTAATATCCTGTCTGTCACTCTCTCTGCCTCTGTCTGCCCCCTTCTGTCCAGCACTCACACATGTGCGTGGGAATAGACACACGCTCCCTTTCAATGGACACTTTGTGGTCTTGACATGTTGAAAAATTCCAGCTAAACCTTCGCGGATACAGTCAGGGAACACGGAACAGCTTCGGACGGTGCGTGGTGGAGCACCCCGTCTGTCCATGGTGGAGCGCCTCCGTCTGTAAGTGGTGGAGCGCCTCCGTCTGTATGTGGTGGAGCACCTCCGTCTGTGCGTGGTGGAGCGCCTCCATCTGTGCGTGGTGGAGAGCCTCCATCTGTGTGTGGTGGAGCGCCTCCATCTGTACGTGGTGGAGCGCCTCCGTCTGTCTATGGTGGAGCGCCTCCATCTGTGCGTGGTGGAGCACCTCCATCTGTGCGTGGTGGAGCGTCTCCGTCTGTACGTGGTGGAGCGCCTCCATCTGTGCGTGGTGGAGCGCCTCCGTCTGTCTATGGTGGAGCGTCTCCGTCTGTCTATGGTGGAGCGTCTCAGTTTGTGCGTGGTGGAGCGCCTCCATCTGTACGTGGTGGAGAGCCTCCATCTGTGCGTGGTGGAGCACCTCCATCTGTACGTGGTGGAGCGCCTCCGTCTGTGCGTGGTGGAGAGCCTCCATCTGTGCGTGGTGGAGCACCTCCATCTGTACGTGGTGGAGCGCCTCCATCTGTACGTGGTGGAGTGCCTCCATCTGTACGTGGTGGAGCGCCTCCGTCTGTGCGTGGTGGAGCACCTCCATCTGTACGTGGTGGAGCGCCTCCGTCTGTGCGTGGTGGAGCACCTCCATCTGTGCGTGGTGGTGTGTTTCCATCTGGGTTGTCTGTCTTGCTCTTTTCACTGTAAGTGAAAACACACTGTTCCACACTCATCACGCATACAGTCCTGTGCACACGCGTGTAGGTGCATACAGTCCTGTGCACACGCGTGTAGGTGCATACAGTCCTGTGCACACGCGTGTAGGTGCATACAGTCCTGTGCACACATGTGTAGGGGCATACACGCATACAGTCCTGTCTTTATATGCCGTTGATCAAATACGCTTGAGGTGTGTCATACAGAAGTTAGAACAATAGTATCACTCTACACCCTGAGAACAGTGTAACAACCCGTGCTGTGGCTAATAATTCATACACTTCACACTTCAAACCATAAGCCGTAGAGTCCATATGTAGTACTGGTAGATGGTTGTATGTTAAAGTTCTGTACTGAAGTGTGCTAGTCCCAACCATGTCCCTACGCTCCAAATCCAGCTTTTTAAACGATGGGAATCGGCTCCCTTCGGACAGTCCACCAGACCGACGCTGGGCTGGACATGTCCTCCAGGGGTCATAAAGCAGCGTGTTGGACACAAATGAGTCCGTGCATGTCTGTGCAACCCACCTCGAGACATTTCCATCACACTTTCCCCTCATGCAAAACCCAAGACCTCACATATCTCCGCCGCACTTTCCCATGCCGCCATGTTTCGACTTGCCGGACCAAGAAAGGCGCTTTGGCCCGTCTTGCGTTTTTGAAGTTTTGAATGAGCAGCGACCCCCCCTCCCCCCACCTCCTCCCACCGGTTTTGTTCTGAGTGGAGCGCCATACAGGAAAGGCCTGTATTAGCTGTGGCGGTATCAGCTGAGTTTATCGGGGTTAAGGCATTGCCGGGCTCGACTCTAATCTCTCTCATTCCTCCCGTACACTGCAGCCACTATACTGCGCCTATCAGCTGTGATCAGCTCCTTCTTCTGCTCTGAGTGAGGGTTCATGGGAAACACAATCTGATCAGGTGCCAAACATTCTGAACATCTGCCCCAACTGGTGCAAAAGTGCGCGCGCGTGTGTATGAGCACGTGTGCATTTTAATGCATATGTGAATGTATGCGTGTGTGCGCGCTTGCACGAGTGTGAGGAAACGGCTTCATGCTATTGTAAGATCAAAGGAAATTCGTTCAGTGACTTTAAAAGCATCTGATGCTCTCCCAGGGGGAGAAAAATTCCATTGACAGCAAATACATACTTAATGCTGAAGCCCTTCGGTCAATTACATGCAATCTTTTCGAATTCCTTTGAGGACGTTTGTGTGAATGCCTTCGGTCAGTGGTGAGGGGTTTCCCTGCATGTGAGGTCACTCTCGCACTGACAGACTGAGAATGGTCTTTCAGCTTGGAAAAAAAACATTCTAGAAACACTACTGTGTAAGTCAGTGTGTCTGCAGACAGAAAGGTCAGGAAAGGAAGCTTTCAAGAAAGAAGTTGTTAAGTAGTTGCTGATAACGAGCAGCGTTTGAGAACGGTGCAGTACCCCAAATGTCCTGAAGATGGGAGTGTTGCACTCGTTATTCAGTGCGCTGGTGGGTTGACTGACCCACGCTCTGCTGTAAGACTCCAGCGTCTCACAGGCTTTGGACAGAGGGCACAGCAGCTCTCTTGCAGTCACGGTCAGAGTCAGTTGTATTTTAAAGAGCATTTCACAAAATCCACGTGCACGTTACACAATGACAGGAAAATATGCAAGAAATGCAGTAGGGATGTCCGTGTCACAACAGACTGTCCAGTTTTAAAGGGTACATAAGATGAAAGAGAGAAAACAGACCCATTTAAACAACATATTACAACAATATCGATATAATTATAGTACCAGGAGATCATCTACACAAACTAAACAAACAAACGAATGAATCCATTGGGGGAATGAAATACCTCACCTAATGACAATGATGCTTAATTTTTAAAGACAGCCAGCTGGGACATCGTGGACCATTGTTATGATTTTTAGGTCTGCATGGTTCATTCTTCCATTTGTAAGCACAGTGGTGCAGTACTAAATGTATCTTACAGTAGTATAAGGTTGGTTGATGTGAGGCTTTGATGTGCACTACAGTGTACACAACATGACATGAACTTAGATTAGTGTTGGTGTTGCTGCCATGGTAATAATCTGTAGTAAATATAAACCAAGGAGGTATCGTAAGGGCTGCGTCTCTTGACTAAACTTATGGAAATTATGTGAAATGATTAATCAGTGTGTCGTTCATACTCTGAATTTAAGACCAGAATGGTCATGTCACCAGTATTTTGGACACCTGACCACCTTCACGGTTACATGAGTTACCATGCTTCTTGGAGACCCTCCCGGCATCCAACACAACCTTGTTCTCTGTCCAGAGCATCTGTGTTATGGCTCAGGATTTAAGAATAGAAATGTTTTTGTGTCAATACTTATAAATGAATGAATGCATGAATGAATGAATGAATGAATGAATTAATGCTCTCAGCCTGTATGTTTGGGGTGAGTTTTTCCTGCATGTCTTTAATGTACTGCATGCATATTTGCAAGCATCAGTGTTGGACCAGTCTGAAAACTAGTATGAACATGAATGAATTGGTTGCTTTAGATATCCAATTTTTAAATAAATGCATTTTTTTGGTAACAAAGTCCAAGTGTAAACCTGAATATAAATGTAAATACAATTTATTATTATGTATTAGATATAGACATAATTCAAGGTGAATCAGAATGTAAAAGGAGAGAATGGATAACTGAATGTGATTAAACAATTTGCTGGAAATGGCTGCAAAGAATATATTTTGCCGTTGTCCAAGAACAGGAGAGCATTGGGCAGGATGATGGTGGCTGTGAGTGGCTCTGGAAGTGTGGCAAGTTCATTTGAAAGCGTAACTGAACATAACTACAGTATTTATTTTAATCATCACAGAATGAAGGACAACCCTGTTTTAACCCCCATCTGACCAGATATTAGCATTTACCTCGTAGTGTAACATCTCTGTAAGGCCGTGTACCCCAGAAAGCCCTGTAATGGCAGAGTCACTGGGTTTGTTGGCTCTCTGTGGCTGTGACATGTGTTGGCAGCTTCTTCTGTTCAACGTTATAAGCCTCTTGTGTACAGAGATGTGTTAATGTTGGATGTGTAGCAGAATGTTGTGTTTCTCGCTGGTCTTGCAGGTGTAAAGGCAGCTGGTCCCCAACCGTTGAGCTGCCTTCCCAGGCAAGGGCCTCATTGAAGCGTAGTGAACTACATTTCTCTCTCTCTCTCTCTCTCTCACTCTCTCTACTTCTATATGTCATCAGCCCTTCTGTGAGGCTCTTATAAGTTTTGTTCCTTCTGACGGTCACATGTATTGACTCTTATTGTTACTATACATTGGCTGTGTTGAGTCACTCAGACTCCATTTCTTTCTAAGCTTGGTGGTAAAATTTAAATGTACCATGGAGATGAAATGGATTTGGGAACTAGGTCTGGTTAGCACTGCTACTGATAACATCAGCTGTTTAAATACACTAGAGTTAGAGGGATGTGTGGCCTAACTTTCATTGCAAAACAGGGTAACTTGTGCATAGAACACTTCCTATGATTAACCACATTTCAGCTGGGTCAAGTGCTAACCTCATGCAGGCTAAAACTGTAAGCCATGGGTGTCGTAGATCTTCGACAGCAGTGTGAACACTGGTGCGTCTGAAATGTTCCCTTATCGCACTGGAAACGCTAGTGCAATTTGTCTCATGGAATGCAACTTGTGTGCGGACCTGCTGGTGGAAATCTAGGTGGTCACGTTGAAACCATGGAACAACCACTGACCCAGAGAGTCCACGCCTGCAACCATGCCATTTGCGTGTGCAGAAGCACACGCGGGATCGCAGCGAGAAGACAGCGGGGTGCGTGTGGCGTGAGCCGAGCTCAAAAACCAAACGCTGACACGTCCTGTTCTCAGTATTCGAGTACTTCTTTCTTAGGAAGCCTTCTAAGAATATGAGCTCATGTGATCTTCATCTACTGAGCGTTAGCTCTCTGACGCTCGCCCTCAAGCCGATGGGGCTGAGCCATGAAAACACAATAGGCCAGGGACAGCTGTCACAGACGCGAATGAGCTCTGCTGACTGGCCTGTTGTGGGAAAGGGCACGTCCATAGGCTCCCCGCGTCACCAACCAGTGCCACTGTGAAAATGACACACACAGAGTCTGTGAGAAATGCTTGCGGGGTTTTTTACCAAGCTTGGGCTTGCACTGGTGTGAGTCCAGATCGACATGCAGAAATGAGAAATGAGTCCTCATGTGGGACTCCGGAGCTGTTTCCAGATGGGAACATGATGGCATGGAGCATGCAAGCAGTGTATGACTGCTTTACACTGTGGAATTCCTTCTCTACGTCCTTCATGCTGTCATTTGTATTGGTACATTAACAATCTTGGCATGATACAATATAATATGTTTTCACTTTGTGGAAAGTGCATGTTTTTGTTTATAAATTAGTATTTATTTCAGGTTAATTTGATTTATAGTAATCATTTGTTGTCTATTTGTTGTCTGATTTAAATAAAAAAAGACAACTACGCAAAAAGAAAATAAAAAGATTTTCTACCATAGATCACTAACTCTGACAAACCAACTGTTACGTAATTCACACTGCTTTACTTAAAAATAAAGTTAAACAAACTTTTAATTAACAAAGTTAATATCGATTTGTTTATTGCATTTTATTAATTAACTATTTTTGAATGCATTATATTTAAATATTTATAAATATTGCATTATTCATAAATAAAGATATTAAAATAATGATGGCTCTCTTTACCAAACACACTCTCATGACCAGGAAATGAACATGAGGCTAAAAATTCATGTACTGATCAATGATTGATCAGAAATATACCACACAGAACATACACACAATTCTTTTCTACGTGACATTCTGGATATTTTCTTGATATAGTTATTGCATATTGCATCCAAACAAGCGCTAGATTTCAAAGCACTGTTTACTAATTTCTTAACTTCAGATTTGCAAAAGCTTTCTGTAGCAATTACTCACAATACATTTCAAATGCAACACTTAATTGTAACCGACCTATTAGATAATTTAATGAGTTCATTACCTTAAACACTGCATTAATTTGTACAGATGAACAACATTTTATTACAATGATCTAATTTTGAATTAAATAATAGAGAGAGGGAGACCCCCCCACACAGAGAGAGAGAGAGGGAGAGAGAGAGAGGGAGAGAGAAACGTTGTACAGGAAACGGTTTGGAAATAGCAAGATTGCCATTGTAGTTCCTGTTTAAGAAATTCAATTTACTCCGCTAACCTGTTTTAACATAATTGTGTAGTCTCTGACTAGGACTGTCAGAGATGAGGTTGGACTATTGGAGCCAGAATTATCAGGTGAATTTGGCTTTTACAGTGATTTTTTTCTCATAAAGTAAGCTTAGTCAAAGTGCTCCCAGGCACGTAGAACTCCCACCTGTACCCACCTGTGCCTCATCCCCACACCCTCCTCCCACCTGTACCCACCTGTGCCACACCCCCACACCCTCCTTCCACCTGTACCCACCTGTGCCACACCCTCCTCCCACCTGTACCCACCTGTGCCACACCCCCACACCCTCCAACCACCTGTGCCACACCCCCACACCCTCCTTCAACCTGTACCCACCTGTACCACACCCCCACACCCTCCTTCCACCTGTACCCACCTGTGCCACACCTCCCACACCCTCCTTCCACCTGTACCCACCTGTGCCACACCCCCACACCCTCCTTCCACCTGTACCCACCTGTGCCACACCTCCCACACCCTCCTTCCACCTGTACCCACCTGTGCCACACCCCCACACCCTCCTCCCACCTGTGCCACACCCCCACACCCTCCTTCCACCTGTACCCACCTGTGCCACACCCCCACACCCTCCTCCCACCTGTGCCACACCCCCACACCCTCCTTCCACCTGTACCCACCTGTGCCACACCCCCACACCCTCCTCCCACCTGTACCCACCTGTGCCACACCCCCACACCCTCCTTCCACCTGTGCCACACCCCACACCCTCCTCCCACCTGTACCCACCTGTGCCACACCCCCACACCCTCCTTCCACCTGTACCACACCCCACACCCTCCTTCCACCTGTACCCACCTGTGCCACACCCCCACACCCTCCTCCCACCTGTGCCACACCCCCACACCCTCCTCCCACCTGTGCCACACCCCCACACCCTCCTCCCACCTGTACCCACCTGTACCACACCCCCACACCCTCCTCCCACCTGTACCCACCTGTGCCACACCCCCACACCCTCCTCCCACCTGTGCCACACCCCCACACCCTCCTCCCACCTGTACCCACCTGTGCCCTGTTTTCGGCCATTCCTCAGTATGGCTCCTCCTCCTCCTCCTCCTCCTCCTCCTGTCCTTCAGGAGTCTGTCTGCTCCACTTTCTTGTTTTCTCTCTGTCTGTTTCACTCTGTCCTCTTCAATGCTGTAAACACACTTTAACACACATTTGTACATTACATACATCACGTACATTATATGCTTTGGAATATGTCTTGAAATGCCTTTAACAGGACTTTCTAAAAAAGACAAACTTCTGAATGTTATGATAAACTGCACAGACGTCAGTGCGTTATGATACCAAGAAAATATTTTAGGATGGCGACGCTGATGCACACTCACATCATGAATTCTAATATTATTATTAATCTGGTCAAGGGGAACTTCAGAAATGTAGTAACATGACAGGCTGACGCACAGTAGACACCTTCGTATTTTTAGTTAGTGTTTAGAACCCAGTCTCTGTTTCAGACGGTTTGCTGGAGTACTTTTCTTTTTTGTGAATATCTCAAATGTTTATATCAGACTGTAGTCTTATATTTGTCTTACGTTTCTGTCAGGCTCATGAGACACATTTGGGTAAGCTTGACTGGAATTTTGAGCCTCATGTGTAGGATTTGCAATAACTGTTATGCCTACAAATTTAATAAAATGTTTGTATTATGTGCCTTTATCTGCAATAGCTTTTTGTTTCCTATTAAAGTGCCTGATAGATCCTTGTTGAAACTTTTGTTACTACAAAAGTTTTTTGTTTACATTTTGATGTATTTGTTTTAATCATTATTGTTGCTATTATCATCATCATCATCATCATCATTATTTAGGGTTCACACACATAGTGTGGGAAACCTATTGTAATTGTTGTTGTTTGTCATGGTCTTTTCACTATTAGAATATTTGAAACCAATGCTTTTAAATAAGATGTGACTAAAATGTGGTGCTGTTGTAACCTGGTAACATAGCAACCAAGCTCTGAATTGTAATGAGTCATTATCCTGTTGCATCAGTAATGGGAATTCCATGTGATTAATTAATTTGACGTTTAAGAAATGTCCACGGTTGTTAACATGTGGTATGAAAAGGCAACTGAAAACATATTTTGTTGTCTGAATTTGTGGTGTTGAATTCCTGTTTGTTTTTGGAGAAGTGACATGGTGTGTGTGTTTGGTTTGTATTGAATTATGATTTCATAGAAATGCTTAAAAAGTTTTAATATTTAACATTAAATGTTTTAATATTCAGCATTACTATGGACCTTAGTCCTTACAGTGCTTAACATTATATTTAAAGAAATTGCTTTCACTGCTTTCACATTTTTTCACTGCAGGTTGACAAAATATGATGTAAAATAATAATTGCCATATTTTTGTGCTCCATTCCAAATGCCCAAACATTAAAAAACACCTATTGGCTTCTAGTTAACGCTTGTTTCAATCTGAACCGATTGCTGATTTTTACTAATATAAAGTAAACGATAAATGATTCCGCTGTTGTAGCATAGGCACTCTCACATTTTAGTAACATTTTAGGTACCTTTTATACCCTCCAAACTAGAAGAACTTGTTTCATGGCTATTATAATAAACTCATTAAATAAGCAGGATCATACTACCAGAGAAGTTCTGTTGTTTTGACTGTTTTATTATTCAGTTGTTGAAGTGAGTCGAGCTGTTTGTGTTTCTTCTTCAGGTGTTAGACACAGTGCGTATACCCCATCCATCTGCTGCCTGCAGCTGCCTCTGTTTTGACTGATAAAGGAAGTTGTTGTAAAGGGCCCAGTAACTTTTGAGAAATAAACTTTACTTCAGAACTTGTTGACCTTATGAGTTACTTGAATAATGTATAGCTGGTTTGCTGTGAGAGCTTAAATTCATGACTTCCACCTACAGCTGCCCTGTTGTCTGGATGCCTTTGAGCCCTGTCTGCTTACCAGGGAGAGAGCACGATTTGGAGCTTCTGTCAGGTGTGAGTTACCTGTGTGGTTTAGTGCGATCGCACCAGCCTGAACGAGCCTGAAGGGTGCTTGTATGCCAGTACGCCTGGATTAGTTCTGTGGAATGACTGGATTAGTCGTGGATTAGAAAGGGGTTCTTTTCACACACCACTCTACTGTCGACAGGCTCATCTCAGAGGTGGATATGAGAGTGTTGTGGCCATGGGTCCCTCTGGGCAGCCTGAGCCCACGCCCCTGTCGGGCCAGCATGGGTCTCCTCTGAGCATGCTGTACTCTATTCGTCTTGCCTTCCCGGCCCTAATCTCGCCACTTACGAGGCTCCGGATTTTCACAGCAAGACAAAAGATTTGGGAGGGAGCTCGGATCCAAGCAGTGGGTGGTCCCTTTGTGACAGTTTGCCTCGTTACTTATGTATCCATCTTGTTTAGAGGGGCTTCAGCCGCTAGCCTTTTGAGACCTGCCTGTTTCTCCATCAGACACCGACTCAGATTTTGTGGCCATCTGCCGGTTTGCGTCGCTGACAGCACAACTAACCTTGGGACTTCCTTTGAGTGGCGGCCCTCCACGATTGACCCGTGCTTTCCAGGTCGTGACCTTCACCTTATTTCCTTGCAGGCGGCTATTCCGACAGCAGGGTTACGTTTATCCGATACCCCTGCTTAGCGCTGAGCTGAAGGGCCGGGTTTCGGCAAGCAGGCCACTTTGCTTTGATGCTCCGGTTTCGACTCTGACCCTTCTCCATCCTCACCAAGCCGTGGTCCATCTGGCCTGGCCTCCACCGGTTCCTCTCCTGCCACCCAGACAGCGGGGGCCATGCTGACAGTCCCTGGTAACCTTGTTCCCAAAGGGACCTGTTCCCTACTTCTAAAGCCTACAGTGGTTAGAAGCGTGGCAGGATCACCCAGTGTATGTAACCTGCTGTTTGCTGCTGTGGCTGTCAATCTGAAATCTTCCATGCTAGCAGGCGAATTCCTCTTTAGGATTCAGCAAAAAAAAAGAGAAAAACAGTAAAAGTGTCTTGTTTTGGTCCTTGTGCTGACCCTCCCTGGGGAGACCGTGTGGAATCTGGGAGGCTCTGGTGTCTGGGCTCGCTGAGTTTGCTTCAGAGGCCGGAGGAATCTGTTGGTGGCTCTGGGTGGCAAAGTGGATGCTGGGGAGGGGGGGGGGGGGGTGTTGCACCCAAGCCACCTTCCAACTTCCGGCCTACTGCCAGGTGCTTCTAGGAACAGGCTACACTGGAAATGAGGCCTGCCTTGTCTGGGTCTGATAGAGAAGGGTGTGTGTGTGTGTGTGTGTGTGTGTGTGTGTGTGCAAGAGGGAGGGGTGGGAGAGAGAGAAACATTGTCCTGTAAAAACAGCACTACACTGTCAGCCTAGTGAACATCTGGGGTTTCCCCCCTCGACAATGCTGACATGGATACGCGGAGAGGGGGACAGAAGGACATCCGCTTTCAGGGAGACGGAGGGAGGGAGGGAGAGAGGGAGGGAGGGACGGAGGGAGAGAGAGGGATGGGAGTATATGCAAGCAAAGGGGAGATATTTACAGTGGGTGGATGTTAGCCAGAGAGAACTTGGCAAGGTTCAGAAGAGCCAAAGCTGGAATCGTCACTTCAAATGTTTCAAGGTCCTGTAGCATTGGATAGTGAAGATGGACTTTGAACTTGCAATCGGGGTCAGGGTTTGAGGTTCCTCCAGATGTGTGTGTGTGTGTTTGTGTGTGTTTGGAGGTCATGTTGGTGCTCTTCATAGCCAGAATACCTGCCATAATCTTTGAGGTCTCTTGCCTTTTGAGATGCATTCGACAGAGTTCAAGCGTTTGAGCAATATTGAGAGCACAGGTGCTCCTTAAACCAAACCACACATGCTCCTTAAACCATGCCCCTATATTTCTCTGTGTCTAAACTACAGGTGCTCCTTAAACCACGCCCCTATATTTCTCTATGTCTAAACCACAGGTGCTCTTTAAACCACGCCCCTATATTTCTCTATGTCTAAACTACAGGTGCTCCTTAAACCACGCCCCTACATTTCTCTATGTCTAAACCACAGGTGCTCCTTAAACCACACCCTCTCCATATCTCTGTGCTAAGCCACAGGTGCTCCTTAATTCACGCCCCTACATCTCTCTGTATCCAAACTATAGGTGCTCCTTAAACCACTCCCCAATGCACAGCGAATTCCCACACACACTGACCCATATATGGGTCTTCAGCTAATCTGCTAGTCCTCTATTAAGACCCCCCTTGGAGAATCAGTGCATATGATGCTGTGTCTCTAAAATCATGATCCTCAGCACTTACTTTAAGCTCCATCAATTCTTCCCTGTTCAAGAGAAAAAACGCATCACTAAAACACAGCAGTGGATGACACCGAAGCGAACGCCTCTCTCTCTGTAGTCCGCAAACTTCTGTTTTAAATGTAGAAAAAAAAAATGTGTGCTGTGTGACTCTGAGATTGTGTATTTCTCATCCATTCTCTCATGTGGTATGGGGCAGGGCCCAGACTCGCATGCTAGAGGAAGAAAAAAGCCCCCATTACCTCACTGACGCAAGCACGTAGTGCGGTGTTCTTTCGTCTTCGTCTTCTTCTTCATCGTCTTTTCCTCTTGTGCCCCACCAGAATTTCTAAGAAATGCACCATTTTTTATTTCCTTTGCCCCGTGAGGCCGAATCTAAAGCGGGTGTTTAGCTCGTGCAGGCGTGTGGAGTATGTGGGTGGCTGTGGAGTGTGGGGGGTGTGTTGGCCCCGCCCCTGGTCTGCTTCCAACCCCGTGATGAAGGCCGTGGGCCCCTACCGTCCCCTGCCTACAGCATGTCTTCATATGCACCTTCTGTGGTAAAACTGGTCTCTTTTTTCCTGAACTCATAATTTGCTACCTCTACCTCACCCACTGTAGACACAAGACCCTGGTAGAAGGAGACTGTGCTGGGGGAAGTGAGGACACGCCTGGCAGTGGTCTGATTGGTCCCCCGGTGTGTGATTGGCAGCTGGGCCAGCGAGTCGTACCATGGCCATGCTCATTCCTACAGGCTGCAGCAAGGGTCAGCGTTGAGGCACGGCCCGACCCGGCCTGACCCGGCCCGACCCGGCCCGTGGGGGCCCTCTAAAGGTCACATCTTCAGCACAAGTCTGCTCTAATCTTCTCACATCCCCCGACCCTGACCATTTGTGTTCATGACCCACCTCCGTACACACACACACACACACACACACACACACACAAATGCAAGTTGAAACCCCATTCCTCTGCAGATCAGCCTGGGTTGCCTATCTTCTGTTTATGGGACACATGATACTGTTGTCATGTGATTCTGCCATTATGGAAGTAGCTGAAGGTGTCTGGAATGTCCTTACAGAGGGCTTTGGCATTTCTGTAATGACGGGCTCAAACACCCACGTCTGTTTTACTTCTAATCCTTTAATGAAATCAAACATCGAATTGTCACTAGTCAAAAATACTGAAGTCTTAGTCTTCAGTTTTCATGGCCATAAGCCGGATGAACAGATATTTCTTTCTGCTTTGTACATCACTGGTACTTCTCTATATATTATTTTTCACCAAAGGTTTTTCACCAAAAGTATGATCAGATGGAGTGTGTAGTGTGATCAGATGGAGTGTGTAGTGTGATCAGATGGAGTGTGTAGTATGATCATATGTGGTGCAGTATGATCATATGGAGTGTGTAGTATGATCTGATGGAGTGTGTAGTGTGATCAGATTGAGTGTGTAGTGTGATCAGATTGAGTGTGTAGTGTGATCAGACGGAGTGTGTAGTGTGATCAGACGGAGTGTGTAGTATGATCAGATGTGGTGTAGTATGATGAGATGGAGTGTGTAGTGTGATCAGATGGAGTATGTAGTAGGATCAAATGGATTGTGTAGTATGATCAGATGGAGTATGTAGTGTGATCAGATGGAGTATGTAGTAGGATCAAATGGAGTGTGTAGTATGATCAGATAGAGTGTGTAGCATGATCAGATGGAGTGTGTAGCATGATCAGATGGAGTGTGTAGCATGATCTGATGCAGTGTGTAGTAAGATCTGATGCAGTGTGTAGCATGATCTGATGCAGTGTGTAGTGTGATCATATGTGGTGCAGTATGATCAGATGCAGTGTGTAGTGTGATCTCATGTGTCTGCCCTTTGTCTGACAGGACGTTCTATATAAAATTGTCAAAACATCATATACCAGCTTTGACAGTTTCTTGCATTCCAGCCCAGACACAATAGGGGTCTTTTCATATATAATTTACAAATTCACACAGGATCCGATAACCTTTTTTTTTTTAAACTGTTTGATGAATTGTGTTGAATTCTAGACAAAAGGTGAACTCTCAGTTAGCTGAAGAGCAGCTTGGCCAGCCAAATCTACCGGTCTGGTGGCTCAAGTTGCTTCTGGAAGTGCCAGATACATTATTTACATTCCCATTCTGATGACAGTCTCCGAGGTAATTAAACCGATCTTATCAATCTGCTGTCTGCTCACAGGAACGTGTTGGAGCATCACCCCCCCCCAGCTGGTTACGTTAACTGTCAGCCTTGCCTCTCTGAGGAGGAGGTCAGCTGTTCTGCATTCCCGACCACAGAATAAAGCTGTTAATCCCCTTCGGCAGGTAGCCTGAGTTGACAAGTGTTGCCCTGGAACTCGAGCAGCATTCTGAGTCAGGGAAGTAACTGATAACAAAAGAGGCTGCCCAGCACTGCCCAGCCATGATGCTCTGTTTATTGGCACCAGAAGCAACTGAGAAGGTGATCGCAAGACATGTGGCCGATGCCAGTTGTTCAGGAACTTCAGGACGTAAGACATGCGATGGTGGGACAGGATCTTACCCTCGCGAGTGATCTGTGGGTGCAGTTCTGACTCACTCTACTGTCATCTAGGAGACAGACAACAGCGTGTGAAATCTCTGACCCAAGGGTCACAGAACAATGTGGATTCAGTGGCTAAATGAGAGATTTGTTAGCTAACTACCAGTGCTTAATCGTTCGTTTTCTAAAACAATGTCACGTGTCTGATGCGACTGTGCCTCTAAGAGTGATCAGGAAAAATTGCGCATGCATTGGCCTTTTGAATTTAGTGCAAATCCACCGTCTGTTGCGCATTCCTTGTGAGTTGCATCAGTCGTATAGGAATGCAGCCCAAAGAATGGGCCTTTTTTGTGTCTTGGTCTCCTTTTTTTTATGAGGATATCTAATTATCCTCCTGTCTGGTTCCTCTCGGACGCTGAATAAACATCCGTTCTTCATGTTAAATTCCACTTATGTTGGGACACAGAGAGCCTGTATGTTGGGATAATGCTCTGTGTGAATTGTGTTTCATAATTTCAGATTAAAAAGACATAAAAATTCCTCAGTGGAGTCCTGCGTGGAGGTTCTGTCTGACGCTATGTGCCCCTGATGGCGGCACTCCGTGCTTCCGTGCTGCGGTTTTAAGGTTCATGGTGGAGGTAGAATGCTTGGTGCTCCATGTGTTTCCCAGTGGTCCTGACAGAGATGACCAGAAAGAGCACAGCTGGCTTACAGAGCAAAAGTTCAAAAGACCTCCAACACAAACTGATGAACCACTGAGATTCCTGTGGGCGACTCTGACCTTAAGCAGCAAAGTTTCCGGTCCAGTTAAAGTTGGGAGTCGAGACCATTCTCATCCCCTTTGCTAAGGTCATCAGACAGTGTTTGGTCTTTCCTCAAGATGGCCAAAGAGAGTGAGTCTAGGTGAATACAGATGACGGTGCTTCCTCAAATACTTAATAAGTGTTCTTACACAGATTAATAATGCTGGCCTTCTACTAATGGCACACAAGTACAACAATTTATGGGAGACCACACTACAGCTGTAGTTAAGGGAGAGGGATGAAATACTGTTTATATAATGCAGAAAAATTCACATCTACACAGGAAAACTCCACTCTACTAATACCTACAGTATTATTGTTGTTTCCAATATACACTGTGTAATTCTATGTTTAGTGTACACTGAACGTGTTCATTTAACACTGGTGATTTCTGAATGAACCTTCGACAGAATGAGAAGACAAGGCCAGGCCCTTTGGCACTCATTTGCAAAAATGTTTCGTGATGATACTGTGCAGGGGCGCAGATGGCACTGGGGACGGGGGGGACATGTCCCCTCCAGATTTATATTGACCCCATCCAAAATCTAGCATCTACAAGCATAAACGTATATATTGTACAGCTTGGTCCCCCTCACTTCAGAATTTCCATCTGCGCCGATGATACTGTGTCATCGAGATGCTCTCTGTTCTGTTCTATGAGTTATTCTCTGAGCTGTTCTCTGTCCTATGATCTGTGCTGTTCTCTGAGCTGTTCTCTGAGCTGTTCTCTGTTCTATGATTTGTGCTGTTCTCTGTCCTATGATCTGTGCTGTTCTCTGAGCTGTTCTCTGTCCTATGATCTGTGCTGTTCTCTGAGGTGTTTTCTGTCCTATGATCTGTGCTGTTCTCTGTCCTGTGCTCTGAGCTAATCCCTGAGCTGTTCTCTGAGCTCTCTGCCCTGTTCTCTCTCTCATTTCACATCTGACGTGCTGAGCTCACATGCTTCATAGTGCTCTTATCTCCTCTTAACAATGTTTGTCTCCCCATATTGGTTTCATGATTTGGCTACAATAGTTCCGGCCCAGTTATTTCTGCTCTGTAATTTAACCTAATTTAATATAATTTGATCTCCTGTCGATCTCTCATTATTTTAACTATTTACATTTTCGTAAGGTCATGCAGTTAGGGTCAGTAGCCCAAAAAAGTGTATTTATGGGTTGAAGTGCTAGAAATGGACCCATATTAGATATAAGCAGCAAATAAATCACAACATCAAGAGTCCCCATAAGATTCTATTGATTAAGTCCTGCAGAATTAAGGGAGAGGAAGAGGACTGTAGTATATGGGGATAATGGTATCGACATGCTGAATGTTTAGCCCGATAGAGCAAGAGATAAGAGTGAGACAGGTAATGATGGGGAGAGAGAGAGAGAGAGAGAGAGAGAGAGAGAGGTAATGAAAGAAAACGTGGCTGTGCTATACATGAGTCGGACAGGATTAGGACCCCAGGACAGGAAGTCACTCAGGAAGAATCTGATGAGTCGCCTGTATCTGTTCCCTCTCTTCCGAAAAGGCCAGAGAGAACTAGATTAAATTTGAGAGTTTAAGGACAGAGAGCAAGAGAAAGAGAGAGTACTTTTCCCACATGAGAACAGCAGCACATCCAGCCCATTCCCATCCATCTCACCGTTTCACTGGCTGGAAATCCCCACTCTGCACAAAGAGCCCAAATTTAATACTGCACCTCTGCAGGCGTGGGACGCTCCCCTGGCCCCGGTCTATACGAGAGGCACTTTTGTCTCACAGCCCTTCAGGGGCCAAAGCAATTGTTGTGGTCGCACAGCCTCTATTTTGCCCAAGTGCAGTGGATACGCGTTACTTGTTGTCGATTAGGAGGAAACATACACTCACGTTTGCTCTCGATTTCTTTTCTTTGCGGATATTTGGTGGTGCACTTGCTAGATGGGCTTGGACGGTATCAGTCTTTGGGAACACGGGAGGGGGGGCTGAACGTGCCGGGCCAACAGGACGGTCTGTGTAACCTGAATCGCCATCTTCTAAACAGTCAGATGCCATTATTTGGCGTCAAATGCTCACAATCAACCAGTTGCTGAGAAATATGACGATAAACGGCCCACTTCCTGTCACGAAAGTGGCGTACAGTCATAGAAAGGAACGGCTTACATCAACGTTACATATTCTGTTTTTCTTTCTTTCTTCCTTCCTTTCTTTCGGCAGTTCTGCTAGTCGAAGGCAGTGTAAACACAGCAGAGGCCTTTTGTATTCCCCTGCTCTTGTCCCAGGTCCCTTTTGTAAATCATAATCCAAAACACATTTGAGCAGATATGAATATGACTGTCATCTTTACCATGCCTTAGCAGTTAGCAGTCCTTTGTTAAGGAAGTAGTCTGTGGCTCAGGAGTGATATATGTATATGCTAGACTGGACCATTATATGACAACGTTTTTGTGTGTGTGTGTGTGTGTGTGTGTGTGTGTGTGCGCTCACTGGTGGTCTTTTATGACGAACGTTGCTGGATTCTCCATCACTGCGGTGTCTCTCCTCTCTGGCTTGTCTCTCCCAGTTCACGAGGAAACTTTGTGCTGCTGTGGTTTTGAATGCACATCAGAAAGCACGCGGACGCTTGCCGCTCCCGGGCCGGCACCGCACTGACACGTGCAATGCCACCATCCCGCGCCGTTGATCCTGCAGCGATGTCATTGGGTTGATTATGTGAGCGTTTTTCTCAGAATCACTTATACCAGCCACATCTTCATGTGGTTAGAAGGTTTTACAAATGTTTTTTATTTTTTATTCATTGTCGCTACTAATGGTGGAGGAGCTAAATTTTCTTTCAAACCACTGCTTGTTTTTATGAGTTGAGTGTTTTTCAGTTATACTGTAAGTGGTTGACGCGTTTAGCTGCCATTAGTAAACATCAGACAGGGTTTGTGTTTAAGCTGTAGTTCATTTGGAACCTTAGAGGTTCTTCGAGAGTTTTTCTTCAACTTCACAACTCAAATTCACAACAGCCAAAAGATGAATATAGAGTGTGACAGAGAGTGAGACAAACAGAGAGTGAGACACAGAGAGAATGTGAAGCACAGGGTGAGGCAGAGAGAGAGAGAGAGAGTGAAGCAGAGAGTGAGACAGAGTGAAGCGGAGACAGAGAGTGAAGCAGAGTGAGACAGAGAGTGTGAAACAGAGTGAGACAGAGAGTGACAGAGAGAGAGAGAAACAGAGAGAAAGTGAGACAGAGAAAGACATAGTGAGACAGAGACAGAGTGAGTCAGAGTGACAGTGTCCAATAGCCATGTCTCCATAATCAGAACATCATAACAGCATTCCTGCAATTTCTAAGCAAAAAAAAATCATGCAGGTCAAGATTAATAAAACAGAGTATTTGCTTGTTCATTTAAGATTGGAAACATATTGACTGAATTTCCATTCCTAATGAATTCAGGCATGGATAGATCTTTGATATACATGTTCTGTTTCACAAATCACATTTAAATATCCAAGACAAAACAGACAAAATAATTACTTTATATGTAGTTACTTTAATACGTCACTCCAGTGCTCCCCATGGGATAAAAAAATATTTCATATGTTTTAAACGGTTAAAATATATATATATTGATTTATGAGTTCGGTTCAATTTACTCAAAAATATATTGTCATATTTTGATATGACAAATTCAACACGTGGGTTTTTTGGTCCAAATACTATCTTAGGCTCAACAGTGGTGCATGGCGGTATGCAAATGGCCTCTTGTTGTGCCTGAGAGTCTTTACTTCCTTTTCTGTGTTTATTTGCCTGAGGCTCAAAATTTTAGGGGAATTCTGGATTGGCCAGCCTATTTAAAACGCCTCTCTCAGCTTACGCATGGCTGTGTGTGGCTCATTTACTGCTCATGTGTGTCTGCGCTGTTGTTTGGCTGCTGCATCACCTGCTGCTGCCCTGCAGCTGTGCTCCTGGGCCGGGCTGCACACTGCACACTCTGCCCATCTGTTCCGCCGCTCCTGGGTTCAGAGAGTCCTGTGCTGGTCCCTGGTGCAGGGCTACTGGTTAGACTGGGACTCTGTGGACATTACTGGTCAGCTTGCAGGCCCAGGGGCTTTGTTTCAGGACTTGAGCTCAAGTTTCATGCAAACGACTTCAATTTAAAGCTACTATAGTCTGTAAATTAAGAGCATCTAATTGTTAAGCCTTCATGAAGTCTCTCTCATTTGTGTAACATCTCAATTTATGGTCTTGAACTTGGTGACTTGACTGTAACTCTGGTGTGCGTATTACCTGTGCCAGATAACAAGATTACTTGGCAAAGATCTCTCATTTGGGGAAAGGGATCATTTTCTAATCATTTTCTTCTGCCTCCTCATATCTCACAAATGTGGCAAAGCAGGAATTAACCTGAGTGATCTCTCTGAGTGACATTCCTGAACCCAGTATTTAGGATTTTTTGTCTTGAATCTCTTGAATTTTAATTTTTTAAAGTTCCTTCATCTCGAATCCTCTTCCTGCACACAGCAATCGCCGGATTGCTGTCCCATGGAACCCCTGTCTGCTCGGGCTCTTGTCGTCTGTGAAGGCTGCTGTCAGTGGAGGGGACCACGCGGACTTGGGATGGCCTGTCTGGATGCCCACATGGTTCCTGCAGGTGCCAGTTTGGAGGAAGCGGGACAGAGTCAGGCCTTGTGCCCGAGGCCCGTGTCTTTCTGGCCCCCCCACCTCCCCCCGCTGGCCAGATGCAGGGCCGGCCTGCATGCTCCCTATAAACCCGCTGGACTCCCCTTTTGATAGTGGGCAAGAAATATAGCAAGCCCAGGACCCCGGCAGGAAGCCTGGGTGAAGGCAGGCCCTATTCTGGGTGAAGAGTCCCATTGTGTGGAGGGTGGGGAGGAGGAGTATGTGTGGGGAGAGATGGGACAGTTCTGAGGGTCTCTCTGTGTCCTAGCCCAGAGCAGGCGCAAAACAGTCACAGTGGACAAGATGGGCTCCTGAGGGAGGGCCGTTATGTAAGCAGCTGCCCTGGCTGGCTGGTGCACTCTGTAGTAGATCAGCACAGCTTTACTTACCAAAGGGTCACTATGGATAGTGGGAGGATAGCCCACCACACGAGTCTCGGGGAGTTTCAGAGAGAGTTTGTTCATTTTCACAGTAGCTTTAGCTGTGTTAGTTATCATGGACGTAGCTTTAGCTTTGCCAGTGCTTCAGCATGGAGACGTTCATTTTGTTTCCTCTTGATTCTCTAAACGTGTAATTCTAACTAGCATCTAGTGATGGGATTTTCGGCTCTATTTTGAGATGCGGCTCTAATGCCTCTTCTTACTGTGGAGAGCCGGCTCTTTCGGCTCCCAAACGGCTCCCCATATATATTTTTTACATTATTATTTAATTTATAGCTTAAACCTAATTTTATAACATTTTGTTTTATTATTGACATTAAGCACTTGTGATGAGTAAAAATGCTGCAATGCTTTATAAATAAAACTTTTATTATAACCAATTATTAAAATATCACAAAATAGCACCGAAATAGAATAGTGGAGATAACCTTTTTTCTCAGTGTTTTCCCACCATATTATTAATTGAAAGCTGCGTGTGATTGGTCAGATGTGTGGAGCAAACGCTTGACATGCGGGCAGTGGAGACATTCTTTGCAGTGTTCTCCGAAACGATATGTGGTAGTATAAAAGAAACACCCTTTAAAAACAGGGGAAGGAACATTTACCTGATGAATTTTAATGTTGCATTGGGTTCCTGGTTTGAAAAGTGCTAAAGTAGGCTAAAGTACTTGAAAATGCTTGAAAATGTAACTATACAACAAATAACTATCTGACTGAATCGATGTGATAAAAAAGCAAATTATTTCGAGCATATGTATAAATGTTTAACTTAATTAAGTTTAAGGTGCTGGGAAATATTGAAAATGGACCTTGAAAGTGACGTACAATTGCTTGAATTCCACCTTATAAAGGTGTATGAACCCTGGCTGCATACATAACTTTGTTCATTGCGCTGGAGAGGCAGAGACAGCGAGGCACCGAAGGACAAATAAAAACGACGTTGGAAAAAAACTGGCACTGTGGCACTAGCAGAGCACAAGCGCAACGACAGGGAGGTGGAGAGACAGTGAGATACCGAAGGAAAAAAACGGCTCCCATTGTGGAGCCGGTTCCAATCGTTCAATTCAAAGAGCTGGCTCTTAGAGCCGGATCGTTCGCGAACGACACATGACTACTAGCATCTCTTTCACTGAGGAGAAATGTAAAAAAAAAATTGCTTGTTATTTCACTCATGTTATCAATGTGTTTTTTCCCTCCTCTTTCACTTACTGTAGTTTTACAGTAAATGTTTCATTTGGTGATTACGGTACGTCTGCTCCCCACTCTCACCACCAGGCCTTTCAGAGGCGCTAGGGGAATTCATCAGCTCTGGGAACCTTCAGCTTTCTCCCTCTCTCATCTCTCAGGTCTGGCCACTTTGTACAGGTCGGCCACGGTATGCTACGAGCCCTGCTTTGATTCCCCTGGTGATGTGGTGATGCTGTGTTGGAGTTTCTAGACCCTCATGGGAGGGTGCATGTGTAATACTGAAGCTTTAGTGTGAAGGCACCTCACTGCTACTCCGCTATGATTCATCAACTTATTCTAATTAGGGAAGCAGCCATAATTAGACTTTATGTGAACAGACCTAAACTTTCAGTAACATGCACACATTGGCCACACTCACACACTGACCATGCCCAGATGCTCACACCCAAGTGCTGGCCACGCCTACTCACTGGCCACGCCCACATAATTACCACATTTAGCAGAGCTCATGAGTAAAGTAGCTAGGGTCAGGCCTATTACTTCTAGAAGTTTCTGCGCCCCATGATGGGGCTGTTTTCTTCCCTACACCTCTATGGAAGATTCAAGCCACCACCTAGTTCGGAAGCCTTTCCTGAAACAAGGGCTAGGAACTCCACACTAACCTGGATTGGAGGTCAACACCACTGAAATTAAACACTTCATGAAGAATGAATGTACAGCACTGCTAAACCTGTTGGCCTTCAGGAACATTGAATGTTTATCATAAAAGAACTTTAGTCATGAAAGAACTTAAGACAGTCAGAGGGAGGCAATGGACCTGATACACTCAGTGAGAGCCTTTGAGGGAAAGTATTGCTCTGAAGTAAAGCTGACAATTTAATTAAATTGACCTTCCATTACATCATCTGAGCTCCAGAATTTGTAGTGGGGAGAACTCTTTTAGAGTGTTTTGTGAGTTTGTCGCCTCTTAGTGGTGGGAGGACTTATATTTATTATACAAATCATATGAAGAGTGAGGTTTTAATCTACTATTACAAAATTTCTTTGTTACATAGATATGGGGAAATTTAGCTTCCATAGAACAAGAACATACAATGACTATCTTAATTTTGCAGTTGGACAGTAGGTATCAGCTTTGTTCTCATCTTTCATAGAATGACATGCATGTTCAGGTTTGGACAAGTGAGGGGAACAGAAATGGCTGGATGGTTCCCGAGGGAAACACAAACAGTCATCTGACATTTTGAAACAAATGCTAAGTGTTGCTGGTTCTAAGAGTTCCAAGAGAAAGGGTTGGGCCCTTGGAGAGAGGAAAGAACAGAAGGAGAAAGAGGGATGACAGAGAAAGAAAGCAAGAGAAACTGGGATAGAGGTTCGAAGAGAGAAATGGAAAGGTATAGAAAGACAGTTGGAGAGACACAGCGGGAGATGAAGTGAGTGAGTGTGAAGAAGAGGTATATGCAGCAAGAAAGACTGAACGTGTATGTGTGTGTGTGTGTGTGTGTGTGTGAGAGAGAGAGAGAGAGAGAGAGAGAGAGAGAGAGAGAGAGGGTAAAAGGGAGTGTCGTGCGGTCAGATGGTATCCTTGGGAAAGTTTGCATCTCTCGTGCGCTATCTGGAGCTCAGCTGGGGACAAATACCACACCAGGTCGTGAGGAAGGCCGCTCTCGCAGCAGAACCCGTCCACAGGAATGCTTCCCTCCAAATGGAAAACGTCTGTCGCCATTATCCCTGTGTCTGTGCCACCTGCAGCGAGAGCTCTCGGGCGCGATCGCATGCTCGTTGCGACTGACATCTGTGTACATGGAACAGAAACACAAGCTAATCAACAAACTCACTCACTCACTCATTCACTCACTCACTCACTCACTCACTCACTCACTCACTCACTCACTCACTCACATGCCAGTCAAGAGGAGTGTTCTGCAGACAGGTGGTTGGTGACACTGGCTACTTGCTGATCTGAGTGAAAGTCGCATGCATTTACAGTACAGGGCTCATGCTGTTCTGTTGGATCACACACGCAGGTTAGATCACAGTTGGTACCCTCAGACTGTTCTGCCATTTAAGTTTTATAGGTTAATTATTAAAGAAAATGTATTAAAGAAATATTGAAGAGGTTTTGTGTTAAAACCTAACAATACATTTTTGATTTGGGAAAGTGTGAGTGCTCCATTAAGATTCTCCATTAAGAACTTGCTGTGGTTCATTAATGAATTCTCTGTAGTGCATGGGTCCTCTGTAGTTCATGAATTCTCTGTAGTTAATGAATCCTCTGTAATGAATCATCTGGACTTAATGAATCCTCTACTGTATAGTTAGCAACTCCTATGTAGTTCATGGATAATCTTTTATGTCTTGAAAAGGGTCCACAGCTGCAGGCCCTGGTGTAAACCTGAAACCATACAGCAAGCAAGAAACTGAAGTGAACTGCCCACCCCCTACCCATCAGCCCTCTACCCATCACCTCACCACCCATCAACCCCATCACCCCTCCACCCCATCACCCTTCCACCCATCACCTCACCACCCATCACCCCTCCACCCATCACCTCACCACCCATCACCCCTCCACCCATCACCTCACCACCCATCAACCCCATCACCCCTCCACCCATCACCCCTCCACCCATCAACCCCATCACCTCACCACCCATCAACCCTCCACCCATCACCTCACCACCCATCAACCCCATCACCCCTCCACCCATCACCCCTCCACCCATCAACCCCATCACCTCACCACCCATCAACCCCATCACCCCTCCACCCCATCACCCCTCCACTCATCACCTCACCACCCATCACCCCTCCACCCATCACCTCACCACCCATCAACCCCATCACCCCTCCACCCATCACCCCTCCACCCATCAACCCCATCACCTCACCACCCATCAACCCCATCACCCCTCCACCCCATCACCCCTCCACTCATCACCTCACCACCCATCACCCCTCCACCCATCACCTCACCACCCATCAACCCCATCACCCCTCCACCCATCACCTCACCACCCATCAACCCCATCACCCCTCCACCCTATCACTCCTCCACCCCATCACCCCTCTACCCATCACCTGACCACCCATCAACCCCATCACCCCTCCACTCATCACCCCTCCACCCATCACCTCACCACCCATCAACCCCATCACCCCTCCACCCCATCACCCCTCCACCCATCACCTCACCACCCATCAACCCCATCACCCCTCCACCCATCACCTCACCACCCATCAACCCCATCACCCCTCCACCCCATCACCCCTCCACCCATCACCTCACCACCCATCACCCCTCCACCCATCACCTCACCACCCATCAACCCCATCACCCCTCCACCCCATCACCCCTCCACCCATCAACCCCATCACCCCTCCACCCATCACCTCACCACCCATCAACCCCATCACCCCTCCACCCATCACCTCACCACCCATCAACCCCATCACCCCTCCACCCATCAACCCCAGCACCTCACCACCCATCAACCCCATCACCCCTCCACCCATCACCCCTCCACCCATCAACTCCATCACCCCTCCACCCCATCACCTCACCACCCATCACCCCTCCACCCATCACCTCACCACCCATCACCCCTCCACCCATCACCTCACCACCCATCAACCCCATCACCCCTCCACCCATCACCTCACCACCCATCAACCCCATCACCCCTCCACCCATCACCTCACCACCCATCAACCCCATCACCCCTCCACCCTATCACCCCTCCACCCATCAACCCCATCACCCCTCCACCCATCACCCCTCCACCCATCAACCCCATCACCCCTCCACCCATCACCTCACCACCCATCAACCCCATCACCCCTCCACCCTATCACCCCTCCACCCATCAACCCCATTACCCCTCCACCCATCAACCCCATCACCCCTCCACCCATCACCTCACCACCCATCAACCCCATCACCCCTCCACCCATCACCTCACCACCCATCAACCCCATCACCCCTCCACCCATCACCTCATCACCCATCACCCCTCCACCCATCACCTCACCACCCATCAACCCCATCACCCCTCCACCCATCACCTCACCACCCATCAACCCCATCACCCCTCCACCCCATCACCCCTCCACCCATCAACCCCATCACCCCTCCACCCATCAACCCCATCACCCCTCCACCCATCACCCCTCCACCCCTCCACCCCATCACCCCTCCACCGCTCCACCGCTCTACCCCATCACCCCTCTACCCCTCCACTCACCACCCCATCACCCCATCACAGCTCCACCCCATCACCCCTCCACCCCTCAACCCCATCACCCCTCCACCCCTCCACTCACCACCCCATCACCCCATCACAACTCCACCCCATCACCTCACCACCCCTCAACCCCATCACCCCTCCACCCCTCCACTCACCACCCCATCACCCCATCACAACTCCACCCCATCACCTCACCACCCCTCAACCCCATAAACCTCTTCACCCCATCACCCCTCCACCGCTCCACCCCTCCACCGCTCCACCCCTCCACCCCATCACCCTTCCACCCCTCTAGCTCTTCCCTGGACCCGCTCTCCATTCTCCATCCTCCAACGTGACACCTTCGCTGGGGTCAGTGAAATCCCTGCCTGCCGCTTTCCAAAACAGCCCCAGACCCCTGGCTGGCTTCTGTGGAGGATTCCTCATGAGGTCGTCATGCGCCATCTCACACACGGCAGGGACAGTCGGCAGCCGCGACATGCCTCCTGGTGTCACCCGGCCTCTCGCCACTTCCAGCAGAGGAAAAAAGTTCACCTTGAGAACGTCTATTTTCAGCGCTGAAAGGCCCTCTCTGTTCTCTGTGGTCTGTAATGGCATCCCCGTGTGGACCACAGTGAACCATGGAAACAGTTATTGGAAATGGTTTTCCATCGGTGCAGGTCTACAGCGGGGCGATGTGGTTTCACTTCTGCGGGCTTTGCTGGCTCTGTTTATTTGTTGGTGCGTTGTCATGCGTTATCTAATGCCCTGGAAGCCATCTTGGCCTGCTGCTGAGGGCCACGTGTTTGTGGTCTGGTGGTTTGCTCATGAACACTTCAAAATAGAACAACGAAGAGAGGGAGAAAAAGGCTGGCATTGGCAGAAGGAAGGGAAACCACCATCAGGAGCGCACACCCGTCAGGATGGTTGTTTCCTTGAGCATGTGTGAGGGTGTGTGTGTTGGAGCATGTGTGAGGGTGTGTGTGTTGGAGCATGTGTGAGGGTGTGTGTGTTGGAGCATGTGTGAGGGTGTGTGTGTTCGAGCATGTTCTATGTATATGTTTTTTGTTTTGTATGTTCAGGGTGCATGTGCGCACCCGTGCGCGTGTGTGTGCATGTGTGTGCGTGTGTGTGTGTATGTGCGTGTGTGTATGTGTATTCATGTGCGCGCTCAGTGTTCAGTGTGTGAGCATGGTGTTTTTGGTGTATGGGGGTGTGGGTGTGGATGTGTGTGTGTGGAATGTTTGGCGTGTGTGTGTGTGTGTGTGTGTGTGTGTGTGTGTGTGTGTGTGTGCATGCAGTGCCCTGTGAGAACCACATCACTGCTGCTCCACTTCTCTGTCTTTCCCTCGCTCCTGATGACGACACACTCTTGGAATTTGCCTGCTTGTACTGTTGTGTGTGTGTGGGGAGACACACACACACACACACACACCCATAAAGGAGAGCGAGAGTCTCACCATTGCCGGGGGACTCTGTGGATTTCTCTGTTCTACAGCTGCTAACCAGGACCATTTGCTGCCTTATTTTCACTTGCCCTCTATCTCCCCCTCTCTTCTTTTACCCCTCCCCTTCCTGTCTGAGTCGGGGCAATTGGACATAATTTTGTTTCAGATGGGGGTTTGGAGGGAATTTTGAGGGGGATGGGGTGTTGCAGACCGTTCTGGGGTTGCTGTGTGTGTGTAAGCGTGTCCATAGGTACGTGTGTGTGGATGTTGTGGGCTTAAAGGGGAGCTGTGTGAATGTGAGTGTGATGTTGGGGGTGCAGCTCTGCAGAGGCCACTGAGGGGGGTCTGTGCTCTCTCCACACAGACCTTGGCTCCGTCTGATTGATGGGGGAGGGGTTGCCTCTGTTCACTCATCCATCACACACATTATTTGGGTTTTAGAGAAGTGAAAAAAGGAAAAAGAAGAAAGGAGATGGAGAGTCCTCCACCTCTCCAAAAATATCAAAGCGGGTGGGTTCACTCCCTGCCCCCCAGCCCACACCGGCTGAACTTACACCACCCGAACCCACACCACCTGAACCCACACCACCCAAACCCATGCAGGCTTCTCAAGCTGTCCGCCTCCATCCAGACAGGCTCAGTAGGCTCACAATTGCCTGTCACTCAGGCACAGTTAATGCAGATTAGGAAGGAGATTCCTGCTTTCTGGCTTTTTACACTGAGCTTTTATAGTTTTCCTGTAACCCAGTCTCTGGAGATGGGAACTCTGGAAGTCTGCATGTGAATTCTGTGTGGAATGTACTTCACAGAGACGGCACTGTATGCTGAACAGTGTGTGTGATTCCTTACGCGTGCTCACAACGCGTGTATGCTGAATAATACACGTGACTCCTTGTGTCCAAAGAGCGTCAGCATGATGAATAATGCGTGTGATTTCTTACGTGTCCTGATAGTGTGTCCGAATGCTCCAGGCTGTTGTGCTCTTGCCAGGATTCGGTGCATCAGGTTGTTCCCCTTTTTGATGGTACTCACCACGATGCCACGCCATTGACTTCACGCTTTCATCTAAGTTACATTGTTTTGTCTCCATGCAAAACCTTCTGTCTCTGGAGTTTGTGTGTGTGTGTGTGTATTGAATGTCACTGACGCCACCTTTACAGGTATGCATGAAATGTGTTGGTGCAGTATTATTTTTAACGGGCACAGCATCCTCTTTTGTTCACCAAAAGTCACTTTCAGATGTTCCCTCTATTTTCAAAGGGCAGGTAAGATACTGAGGGTGTTGATTCCAAGATACCAGCGCTAAGAGAAGGAGGCCACTGTTTCCTGGTTTCCATGTGCTGTCCTATGTGATTAGGCTGACTCTCCTAATCCGGCTGAAATGATATCAGCAGAAAATTGACCAAGCAAGTAAATAAATACAAACAGGTTGAATTTAATTGAAATCTGAACTCTAGTCTGTGTTCCAACATAATATGATTGCATATTCAGGGCAGGCCCCCAGATCTGTGGCGGATGGCTGCCTCTGATTTGGAGTACGTTATTACTGACGGTGCCTGGAATATGCCATCTTTGCATCTTCAGTATTTAAGCAGGAAACCAGGGCTGGGAGACACATTAAATTACTGTGGTAGAAGTAGGTTGTTCCCACTACTTTGAAGACAGTTACGATAACTCGACAACAACTGAAGACAGCAGAAAGGCTTAGACCTCTTAGAGCCAATGGCTACGTTTGGTTGGCTGTCAGATGACAATACAAGTATTGTTATTTGAGAGGACTGAGTTGCTGAATAATTTTGGGGTTTTTTTATTTGGGCAATAATGCCAAATCAAAAAGTGTATGGATATGTAAATTGTAGTGTTATGAATACACGGTTTATTTAGCCTACAGCCAGTGTTATTCCTCTCTTTCCTTTATGTGGGCTAACTCAGGCTTCAGTTTTGAAAACTGATCCTAGATCAAAACGAATGCGTACAAATGCATGAACCTTTAACCTGGTTTGGCCTCTGTGGACTGCTCCCATCACACACTTTGAACCAATGTTAGCGAGGTCTGGATCCTCACTGCCTTCTGTACTTGTTTTCTGACTTAACCCCACCCCCACTGCTGCTAACCCCCACTGCCCCTCACACCCTGTCTTGTCCTCAGACAGGCTGGCGCTGTCATGTCGCCAAGTCATCCTGACATCCATTTTGCATGCTTATCAGACAGGAGTTATGAATATTCACGACGGTCAGCAAGGCCAAGGGTGGATGTAGCAAAGGTGGAGAGATAGAGACAGACACACAGAGAGAGAGAGAGAGAGAGAGAGACAGAGAGAGAGGATTAACATTGGTCCTGTTAAGCAGAATCAGTCATGGAGATAGATATTAGCAGTAGCAGAAGGGAAACGAATGATCCACTGTAAAATAGCTTCTAGGCAGGAGGTAGTGGGTTCTCCTCCTCGGAGGGTTCGATTCGCCATGCTCTTGGCTACTGGGAGAACCCTCGTGGGCCCAGGCCACGGCTGGTGCCACTGATCCCCAGGCCTGCGGAGGGCAACGTCTCTGGACACAGAAGAGGGTGGCGGGAAGCCCTTACGGCATGCCAGCTTTCACTCTCGCCCTTTCAGCCTCTGCGCGGCACGGAGTCGGCTAGTGCTGTCTAACTGCGCCTTGGTGCAAAGGCGGCTACTGCTGTCTGATTGTGTCTTAGTGCAGAGACGGCTACTGCTGTCTGATTGTGCCTTGGTGCAGAGGCGGCTACTGCCATCTGATTGTGCCTTAGTGCAGAGACGGCTACTGCTGTCTGATTGTGCCTTGGTGCAGAGGTGGCTACTGCTGTCTGATTGTGCAGAGACGTCGTACTAAAAGATCCTGGGGACCTGGGAGCACTTTCCCTCTTCATCAGCATGAACAAACTGAAGTGGACGTTACTGCTGTTAGTGCTCTAGAGCGTATGATATTCTCTTCATCTGCAAGTCTATTTTCTTGCTTCTGCAGAAACCTGCGCATCCAATTTGAGAATAGGCTTTATCGCTTTTCAGTTCCAGTGAATCACCACAGGCGCTGCTATGCAACAGATTTGGAAAACAAATAACCATACTATGTGGTGTTTTGATTTATTATTATCGTTACCGTGTTGAAGGTTCACACTTTCATACATGCCATTGGCTAGATCATGAGGTCTAAGTTGCATTGGCGGCATTGTTGAAGCACATTTTCCATTATGTAAATTTTCCATATGAATAATTGCCATTCTTTGCCCCCTATTTCAGCTCTTTTGTCACATTCTAGGAATATTTGCAATATTGTGAGAAATGTACAGGTACCATAAAGGGAAACCTGTCTCAATGACATTAATGCCTAAAAGCTTCTAAAAACCCTTGCAGACTCAAGTGCTTGTCATGCTTTTGCTATTTAAAGCTTTGATGTTCAAGCTAAAAAGATTGTTGTCTTCGATAAAGGAGGTTATGTCTCCTCCTCTCTGTTGAGCAGGAGCCAACGTTTCGTAATGTCTCATCCGTTTGCTTCTAGCTACGAAGGCTTTTTCCCAGCTTCGAGGCACCGTGTCAAAACTCTTTGCCCTTTACTGCAAGCAAAGGGACTGGGAATGAATTTTTGTTCTTTTCCAGATTACGGCCTAGGTCGGCCCCGGAATTGGTGCTGGGCTGGCTGTGTCTTACTGTGCCTCATGAAACCCCCCCCCCCCCCCCCCTTTCCCTCCCTTCACTGGTCCCTTGCTGCTCTGTCTAAACCAGATGGCCATGGCAGAGCTCCTGTCCATGCAGAATGGCCGCTGGTGGTCTACACTCAGTGGGATTCTGTTGTGATAGACGCTGTCATTATATTGTGACCCTTTGGAGTGCCCAGGGCGTGTTGGGCCTGACGTTCTCGAAGCTGCTCAGTGCCATGGTGTGACTGAAGCGCTGCAGGTCCAGAAACGACCACTAGTGTGTCCCATAGCACGGCTGCATCCCTGTGGGGAGAACCATGACCATCAAAACGATGAGTCAAAAGCACCTCCCTTTATAGATCTGTCTTCCTCTCCGATGAGTCAGGAGTGCTAGTAACTACAGTATACTTGTGGCTGTTCCTGTTTTGGAAGAACATGCTGTTTACCCCACACAGTGCAAAGGGGTAAAGGCCATCTGTGCTACAGGCTATAGCAGTCTCTTTCACCATCAGAAGTTTGTAACCCTCACAGGCCATTTGCAGTGTCGTGAGTGGAAGCTCTTCACATGGAAGACAGTAGTGCATGAACTTCCCCTTTGAAGTTACTGCTACAGGGAGAGATGAAAACGGAGATGGGAGTGGACAGTGACTCACCCACGGGGCTTACAGCACTGACAGCATAGTCAGATCCACGCATTTTTCTTAGTTCTGAATTGATTGAGACGGAAAGCAGTGGTTTAAGAGTTTCACGACAGTGGGCTCACATGACAGTAATATCTGACTATCAGATGCTTATTTAATGATAACATTGTACTTATGTAATATAGACTTATGAAACTATCATAAGGGTTTTATTAAACTTGGTGATCGGCTGAGTGTAAAAAATGTGTTATTATATATGAATAACAAAATGCAAAAAAGAGGTATTTCAAAAGCACCAGTTGTGAAGGTCCGCCCATCTTGGTTGTTGTTGATAACTGACTCAACAAAGAGTGGCCACAAACCACAAATGTCCACTGACAAATATGGAAAGTCACATTTACATTTTTACAAATTAGCATGCTAACTGGAGCACATGTAGATAAAGAGAGACCTACTTGCATAAGCAGGTAAAGAGAGGCCGCTAGCATGCTAACAGGAGCAGAGGCAAGTAAAAGAGGTTGTTAGCGTGCTTACAGGAGCACAGGTATGTAATAAGGGGCTGTTAGCATGCTAACATGAGCCGAGGCAGATAAAGAAAAGCGGTTAGCGTGCTAACAGGAGCACAGGAGGGCTAGGGTCAAACTGCACAAGCATTGGTTAAGGAGTAGGCTAATAGAAGTGGTGGGTTTGAATTAGGCTTCCATCATGGACAAAATACTGTATATTAAAATATCATACTGGTTTTATCAACAACATTGATTTTGTGCCTGTGACCAGCCTTGCACCACACTGATGAGGCCTTAATATGTCATGGTCAAATACATTTGTTGGATCACATTCATCAAAAGACTCATAGAACAATAATCAGGATCATCTGGGTCTGGGTGAGATGCTCACAGCACACAAGGACAGAAGTGATTTGTTAGAGGTTTTGTGTTATCTGTATTGTACTATGTTAGCGTCAATGGGAAAAGCAGACTCAGGTTAGAGGTTAAACATTTATTGGTGGTTGGATATATGGTTATAGACAGTTATATTAATATAGGCAATTGATGGTGCTGTATGACACTGCAATTAATGTTGAACACAAGTTAAAGTAACAAAAATAAATAAAATCTAGATCTAAATATGGTTAATAATACCCAGAGGTGGGTAGGAACGCGTTACATTTACTCCGTTATATTTACTCAAGTAGCTTTTTGGACAAAAGGGTAGGCCTACTTGTAAGAGTAGTTTTAATATGAAAGACTTCTACTTTTACTTGAGTAAATATGTGCTGAGAAAAATGCGACTTTGACTCCGTTACAATCAGATTTGCGCCGCGCACTACCGTTACTTTAGTTTTGTAAATAATTCGTCTTTTCAGTGAGAAGACTGACCAACGTCTCGTCACCTGAGTAGGCTATGAGTGACCAATCAAATGAAGCCGGTCAGTCACGTGATCACATACGCAAACTTTCTCCACCGTAGCAAGAAAGTATGGTGACAGAAAAACCTCCTGAGCATCCCTGGCCTCACATACAGCCAATGTTTACATTACAAACGTGTAAAAAGGACATTTATATAATGCGCTGTCAGTTGTGTCTGCCAAACGTGTAGACATTTCAGCCTACAAGAACTCGACATCAAATTTGAGGAAACACGATGCGATAAGTTTGCCATATGTATAATTTTGTGTAATGCTATATCTCTGAGGCATAATGTTTGTATGATGTAATTATTAAATGTAACGCAGTGCAATACTAAAAACCAGTTCACACTCTGAGTGTACACACTAGCAATATATGATGATTAAGTTTGCTACAAATTGATTCAGTTGGCATCAATTTGTAGCTACACGTATTGACTGACATTCTCCTCAGTTAGTGCCTTTGTGGAACACATTACACAGGCCTAATTAGGAACAAACAAAAATACATATTATTTATAATAAATCATTTTTATATATTATATTTATTTATAATACATTCTTTTTGTTATCATTAAGTCATTGTTTCCAGTAATTCAATTTCCCATGATGTAATTTATTGACACGAAGCAGTACTCATGCATTTACTCACTACTTGAGTAGCTTTTAATCAAACTACTTTTTTACTTTTACTCAAGTAAATTTTTGGATGCAGACTTTTACTTTTACTTGAGTAACATTTGGTTCAAGTAACAGTACTTTTACTTGAGTAAAATTGTTGAATACTCTACCCACCTCTGATAATACCTGATAATACATTTTGATAATACCAAAATGCATTCAACATATTATCAACTGGTCTTATTTATCATGAAATTAAAACGGAGTGTTCCATCTGATTAGAGACTTATGCTGATTAGTGAGGAGGAGTCAGATTAGTGAGGAGAAGGCTGAATAATGAGAAGTCTGATTAGTGAGGAGAAGGCTGAATAATGAGAAGTCTGATTAGGAGGAGGAGTCTGATTAGTGAGGAGAAGGCTGATTAGTGAGAAGCCTGGGCACATCTGTTCCCCTGCAGGTCCTTGACAATCCACTGGCTGAAGCGTTAAAGAGGTTTGAACTCTCTTTTCTGACACCATGTGCTGAATGTTACTATCAAACTTCCTAATGGTTTTTCAGGAAAAGGGGGTTCTGTTGTGCTGGCTGCCCCCCTGCCACTCTACCCCCCTGCCTCTCTACCTCTCTGCCTCCCTGCCCCTCAACCCCCCCCCCCCCCCCACCCCCCCCCACCCCCCGCCCCCCTCCCTGTGTCTGTGTGTCTGTGCTGGTTGCTCCTGACTGGAGGCTCAGGGAACTCAGGAACTTCAACTGCTGAGGAAATGGATTTTTCCACAGACCTTCATCACGGCTATCACGGGCGTGGAGCGGGGGAACGGGCGAGGAGCAGGGTAGGTGGGTGGGGTGCTGCCTCAGCGGGGGAGCTCTTGCATGGGCCCAGTGCATGTAAGGCAAGAACATCGGTCCAGCTGCTCTGTTCAGTGCCGCAATTGGGACCTGTTGTTACTCTGTGGGAATGGCTGGTGCAGACCACAGCACTCTGAAAGAGTGTAGACTCTCATCGCCTTCTCCGTCTATCCCGCATCGACGCGTTAAGGTGACAGGAAGAATGAGAAGGATCCCAGCATCTTCTGTGACACTCAGACTTCTTATGATGAATGAAATGTCTCTACAGAGCACGTCAAGCTGTTTTTCTCACGTTGTGTCATCTTTCATTACAAAATCCCCAATTAAATTTGTGGATCCCGATTGAAGCTATCCTCGCATCCTACGTGTCAAATCAAGCAAAAGCCAAAATGTCAAAACCACAGCACCACCCCCTGTCAGTCATCCATATTTGTAATTAAGTGTGACCCACATCAGGGTTTCCTGATAGTCCTGATAGTTTCCCTGTGCTACATGACACACGGAATGCAGGTGTGTACAGGAAGGCTGAAAAGCCCCTTAGTGAAGTTGATCAGGAAATGGGGAGTGGAGACACTCACTGCAGACACAAGCCCATCGGAGGTGTGCCCAGCACAGACAGAAACATCAGAGATGCCAGAGATGGTCATTTTCCTGAATAGGTGCACAGAGAAAATAGGTACACCGAGAATCCTTAGGTGGATACAAAGTAACTTCTAGCCGTGGTTATGGGGATGTTGGCAGCAAAGCATTTTTGGGATCAGTGTTGTGGTTGGTGTAGCAGCACTCAATCTATTGTCTGTGAGACACATACTTTCACCTGTAAGGTGTGACCCAAACCTTATTATGTAACCTGGCCTAGATCCACGATTGCTAACAAATCTACCTTGAAATATTAGTGTTTTGTAGGTACATATAAGTCATTCTACTAAAACAACAATCCTGTCAAAAGGCCTCGGGGGAGGGGGGGGGGGGGGGTAGCGGCGAAGGGCCGGATAACACAAAAGCCAATTGTTTTAGTCCAGTGGGAGGCCTGAAATAGCTCACTCTTCATGTGCACAAAGAAGAGGTCACTAGGTGGGCCTGTTGTGGTGATTACCTGGATCCAGAGGAAAGCTATCCTACGCAGAACTCTGGAAAAGCCCCGTGTCCTGCCAAAGCCGACTGATTAGCACCCAGCCTGTTCCCGTGTCAACGGTCAGGACAAAACTTGGTGGGAGGTGGTGTGTCCAGAGGCATGGGCCAGAGCTATTCTTGTAGTCGGGGATATTTCGGACACAAAGACAGAGGCCACAGATTTACGGCAACATCCAAGAAGCGTGTGTCATCGTGGGTGGGGTGTCTGCTGCAGTTGAGTGGCAAAGGCACGGTGACAGTACTTAGTCTTGAGCTAGGAGACTCTTTGTCTTCAGGGTTTCTGCGTCTGTTTCTACACCTACGGCCTGGAAGGAACCCCATGGTACGACTTCCAGTGGGTGGCATCCATTGTAGGTGAACCTTCCGCTGAACAAGGTGGCATTGCCGGAGAAGGCACTTGATTTACCGCTTCAGAGCCGTGCCTTATCGTCAACATCAGCTGCTCAACCAAAGCTGCAATTACTTGCAAAATGAAAGTACCACTTGATTGTTTGATTAATGACACATTAAAAAGCCCCAGATAACATTCACTGGATTCTGCTGCTGGCATTGAAGGAGAAAAGCCCACAAATCTGGGGTTTACCAGCTCACTTGCTGAAGTTTCATACATTCGCCCGCTCTTCTGAAAATAGTGGGAACATATTACATAATGAATTACCTTTTAAACACACTGTCTGTTGTTCTTTTAGAGAAATTAAATTGGGGAGCCTATAAAACTTTCCCTGCTTATGTGTTTACTTTTTCATATGACTCAGCATTGGCTGTCCCATGTGCTTTGGTTTCTATAGGCCCAGACATTAGTTTTGGCTCTTTACCTCCTCCTTCTCCTTCTCCTCCTATGCTGGCTGGAACTCCACCAGGGAGGCCGAGGAAGCCTGGCACTCGCCTGTGAGCCGTGGCCAGACCTGGGCAGCTGGGATCTGGGGAAGCTCCCCGCAGTTCTGAAGCTCCTTGGCAGGCACCCCACCCCCCCCCCCCCCCCCCCCCCAAATTCTCCCGCCCCTTCACCACTCACAGCCAGCTACAGAGGAGCCCAATGCTGCACTGCGCCCACACACAGCCCCCACCACACAAGCCCACACACACACACACACACACACACACACACATACATACATGCATACACACTCATAACGAAATAAACATGCTCGCAATTCACTTTCAAATAAATGCAATTCAAAGGCGAGAGTCTGCTGGCGGAAGAGTGCAGCAGCCACAGCACTGGTGTTCACGTGTCGCTCTCTCACTCTAGTGCCACAAGCCCCCCTCACCTGACTCCTTTGCCCTGGTGAAGTGTGACTACTTTGCACAGGTGAAGGGTGAAGGGTGACTCATTGGTGTGACTCTTGGTGCAGAGTGACTCCCTCAACCTGGTGCGGTGTGACTCGCAACGCAGGAGGTGGTCATTAAGTTCCACTACCTGCATGGCACTGGAGAGTGCATGGGTAGAAAGTGGGCCCTCACCTCACACTGTCCACCTCTGCCATATTTGCCAATAAGGGGGCACCCGTGCACACACGGCAGCTGCAAACAAATTCCCTGTCCAAACTCACTTCCACATCGTCTCTTCCCCTTGTTTGCTCAGCTGGATTTAATAGAAGGGCTCTCTTTTATATATATATATATATATATATATATATATATATATATACACTCGAAAACGTCATATAAGTTCGGCACCTGCGACCAAGCCGTGAAGGTTTTGGCTGTGGCGAGGTGGCACCGCATAGCCATGCCCACCCCCGGCCGGCCGATGGCTTCCCGGTGTCTGGCTGCGGCTCGAGGGGCAGTAAACGAGGAATTCCTTCCCAGTGGTCCGTGAAAGCCGTGATTCACCACCTATTATTGTTTGAGGCTTGGAGGTTCTGTCTACATTACCTCTGTACTGTGTCTTTGAGAAAAACCTATCCGTCACAGTCTGGTGTTTTAGTTTTTTTTTTTTGGGGGGGGGGGGGGGGGGGTTTCCTCCTCCCCCTCATGGTGCTCCTGGACAGGGTGCAGAAACATATTTGAGCAATCAGTGTCCCTGAAAGCCTCTCCAGCTGGACACTTGTCATCCTCGATGATGAAAAACCATGACAACCCTCCGCCTCTTAAGGCCCACTGGCGTTGGCGGGGTCAGAGCTCTGCCATGGACCCCCTCTATGGAACGTTTGAAAATAAACAGACTTGATTTGGGGCAGGGGGGGTCGAGGGTTGGGGGGGGGGGCACGTGTGTGCAGGAGACCAAGACAGACTTGGACTCGGTTCTTGTAAATAATTGTGTTCATTGTTCCCCTGCCACCGTCGGTTATGGTCACAAGCTGTTTGCTAGGCCCCTGTCTGTCTGCCGCGCCCCACGCCGTCAGGGGTCGCGCCGGGCTCGCAAGGGGAGCTGCCTGTGCCAAGGCCGAGATGCCAGCCCGCTGACCCGGGTGCCCAGCCAGAGACGGGCCCAGGCCCGGGGACGGGCGTCTGGGCTGTGGGCAGGACCGCTGAGCTGCTGTGGCCACTGAGATGAAAACAGCCAAAAGAGCAAATTCCTCACTCTGCTACTGCGAGCACTCGTGGTGCAAATGTGTCAGATTATTTCATTTTTTTGACTGCCTTTTGTCTGCAGTGAGTGATGCTCGCAAAAGCTGGGTGGTTTTTGTGGGCTGTGGCACGGTGAGCATGGCCCTGGCCCAGAGCATTCTGGGATAGTGTGAAGCAGCTGCTCCCCGCAGTTCGGCGAAGGTACGTTTGGGCCACCTGTTGAGTGCTTGATGAATTTACAGTGTCAGAGTCTGTCACAGGCCTCTGCACTTTTGGTCACAAAACTCTAGACAAATAGAAACACAAGTGACTGTCAGTGAATAAATGGGAATAAACCATGAATGGTGAACATTACCAATGAACTTTGCTTTCTATCATGGACCCATGGAATTATTTCATTGCAGATTAGCACATTTTTGACTTTGTTAAGGTTTGTGCTAGAGGGTCTCTTGCACAGACGTTTTGAGAGGCATTGAAGGGAGAGAGAGAGAGAGAGAGACAGAGAGGGAGAAAGATGGATGAAAACACAGGAAGTGCTCCAAGGGGGATTCTCTCTCTGGTTTTCTCCTCCTTTGTCTCTAATCTCGTCCAGAAGTGTCTTTCGGCTTGTGGCCGTGGTAGAGGCTCTTCCAGCCAAGCAAGCGTGGGAACTGACCTAGGCCTTCCAGAACTGCCGCGGCCACAGCCTGTAATGATATAACCTCAATGACATCACAGGCGTTACGGAGTTGAGTTCTGGTGCCTGTGCCGCACGCCTGGTCCAAATACCGGTGGCTCAACAGAACACACACGCCGCACTCGGCAATGGAAGTCAGATGCAGCACATTTTCTTTCTTCCCCTGTAACCCCCCCCCCCCCCCCCCAACCATTCCCATTCTCCACGCCGCGCAAATGGGGTTTTTTTCAGAAAAGCACTCTGAGGGGCCTCCTCTAGGGCCCTGCCTCGGCCGTAAATGTCGGCAAACGAATGCAGGCTAGGAACGTGGAATCTGATCCGATTCACCCCAGGCTAGTATGTTTGATCCGTACCTACTTTGGAGTGCTCGTCGGAGCCTTGTAAGTAAACGTCTCAGTTCATGCGTTGCAGAGTTGGAGTTTATATTCTGACATCATGCACCTTGAAAAGTACTTTTACGTGGGTGCTGACAATTCGAGACCCCTGTGTTTGGGGCTTTAGTCATGTGCTCTTTATCAGCTCCAGCATAAATGCAAACATCTTTCAGAGGTCTTGTGATATAAAGCATCTTTGGCACGTTTTAAATTGTTTGCATTTCTTGGTGGCGAAAATGAACACATCCTCTTAGTACAAAGAGCTTGTTAGTGCTCAGGTAAATAACATCCTGTTCAAAGCCAGTGGGTGGTATCCGTATATAACAGGTTACTGTAAAATGTCTGATACAAGATTTCCATAAGAAGAATATCTATGATCAGCCCACTTCAAAAAGAGTGTGAAACAGGTCCACCTGTGCACCTGTTGGTTTTATACTTGCTGGGAGCATTGAAATATTTCCAGTGCTGAGGCCTGCGTCCAGGCACTATTGTGATGATCAATATGTGTGTTAGAACAAAGCTCTGGATTGGATAATCTGTCCTAGATATTAGAACAAAGCTCTGGACTGGATAATCTGTCCTGGATATTAGAACAAAACTCTGGATTGGAGAATGTGTCCTGGATACTAGAGCAAACCTCAACCTGGCTTCTGAAACATGGTCACAGGTGTTTTACTTGTGAACCACACCATCCTCCCTAATTCAATGGCTAAAGATGTAGCTGTCAGCGACCAGACGAGGAACAGAAATAAACTGACTGATTCATGCACCAGTCACCCAAACGTTGTTTTAGAGCTCGGTTGTGGAAACCCGAAGCCGGCAGCTCCTGCATCTGCCTTTTAATGGTGGCAGCCATGTTAGCGTTCTTCTTTCCAGAGGACCTTTGATGTGCCCTAGCTCTGTAATCGCCCAGTTCCCACTGCTCCTATAGTTAGCACACCAGAACACGTGTGAATTTAACTGCAACTCTTTCTGTTTTGTCCTACAATATATATTCTTCACACATACCATCCACATATGCCAGAGTATCTGGGACTAAAAGCTCCTGAAGCATTTGGTAATTACAGTAATTAGAAGCTTATGGCTCTGTTGTCTTCCCATGTTCAGGAATCAGCCCTTACAGGCATGGCCTCAGTTGGGCCACGCTGCTCATCTCTTTAGTGGCGGATGCATTTTAAAAGCCTTCAAATTACAGGTCTTCTGGAATCAGGATGATAAAAATACACGCACATTATGCGCACAGATATAGTAACGTGCGGAGGGAGTTTTAAACCGAATGCAATATTAAAAAAGACACAAATATTTTGACATGGTATATGTGTCTGCTCCATGTTGTAGCTGAAGCAAACTTGACCCTTGAAGCATTCTTTTACCAAGCAAGCACCTTCATATAAACACACATAAAAAGTTTGGATGACCAATACAAACTCTGAATTGTAATTCCAATGTCTTTTGGAATTCTTAATTCTTGTCTTTGTTATTTGTGTCTGAGGAGAATTATCTCGATCAGTTGTGTCTGGTGAGAATTATGTCTAGATTTCATTTGATGCTTTAGTTCAAATTTTTGCAACCATTCTGGAAATAATCAAGTCCCAAATGACATGACAATTTTAAAGAAAAAAAAGACTTTTGGTTTGGTTGGATTAAATTCTCCTTTAAGATCTAGCAATGTTTTCATCTTCTCTGTGAGTCTGTGTTAATGAGTTATTTGAGTATGAAATTAGACTTGGTGCCAAAGTGAATATTGCCTTGTTTTTGAACTGCATATATGAAACAAATGTGTTTATCAGATATTTAGCAAATAATCAGCTGAAAATGAAACTGTCAAATGAGGATAGACAACTCTGGGAGGAGCCATATAGGTTCTACAATGCCAAGTACTATTTGTTGTTTCTTTGCATATTGGGACAGAGACAGCCAGACAACTGTGACCACCTCTGAGAGCCACTCCAACACCTAAAAAGTGCTTACACCCCAACAGTGCCTATACTCCAACACCACAACAGTGCCTACAACCCAACACCACAAACAGGGGCCGGCAGGTTATCTTTCTCTAGAGACGACACCCCACAAAACATTGAAATCAATAAATATGGCAAATAAAAAATGTAGCCACCTTTTATTGTATAGAAAAACAAAGACAAAATGTTCTGTCCTGTACATTTTCAAAATTCATATTTGCCAGTAATCACAGCTGTGAGGGCTTCCCATAATGCAGGTGTACTCTAGTAGGACCACATCTCTCTTATTTCTCACCTCATGAATTGTGAACTCTTTAAAGCTGAACTGTATCTTCTTAAAATAGATGAATCATGCAACACTGTTCTCAACCTAGACCCTCATATGGAGATGCCATGAATTAAGTCAAGATCAGGTCTGCTTTAAAATCCAGTCTCAATTACCCAGCCCTACTCCTTACACACATACACATCAGAAATGCACACATTGCAAGATTACCAGTTATATTAAATTCAGATTTTCTTAACTAGTTACTAATTGACTGGGTCCTTTGGAGCCCATGTGACTGACGGACGCATGGCGGCCGTATGTGACTGCTGCCGTGGTCTGGAGTTGGATGTGGCTTCCATTTGCTACCACTTAGCATGCGGCCCCAGCGCGAGGACACACGCTGAGCACATGACTAGAACAAATGAGGCCAGACACAGGCTCTCCCCCAAACTCCAGCTGAAAGCGCCGCTGTGTTTTTTGTTGACGACGAGAACCAATGTGGCGATAGGGGCCGGCTTTTTTTTAAATTTTTTTTAATTTTTTTTTTGTGGCCGGAGACTTTGAACTGCGGTGTCATTTCCTTTTGCGATTACTGTGATGGTTAAAGGGACTGTTGTGTCCACCTGCCCAGGAGAAGCTATTCTCAGAGGAGCGAGCTGATTTTTGGCAGTCACAGCACTCCTGAAACTGTGACGAGCCAAATAAATTGGGGTGAATGGAAGAGATGATGCATCCTAAGGCCATATATACGTATGGCACTGAGCCCCTGCATGCTTGCTGGTATTTGTGGAGCTGGGTCCAACTCTACCCAACACTGCCTAACACTGGCCAACTCTGCACAACTCTGCCCAACACTGCCCAACTCTGCCTAACACTGTCCAACTCTGTACAACTCTGCCCAGTAATGCCTGACTCGGCCCTGACTCGGTATCCCTACACTTTGTAGTCCAAGTAAGCTTTTTCTGCCCTATGCAATTGCGACTGCAGGTGGAAGGACTTTGTCCTCTTGCTCTGTCAGCTGTGTCCATGGAAGTGCCTGAAGATCAGAATTGTCCTGCGAGCTCCATGAGTTCACACTTCCACCGGGGCGACGGGACATGGGAGAACTTCGGCGGTCCAGAGATCCTGAGGGCCCTTTCATAGCCTCTGGCCATGGGCTCAGGCCCGTCCCGCCTTTAGTGGAACATGATCCATGACACGTATGACACTTTATGATATGTGAGCCATACAGGCCTTTGAAAAGTGTTTCATCCTCCTGCTCTGCCAGAGGCTTTGGTTTTCCAATATTGTCCATTGTCCAATCCAATATTGTCATGAAACCATATTCTAAAACCTTTTCCAATATAGTTCCATGACACCAATGGAAATGACTGCACCTTTCTCCAATAGCGCTGTAATCATATGGATCTTTTCACAAAATAAGATCATTGTGAAATGTCCATTATTTTAATGGACTTGGTTTCCTTTCATCATTCTACCTTTATTGAGAACACAAAAATTTTACTAGCCATAAAGCCTCTGTGCTTTGCATTCATAGCCTGTCTCAACCATATTTTGCTTTGCACCTGCTGACCCCAAACCCATGTGTCTGTCTCTGTTCCCCACGTCCCTCCCGAGGACAGCCCGACGGAGCAGACGTGCGGGGGCTGGAACGTGAGCGAGAGCTGCCCCGTGCCAGGCTCCCTGGCCGTGCCCCTCAAACGGGCATTTGGAGTGCGGCTGGCATCAGCACCCGCTTCTTCTTTCTAATTCAACTTTTATTTAATACATTTTTCCCCTCCCTCACTGTCTTGTCTCTCTCCTGTTGCCCAGGTTCATGCAAATAGGCCCTGAGGTATGCGTGAGTTCTCTTCTGCGCAGGAGCTTCAGAGCCCTTGTTGCTTCATATAGCTCAGCTCTAGAGCACCGGCCATTGATAAGGCTAATGTCCCCGATAGCTACTGCGCTTTCAAGTCCCCTCACAAAACAGACGGATCTCTTTCATGTTGTTTTCCCAAGCCAAGGACAGACAGGCCTCCCCGCTGCACCCGACTGGCTAATCAGTAATCGCTAACTTGCTGAGCCCAGCAGTCCCTCAGATAGGCAGACTCTCTCTCTCTCTGTCTCTCTCTCTCCCTCTCTCTTTCTCTCTCAGCCCTTTCTTGCCCTTCTCTTTCTCTTGTGCGATGCTTTCCTGGCACCGGTGCGGGTTTTTGAAAGTGTAAAATGTCTTTGTGGCTAGCGGCCGCGTGGTGAGGACAAACGTTCGCCGTGACAAAAAGTTCAGTGCTCTCTTTTCTTCTTCTTCTTCTCCTCCTCCTCCTCCTCCTCCTCCATTTATTCTGTTTTTTTAACCTCCGCCACCTGCCTCGCCTCCCTCCCTTTGCTCCTCTCTTCTTCCGCCTCTCCTCTCTCTTTCTGGTCCAGCCACAGAGCAACTGTTCCTGCGGTGCTGTGGGGCTGCGGGGGGTGGCCCGGGTGGTGCCGCCCTTTCCCCAGCCCGACACATGGAGCTAAATTAAAACATTAGTACCACTTTATGACTTCATTTAGTGCGTGCCAAGGAAAATAGATTACGCGGCTGTGTCGCAACACAGAGAACGACTCCTCCGCTCTCGCCGGGGCCCTCGCGCCTGTCCAGGGCCTGCCGCTCGTCTTCCCCCGCTTGGACTCACTGAACTCTCCCTGTCTCGTCCAGCTAGACACTGTGCCGAGTCACTCGAGGGGCTGTTGGTGGGGTCGGTGTTACCAATGGCCGTGCAGGTTCTGCATGGTTCACTGGGACTGGGAGACGGGCTGAACTGTGGTCAAAGACAACATCTGTTCTGAAACGCCCGGCGTGTCTTGTTGTTTTGTCTGTTCAGAGTTTGGCAAGAGGCCCTCAGCACAACTGAGTCTAGAAATACGGTTGTAGAAGACAACTGTACTGTAGACAGTAACTGGAATTAAGGCTGTAGAGGACAACTGTAGTGTAGACTGTAACAGGAAATACAGCTGTAGAGGACATCTGTAATGTAGACAATAACTGGAACAGTTGTTTGCCTTTGTGTTCCAAAGAATGTAGTCATATGAAAATTAGTCATTTTTACTATAAGACGTTAAAACTGAGAAAGATCTTTCCTTCTGAAATTACTTACAAGAGTCATACAATGAATGTAAACAACCCACCACAAATCTCTGGATTAAGATACATTGATCTGATCTTCAAAACCTTAGTTCTGTTTTCATACTCTAGCACTATATATGTTGTTGTAGTGAGGTGCAGACAGTGTTGTTGCTACTTCTGTTCCACAGGCGTATTACATAAGTCTGCTGATCTATGTGACACAAAGTCCATGTTGACACACAGGGTCATAAGTGGTGTGAACACATGCATGTCAGGGAAATCTCACATGTTTGTGTGTGCATGTGTGCTAACCACCCCAACACGGCCAGTCATCCTGGACACTTACAGCTTGGGAGCTGTAACACACATGTGAGAGCTGCGACGGGGTGATCGAAGGATGGTGTGTGTGTGTGTGTGTGTGTGTGTGTGTGTGTGTGTGTGTGTGTGTGTGTGTGTTTGGGGGGGTTTGGCGGCGCACTGTTTGTAGTGCTTGCCAGAGGCACTGTGCTAGTCAGGCCTGAACAGAGGGCAACAGCGGAGCTGCTTAATCTGAGCGGAGCAGTCACACTCCAAAAGCACTGCTTCATGTGGGGCCGACAGCCATCCGGCTGTCCCGTGCCCCCCGCCGCCTCCCACCGTCACTGTGTCCCTGGCTGCCGCTGACCCCGGATATGACCGCTCCCCATAACTGCTGCTGCTACGGAGGCTGGAATCCTCTGCTGTGCTGATCTGAGAACAGCGGAACCGTGTGCTCTGTTCACTACTCTCAGGCTAAAGTTGCGAGGGATTGTTTGACACTAGCAATTTTAATTTCAGCTGTTTGTGTGGTTTTATTTGGGGGGGGTGTTAAAGACTTGTTTTTAAGTTACATAACATGGCCACATTTATTTGATCCAGCTTAAGCTGGTAGCTGTGAAGATTTGTGAATTGTTCAGTACTGCTGGAGCTAAATGGACGACGCCTGCAGGTAGCAGTGAAGTGTGGGAAGTGCTGCCTGAAAGGGACCGTAGGTGTTGTGAAGTCGGCGGGGTCCCTTTGGATTTTCCCTTTTGAGATCAAAGCTCCTCTTTCGTCTTGAACAGATTAATATGTGAATAACCTAAATACCTCTAAATATAGAGTGGAAACTGAATCTGTTATCACCTGGGGTGGTTTCGATGCTGCTTTCTTAAACACCTACACAGGATAGTTCAACACTTCAGCTAATTACACATTTTCTCTAGATGAAGCAGACTGCTGCTTTTGATCAATTAATCAGCCTTGTTATACTGGACTTCCTGGGCAAGTTACCGTTAAACAGGAAGTTAGCATTAGCAGAAACTTCCCAGGTGATGGTACCCTGTGGAGGCGTGAGGACAGCACTCAGCCCCAGCTCACAGAGCCCTGTGTTGCCCTCCATTCACGCTTGTGCAGCGCTCCAAAAGCTCGTGATAAGAAACACATGGTGCTGTTTGCTTCCTCTGGTCTTCTTTAACCCGTCGTCACGAGGACAGACGACGTCTCCTTCACTGCCGCAGGATAACTGCCTGGCTGTGTGGCCCCTGATGGGTTAAGTAGGAAATGACTGGGGCATTCAGGAACGTGCTATCACGCTGTCTCCCTAGCGACGGGCCGCGTGCAGTGCTACAGGCCTGACAGAGCATGGCTGTAGACATGGTTCCTAATCTCAACAACTCGATGCTCACCCCGAGAGCCCCTCTCTGCTTCTTCCTCTGTGCTCCTCTGGTTCTGTTAATGATCAAACCCAGACCAGAGAGCTTGTGTGGTCAGATGTGACCAATTTTGGTCACTTATATTCAAGATATATGATGAGACATAAGAATTATTCTGCTTTGGATTACGATCAGGATAAACTTGAATAAAATGTGGCATGTCTGATAACGTGCTACGATCCATACCAAATTTGCCCTTTTTGTTCTTTTTGCATCCTTTTCTCAACTTTTTTCTCCAACTACAGGAGCTGTCCTTCCTGTCCTGTGACTAAACAAGAGAAATGATTTTCACATGGCTGGTATAAATCAGCCTTCTGCTTGTGACGTGACCTTTCAGTGACACGCCAAGTTTGAATCCATTGGGAGAAATGGGACAAGAGGAAGAGGAGGGGTGTGGCCTTCATCCACCCAGCAATGCTGCGAAATGCTGGAGGACCTGCAGCCCTGTTGAATTATCAGGGCACAGTTTGTTATGATAGCTCGCGGCTTGCTGTTAACAGTTGTTTCTAGACCCCTTTGAGATGCACGGTGAGATATGCTATGTAGACAGATAGGGTTGAGGTTGGTTGATGTGTTCTTGACTAATAGTGTTAAGCGGAGTTCGACTCCTATGAGCTGCTGCATCTCCTGGATTCTTCTCCAGAGTGAGGGGGAAGGTTACAGCGGCCTCTACAACCATCAAGATTCAAGACTTACTTCAGGCTCCAGGATGTTGTACAAATAAACGAGAGGCAGAAAAAACCATATTCCAGACCCTCCAGTAGGGTTTCCAAAGGGTGCATTATAGTACCTTTATGAGCAGGTTCTAAAGCATCTTACAGACCCTTCAGAGTGGGTTCTAAAGCAAATAAAACAGACCCTTCAGAGTGGGTTCTGGAGGGTGCATATCGAGAAAAAAGATGAATGGAACTAATTCAGGCCAGATCAGAAAATCTGAAATGCTTCATGAATGAGGTTATGAAGAAAGCAAAAGCTCTCCAGAACAACTTACCATTCATTCATTCAATCATTCATTCATTCATTCATTCATTCATTCATTCATTCATTCATTCATTCATTCATTCAATCAATCAGCTTTTTTAAATTAAAATTTTAAATTTGGCATCATCAATGACAGGTGTTACATATGAAAGTACAAGCCAAAAACAGTACAGAAAAAATAACTCCTGGATGAATAAGGAACATTTTTTTAAAGTGGACAGATGAAATTAATACCATCAAACATCATTGAAAACAACCGAAGCAGCCCTTACAGCCTGAGTCTGTGAAAGTTTATTGAGAAGCATTTTACTGTCTTCATTCACAAAAAAAAGTCTAAAACCTGAAACATTTAGCTGAAACAAAGCTTCTTGTTATATTGCCTAGTTCAAACAACAGAGGGTTGGGAGAACACAGAGATGATTAACACTTCCAGACGCTGGGCTCCAGTGCGATGGTTTTAGGGGGCCGGGGGTGAGCCTCTTCCGGCTGCTGCCTGGCTGAGGGAGGCGGGGCACTGGCCATTCCCAGGCGAGGACCCCGGTGCTGGCTAACCAGACGCAGATGGTACCTGTTACTAACACAGACCCTGCTTGTTTGCCTTTGTTCGAGTCTGAACCCTGCCAGGGGCAAGAGGCAGACCCAAGGTGGAGCGCTGTGCAAAACAGGGGGAACTAACAGAGGGAACAGAAAGGGAAGGAAAACAGGAAGAGCAGGAGAGGAGGAGGAGGAGGAGGAGGAGTGTGAGTCTGCAGGCAGGATCTGGCACGCCGACACCTGACCCGGTTCGGGGGATGCGGCCAGAGCCTCAACAGCCAGTGATAGTGTTGTGCTTTAGGAAGAGGATGAAAACCTTATCTTGCCCTGTTACAGTCATTCTACTGTACACTTAGCCATTAAGGACAAGGACGCCTATTCAATTGTGTGGCCACTGTAGAACTTTGAGCTTGATACCACAGAGGCTCAGATGCCTGGGCAATAACACACATGTCCTCCCATTCACCTCCCCTTAGCTCATCTCCCCGGTCTACCTGCAAAATAAAAACATTCACAACATTTGTGTCCAAGTCAGTAAGTTCACTTTCTTTACATCATTTAGTTACCGTCCTCCTTTCCTAATGGTGTTCATTTTAAGCAGCCCACAGCTTTACTCAAAACACGAATTCTGACTCAAATGGACCCGCTCCTCAAATCCACCCTAAAGCGTCAGACGTGTGTGACAAGAGCGTTTTTTTTTTCTTCATCTAGGTCTTAGTTGACTGTTCCTATTGCAACTTTCTGAATGAATCACTGAACCTTCACTGTGTCCGTTCAGGGCAGCTCACGCAGCCTGACGCGTCTCTCTGCACGGCTGTCTTTCCGTCTGCTGTGTGTCTTGTGCTCATTCTGTTGCAGCCGGTGCGGTATGAACTCATCCCTCACTCAGACGCTCAGACCTCGGGGTTGGTAACTGCCCCCTGTCGCTTTTCTCCAGTGATGGTGTTGGTAGCAGATTTGGCTAACACCCTGACTGTTGGTTCTCCAGTTATTTGTTCTGCCTAAAAATGTACAACTGGATCACCTTGCAAGTCTGTTCTGAATATAGATGTCAATTAGTGCATCTGTTTGTTTTAATATGTAAAATTAAGGGAATGGTCTCAGGTCTGCAAAAGGTTCATACCAGCACAAAAATGTAGTTGTAACCTAGAGTCCTGTCCAGAGTCTGCTTGGTCACAGTTTATAGTCAGGCCCAGACACTTGTGTGCGCCAGCTGTCTTGAGCTGCACGTCAGGCCAATAACCGTGTTTTTCAAAGCTGTGTTGCCTATTAGTGGAGGGATCCACATTCATAATCTCATGTCCAGTATCCAGCATGAACTTTCCACCCTCTGGACACTATTGCGGTGGGCAGGACCTGCACCAGTGCCAGGTGCTGGCGGAAATTACCCCTCTCCTGGGCTGATAAGAGCATTCTGCCCCCTCCTCCTTATCACAGTGTGTGCTGCAGAAGGCCCATGCAAGACCGCCCTCGAGGGCTGCAGGATTAGCTGTGCTCTCAGGCAGCAGTGTGTGAACTCAGGACACGCTTGAGAGAGAACTATTATTAGCAAATGGCAAAGGCTAAGAGGATTATTTATAAGTTAGGGAGTTTGGTGAGATAATAGTACATCAAACCCGTAGAAGGCAGATTTATATATTTATATTTATTTATAGCAATTACATGACTTATTATGAGTTATTTATGGCTGATTATAATGCATTTGGTTATGAGACAGTAAACCAATCCTGGCAAATGCTGGTTAACTCTAGAATGATCTGTTGTAGTTTTGTGCAGATAAAACACATGTAGAAATACTGTGAAAATGATGACGAATTGCTGTAACGAACATTTTTTTCAAAGCATTCTGCAAAAAACTGAACTTCATCAGACTTCATATTGTTAGCATCCTCGGTGTGTGTCCCTTCTGAAAAGCAGGTGTCTCAAATTGGACATTGGTTTTTGCCGCCATGGCTGTATTCTTATCAGAGCTTGTGCAGAAGTTCCTGTGACATTACATTCTGCATTTGGTGACATTCTGCTTCAATGACTTGCTGGATATGGAGGCCCCGTGTTCTCCAGTCAGACCTTCTAGGTGCTGCCCACATGGGCGTGGCTGCTACCCACACGGGCGGGGTTTCTGCCCACATGGGCGGGGCTGCTACCCACACGGGCGGGGCTTCTGCCCACATGGGCGGGGCTGCTGCCCACATCGGCATGGCTGCATTGTTTTTTTTTTGTTTTTTTTTCTCTCTCATGTCTTGCCACATCACTCCAAGTGCAGCCTGCCTGCAGTTAGAAAAAAAAAGGATCGTGTCATGCATGTTTGCAAAGGGCTACCTGGGTGCAACACCCAAAGCATTGAAATCTTCCGATTGGTTTCCCAACTCAGCTAATGCAATAGAACTCCATCTGTAGGGCAGACATGAAGACGTGAGCCTCTCCTGTTCCCACTGAAAACATACTCAGCACCTCATTCGTAAACAACGTCTCCAGGTGATTAAGGGTCTCACGTGATGTAAGGGTCTCACGTGATGTACGGACACAGACTGCCTGACATCATGTGAGTTTTCCTTCATTTAGTTGTGAAAACACACAAGTGCAAATAAATACAGAATTGCATTGAGCCAGCGGCAATATTTACTCCTACTTACACAGCTCACAAACAAAAACAAGCAAGAAAAAAAAAACAACATCAAAAACAGCTTCCAGATAAGTCATGACCTTGAAAATCGTCTTAAGATGAGTTTTCGGTAAATATGCAAAATCTGTTGTAGGGAAACTCAAAACCATCAAGCTGAGATATTGGCATTACACTTTTGCTGCACTTTGTTTTGAATCATTGAATCATCATGAATCATCACCCATCCTTTGGGTTATATCACATTATCTATATTACATAAACTCTACTTGTATTTGTTCAAATGTAATATTTAGTGCCACATTACATGCTTCATACTTCATACATATTAATACCCTAAGTATTAATAACACACATATATGCACACGTATACATACACATGGCTGAATCATATTTGAAGTTTCAGACTGATAGGCGATTGTGATCTGTCGGAAGCCTGTTCCCACCTATAAATTAGATTCTGCTTCTGATGTCTGACATTCCAGGAATGCTCACGTGCTTTTCTTTCCCTCATCTTGAACTTGCATTGCCGTAACGCAGCGTCGCACTGAAGCACTCGCAACATGGTATAGTTCAGCTATCCAAGCACAAACGTTATGCAAATATTGCAAATCTAAATTTAAGGCTTGTATCTTGATGTTCTTTACGTATGACTTATATTTTATATTAATCATATAAAAATTTATGATAATGTTACAATCGTAGGTATATTGGTAAATCCAGTGTCCATCCTGTCTGTTCAATTAATAAGGAATTAACCCCCCTTAGTTCCCCTGCTTTATCTGTTTATGTCTGTCTCTTTCGTATGCTCTCTCCCTACCTCTCTCTCTCTCACTCTCTCTCTCTCTCTCTGGTTTTCATTCTCTATATCACACATACACACCCGCTGTGTCACTCCCTTCCTCTCTAAGCCTCTTTGTCACACACACACACACACACACACACATACACATGAGCATTTTAAACCCCTCTATCTCTCACTGGTGTCTCATATTCTCATTAAGCACTAGCCCCTCATATTGAATTAAAGCTATATTAAACTTAATCCTGTTGGACAGATAATCATCTGTAATGAAAATGGGCAGTGTTAGCACTGTGTTAGCACTGTGTGAGCAACTCTAAAGTGTCTAGGTTTCACAAGCAAGATCGCTTTTACTTCAGAAACCCACAGAGGGCGCAATCACACACATCCACGTGCATTTGCTTACTGTGCTGTCCACAATGGGTGTGGGGTGTGTGAGTGTGTGTGAGTGTGTGAGTGTGTGAGTGTGTGTGAGTGTGTGTGTGTGTGTGTGTGTGTGTGTGAGTGTGTGTGACAGAGAACTAGAAAAAGAAAGCAGAATGGAAGAACACACCTCAGAATTGTGTGTACAATTTTGACGTATTCTTTATTCAGAGAGATGTAGTTTTAATATTAATGGGCTTTGATTATTCAGTTGTATGTCACGCAGTGAAACAAACATCAAAGGAAATTACTCCACCCCCACTATATACATCACCATCTAAATGAGAAACCCCACCCACCCCACCCTTCAAAAAGCCCCAATGGTTTGTGTCAGTGTATACTGGTAAAACGTGGCTCTTATGAGCCAGACTTTCACTTTTCAAATGTTGGTACTGGTTAAGGGTTTTTTTTTATTTAACTGCATGTTTTAGTCGTTCAGGGGATGCTTCATTCAGGAGAGACAGATTTAACTGCCACATTTTTCAACCCACAGAGGACAAAAAACCCTGGAATGAATACCACAGCACAAATAAGATGGAATAAGGACAGGGTCGCCACTGAGAGGGGAGGGCGGGATTAGGTGACCCGCCCGGACAATCGCCTGCTGAATGCTGCTTCTTTAATCCAGGTCCAGATTGTGGAGAGTTCTGTTCCAAACACAGACACTTAACACAATCCAGACTAAAGTCAGGCCTCCAAGCGCACAGAACCTGCTGAAGTATGCTTTGCTTTGGGGATGTTTGTGGGTATTCTTCCAATAAAGTACATTAAGCAGAACAGATGACTGTGTTGATTTGGTTGAATGAGACTGAATAATAAATCAACATCTCTTATACACACATTTGTATGTAATATTACACACACACACACACACACACACACACACACACACACACACACACACACACACACACACACACAAAGGACCACCATGCATTACAACCAAACAGGGACAAATACAAATACAAATACTCTCTCACACACACAAACACACGCAAACCAGCCTCTAATGCATGTATCACAGCAAAAATACTTTCTTAGAGATTGCTAGTCATAGTCAACTCCAAATATTTTATGCATTGGATCTCACTAGCTTTGTCTACAGGGTGAGTGCATCATGTATTTGTGTGTGTGTGTGTGTGTGTGTGTGTGTGTGTGTGTGTGTGTGTGTGTGTGTGTGTGTGTGTGTGTGTGTGTGTGTGACTGCAGTGTGTGGTGTCTGCACGATTTTTGGTATGTTTGGGATAATGAGCAGAACCCAGTATGAGATCCCCACGGGGGTGTCTTCAGTGTCTCCTCCATGGGGAGGGGGGGTCTTCCATGTCCCTTCCACGTAGCTGTCTTCAGTGTCTCCTCCACGGAGGTGTCTTCAGTGTCCCCTCCACGGGGGTGTATTCAGTGTCTCCTCCACGGAGGTGTCTTCAGTGTCTCCTCCATGGGGAGGGGGGGTCTTCCATGTCCCTTCCACGTAGCTGTCTTCAGTGTCTCCTCCACGGGGGTGTCTTCAGTGTCCCCTCCACGGGGGTGTCTTCAGTGTCTCCTCCACGGAGGTGTCTTCAGTGCTGGCAGTGGGCAGCTGTGGTTGAGAATCTGGCAGAGGGCAGCTGACAGGAGTGAGATGCTAATTATGAGGATCCAAAATAAAGCTGAGGTCAGCTCAGGGTGCCTCATTTAAATGGCTGTAACTTCCTCCGTCATCACGTCCTTCTCACCACCATCCAGCTGCTGATTCAGGTTGTGTGTGTGTGTTTCTATATGTACATCACTGTCACTGTTCTGTTTTCTGACAATTTGCATAAACAGATGTTTAACAGAGTGTAGGCTGTCCAGGGTGTCCATTTTGCATAAGGATTTTCATCACGGGGGCGGGGTAGGGGGCAGGGTAAGGGGCGGGACTTGGGCTGGGGGCAGGGCTAGGTGAGGGTAGCATTAAGAATGTATCACAGCTGCAGCATTGCGGGTTTAGCTGCATAAACAGCTAAGGATGAAGAGGAAGTGATCCAAATAAAGCGTGTGTGATGTGTCCCATGCGCATGGTGAGCATCACACCACCGCAGTCACCACACACACTTCTGGCCCGCAGGACGCACGCCCAACTGACGTAACGTGCGTACATATTTAAAGGTCAGTGGGTTGATGCATGCAGGCCTAACACAGGAGCAAAGGCTTGAGAGAACGGAAAGCAGAAGCGTAGCCATGAGAGAGAGAGAGAGAGAGAGAGAGAGAGAGAGAGAGAGAGAGAGAGAGAGAGAGAGAGAGAGAGAGAGAGAGAGAGAGAGAGAGAGAGAGAGAGAGAAGCATTTCAGTCATGTAGCAGCTCCACACACACACAAAGTGTAAAGTCATGGTTGTGTGGGAACTTCATCCGGCATACATAAAGCATGAGTCAGCATTAAGGAATGGGAAGAACACATACAAACACACACACACACACACACAGGGTCGAGGAGGAGCATTTTTTCTGGTCTTTTGCAGGTCACTGGGGCTCCGTGGGAAAGGTTACATTTGCGTTGGCATGGTGACAGGGGTCTGCCACTGGCCCCAGCAGACTGGATGGCCGCCACACCTAGCATCCCCCAGCTGTTCCCTTCAGGAGACCTCTGACCTCTTCCCTTTGCCCCAACGTCGAACCTCCTGCTCCACCAGCCTGCTTCACCCTTGGTCTCCTAACAAACACATTCCAAATACACTCCAAACACATTCCAAACACATGGCATGCACTGACCACGCTGCTCCTACTGTATTGCTAGAGGTCTTCCAACAAACAGACAGAGAGTGTTTTCCCCATGGCCAGCTGCTTCTGATTGTGTCTGCCAGGCTGTGTGTCCCTGTTTGGGGAATCCGGGCACAGTATGTTAGGGTGTCCAACCAGCTGCACCTGGATATGATGCTGTGCCTGGTTTCACACCTTGTGAGGCAGGAACGTCCTCGCCACACCCTCCGTGGTTGGTAACTAGGTCTCCTATAAGAAAGGAAAGTTAGTTAGCCACACACACACACACACACAAACACACACATACACACACACACACACACACACACACACACACACACACACACACACACACACACACACACACACACACACACACACAGACATTTACAGAGGATGAACCTCGGTACAATACACCGCTATCCGTCGGTTCTCACTCCTCTTTATTTCAGGTGCATTCTCCCATTTGTTTAGCAAATACTGCTAATATCACTTATGACTCAGACTCAGAGACAGTGTGTGTGGACAACAGGCAGGATGAGAAGCATTCAAATGGCATAATGGGATAAACAGCTGACCTGCTTAAGTATTGGATTATTGCAAAGCGTTCATGTAACAGACCTAAGCGCCCTCTGTTCCAACATGTTGGACTAGCACTAGTTTTACTTCCGGGTCAGCTGTTCTTTTCACTCTCAGGTGATAAAGGTGCGAGAAACACATGGCGTGGTGACCCGTTACGCTGTGGTGGTCCAGGAATGACAGAGAGGCTGGCGGCTCACCTCCATTATGACCTAGACCCCGCACCGGTGACCCTTGACCCTCTCCCTTCCGTCTACAGTCCTTTTACAAACAGCAGTGTGGAGAAATAGAGACACTTTCACTTTTTCAAGAGCATAAGTGATATTAGCAGTATTTGCTAATCAAATGGGAGAATGCACCTGAAATAAAGAGGAGTGAGAACCTACGGATAGCGGTGTCTTGTACCGAGGTTCATCCTCTGTACATGTCTCTGAGTGTGTGTCTGTGTGTGTGTGTGTGTGTGTGTGTGTGTGTGTGTGTGTGAGCCCTCAGAGATCAGTGATGCGATTCAAACTCATGATCCCCTTTCTCCTCACTTTTGTCTTCTAATATGAATATCTTTCACGTGTCATTTTTGTTGTTGTGGCTCAGAACTCAGCAGAACTCCCTCGGCTTTCACAGATCTGGCCCGCCTGCACCGTGGGCCCTCTGCCCGTGCAAACCTCTGCCACGGTGGTCCCTGAATACAGCAGGCCTGTGCCACGGCGCCCACCGCCACATTGTGTATGTCCCATTAAACATGGTCAAAGGGAATACGCAGCGGGCGGACTGTCCCACGTGCTGTGTTAGCACTGAGTGATGAGACAGCAGGAATGTCCACAACCCCCAACACCACCGCAAAAACCCCAACACAGCCACACCGACCACATCAGAACACCCCGACATAACCACGTCACACCTTCGCACTACCACGACCCACACCGGCACAACCCTCACATTACCACACCCCATCACCACACTTCACACACTACCCCCACTCCAACGTAACCACACCAGCACAACCCTTACACGTCCACACCAGCAACACCACAAAACCCCTGCCGCCCCCACACCTGTATACTTCCCACACTACCACACCCTAACCACCCCAGCCCGACCCTTATACTACCGCACCAATGTAACCACACCCTCCACAATCCCACTGCCCTCACATCAGTATACTTCACACACCACCCTCGCACGTCCCTCGCATCTCTGCTTTGACAAGAAGAACCTGTGTGTGTCTCCTGCCAGCTACAAAAGCCACATCAGGACGTTCCTGTCAGACGTAGACCCAGCAGTGAGCAGTGTCCCTCGGGGTAGAACAGAAGGCCCTCACAAGGGTCCGGGGAGGAGGTGCTTCTCTTCTAATCCACTACCCCGAGCTACCACTACCACCAGCACGACCACTCCAGTGTCCCCCTGCGAGGCAGCCCCTGGGGCAGGTAGACCCCTACACCTGTGGAGCCCTTTCACCTTACACACTGCCTCCATCTCATGACTCAGAGCCCCTCCAACCAACACACAACCTCCACCACGCACTTAGTCTAGCTTTTGTCCATATCAAAGCAACTCTATGAATAGGGAGATTGGCTTCTTTGAAAGGACTCATCTAGACTTGTTGCCATACCTTCCTTTAAATGACGCTCACACCTCAACTGCACACACACACACACACACACACACACACACACACACACACACACACACCTATGCAATATACAGCATTCCAGTTGTGAGGAGAAAAGAAGAAAAGAGTGGTGTTTTCTCTGTGTTTTGAGTCATTAACGAAATGCCCGTAGACTCAGATACACAAGGGTTAAGTTGTTTTTGTTTACACATTGAACAGCCACAAATCATTAGCTTCAGGTGTGTAGAATCCCAAACAGGATCAGAAGAGCTTCTGATGCCACTTCCTGACCACAAGGAAAAATGTTAATGCTTGTCATGAGCAGAAGCATTTGATTTCTCTTGTGTCTCCCTGTAGAGGAAACCTCCTTGTGACACACATACCCCCCCACCCACCCTCAGGGCTGTAGAAGCAAGCTAGGCTTCAGTGCAGGCAGTGAGAGGGTTCAAGCTGCACAAGGGTGCATAATCCACCGCTCTGAGACCAGCCAAGGCTACTGGAACATGACTCAGCGTGTTTCAGATGCTCTCTCACCATGTGTAAAGACCTCATGCATGAAACCGCACCGAGAGGTTTTTGTTCAATCAGCACATGTGATCGGAAATGATCAATGAGTGGAAACAGTTGAAATCACTGGGTCTGAAGGAAGTGTGCGGCAGATCACACCTCGCTGCTGATCTAGCTGTCGTCACATGTTGAGTAGTGACAGACGTGAGCAGGTTCAGTCTCACGTGTGGTGTTCTGCAGTTTACGTTGCACTGATGGTTTTACTGTCTTCGCATGCTGTTGAGAGGTACTGATAGACGTGAGCAGGTACAGTCTCACATGTGGAAGTGTTATGCAGTTCACGTTGCACTGATGGTTTTACTGTCTTCGCATGCTGTTGAGTGGTATTGATAGACGTGAGCAGGTACAGTCTCACGTGCAGTTTAACATACCCGCCCGCATGCTTTGAAGACATCAGGGGTGGACGAAATCTGTAGTCAATCAATAATGTGTGCTTTTAACAACTCTGTTTGCCTTTAACCTTTTGTAAGAATGAAGAAAAGGAAATACACTGTACTTGGTCCTTCCATTCATAACTGAATCAAGTGGCTTCTTTGAAAGTGCTTTTGTGTACACACACACACACACACACACACACACAAATACACATTCACACAGACAAGAGTTCAAGTTTCAAAGATTTATTATTTTTTTATGGTAATAGAGGAGCTTTAAAATGGATGGCAAACAAAGGGATAACTTCAGCCTTGCATGGTTTACCTGTGGCACTTCCTGGCCTTCTGAGACACGAGACCTGCTCTAACGTCTCTCTGGCCCCTCCCCATCACCCTCCTTGTTTCTGCCAACTCTGTGCACACTGAAATGCGCTCTTTGACAACTTCAGATAGTAGGTATCAGGGACTCGAGCCTTGTCCATCACCACCCCGCTCTCACCTTTCAGATTATCTTTCACCTTGTTAGCTTTCTTCCTCTGCAGATTGAACATGGCCTCTCTCTTACTTCGTCAAGCTAGTCCGGAGCCATGAACTCTGGAGAATGTGAACGGCTCCAGCCATAAGCAAGTCGAGAATAGGATTTGTCTAAGACTACGCTTGTAAATGTATATACAGAGTTTAATGTATAACAAGACGGCAGTTTAAAGTTGCAGTGAGGAATAACAATAACTGACTGACAAGTTCTAGGATTCCAAAATGGAGACGCTTTCAAAAATGAAAGGATTTCAAATAGCATGTCAGACACAGGAGAAGGAGCTTTTCAAACAGTGTGCAAGACTAGTTCTGCATTTTGCTCGTTTCTTATTGGGAAATTTGACCCTCTCCAGTACTCCTTATTGTGAAGAGTTTTGTTACTCCCCAGGACTTCTCACTTCAGTAGCTCTAGTTTTTAAGCCGTCTTTGCATATTTTCTAGAATTCATGGTTCTTTACTTCTAAGGTTCATTTAATTCGCACCTCTGTATTCAGTTCTTGAACAAACACTCTCCACAGTCTAATCCTGAATAAGCTTAATTCATTGTACAGTGCTGCACATATGAGTTTTTCTCAAATGTTTCTGTCTCTACCATTTCTACGCTTAAACAAGACTAAATGGGACAAAAAGCCCAGGGGTCTTGAAGGGTGGCACTTCTCCCGTCTGGAACACTGACCACTGAACAAAGCTCTCGTTAGGGGAACTCCACAAGATCTGCTTGAAGACAGGAAACATAGATTTTCCGCAAAAACAAAAAACCCCAAAAAACAGCTATATTCAGTATATATGCCTCTTTGGACTTTCTAACCTTACACTATAGCCAAAACCAAAGTCTGATAGAGTACATAAAGACTGGAATAAATGCAAAAAGCAAGGGCAGACGTTAATGGTTTGGGTGTTTGTGTCGTTGCAGGATACGTGGAGTCTACAACTTCGTGAGGGCGGGGCTCCAGACAGGTAGGAAGGTGGAGACAGCAGCAAGCCACACCCTGTTATTTTTGGACTGTGAATGGTGTAGTCCCCGATGCTTTTTTATGATTCCATTCATGATTACTGGGGAGCTTTATAATCAAAAGCAAGTTCTTGGTTTTGTCTTTTTGTCATGGCTCGGGCTCGGGTTTTTGTATGTGACCAGAAATGTGTCAGAATTTTGCAAATGTTTCCTGCTGATTTAGCTGTTATGAGGGTCCTCAGATATTCAGTGCAAGTCTTGAACGAAGGACGTGCCTGTCTGTTTTGTTAAATTCCAGAGGAATTAATTACTTATATATGCTACTGAATATTTCGACTCTAGCCAAGGCTTTTGCCTGATAGCATTCTGAACGTGGACCTGTCCATTCTCACAGGAGGTTGTGTATTTGATAGAGACTGCATAGCTCTTTTGTAAGTTGAGCTGGACAATGGCATCTGCCAAATTCTGAATGTGTAAACGAGGTACCTTCGTGAAAGGATTAACATAACTGAGTTTATGTTATATGATATAACTAATTCTCTTTAATGATATATCTTCAGTTCTAGAAATAAATTCCAGAATTCAGTTCCAGAATTATTTACACACAACACACACACACACACACACAAGCACACAAACAAGTTGTCAAATGGGCTAGCCATGATATGTTTGTATAGCTGCAGCTGAATAGGAGAATGCATTTGTCTCTTATATTTTTAGTTTATCTGTTTAGCAGGTTAGCTTTTGTTTTAGCATTGCAGCTGTTTTTTTGTTTTAGCAGGTTAACTGTTTTCTTTTATCAGGTTAGCTGTTTTCTTTTAGCTGGTTTTCTTTAGCTGTTTTGTTTTACAGCTTTTATGCATTCCCCTTCACATAATTCAAGCAACGACAAATAAATGCAAGATGAACACTTTTCAAATGACTTTTTGTCTGATTTGGCAAAGGATCCTGTCTTAAGGAAGGTGTATGCTCGTTGTGCAGAACGTGGCCAGCCCGGTGCCATGGGTCCATGCCTCAGATGATCCATATCAGCTTGGTCAGTCTTTACAGATCTTCTAGATGCAAAGGGTTGTTTGTTTCTTAGTGCAGCATAAATGCGGTCATCCGGCTCAAGGCTGGGCTCTATTCCCTGCTTCACTCTGTCAGGTACCGGCAGCACATGCTATGAGCGCACGTTTAGTTTCACCCGTGCAGCAGAAGGTGTTGCACTAAAACATCACCTTCAGCATTACAGGACGCAAGAGCACAGGGACGCTTCTCACCAGGAACGTCTCTTCCTGTCTTCTTTTTTCTGCTCTGTTTGTCCATCATCATAACTTGCTATGACTGTTGGCTTTGTGGTCCACTGCATGGCCTGAGAGTCATTTAGGTGTGAAGATGCTGTATGATGGACAACATGCGCGTACACAACACACTATACGCGCTCTATAGGAGAGCTAAGCATCTGCCAAGGAAAACACACTTTAAATTGTAATTAGTAAATCTAATACACAAACATCTATTCCATCAAAAATGTAGCCTTAAGAAGGTGACACTGAGGAAAGAAAGGTATGCATTACTGTGTCAGTACTGGTGCTATCAACGCACAATCCCATGGTGCCTGTTTTATGATGGTATGACTTTCTCAGGCATTATGGGTAACTGAGTTCGGTTACTATGGATTCTTCCTGAATAATGTTAACATACTTGTAATAAGCTACAGTGATGAAGTTTATTGTACACATTTATTTGGTTTATCGTGCTGATTAGTGTCGAACGTTGGAGGAATTTCCCTTTGTATTTTCAATTCTCAGTTTCACTGCAGAATGCATAATTAAAATGATGAATCACGTTTTGTGTGTGTGTGTGTGTGTGTGTGTGTGTGTGTGTGTGTGTGTGTGTGTGAGTGTGTGTGTGTGTGTGTGTGTGTGAGAGAGAGAGAGAGAGAGAGAGAGAATGTGTGTATGTGTGTGTGTTATCTTTGAGTCCTGGTGCATTGACATTAGTGTGCATTAGAACTAAACTAAAACATACTCTACATTACACCCTCTCTGGAGTTTGTGGTTAATGGTTTTATGGATGTTGAAGAAATTATCAGTGACTTTGGTCTCTGCTTCTGACTTGTAGCCATCAGGTTATTGAATTTTTAGTTATGCTAAATGTACTTCTTATTATAACAAATATGTTGGCAGTTATTGCACTACTCTGTTGGTAATATTAATTTGTGTGAGGTTATGACCCTCTCAAAAAGTTATTCCCCCTAACCCAGTATCACAACTGATCTGATACTTAAGAATGTTTCTTTCTGTACTAACGAAACTCATATTACAGTTGAATTCCTGTAAATGCTGACATGTGATGTGAGGTTTCCTTCCATTCTATTTTTAGTTTTATTCATGGCAAAAGCACCTTCTTCTTTTCTTCAACCTCACAATAACTAATAGTGAATTCTGAGAGGGGACACCACATAATAAATTATATGCTGGATAGTGACATGAGTAGCATGAAGTCAGACTTAATCCTGAGTCTGTGTAGCTCTAGTGTCTTTAATTCAGGGTCTGTATTTGAACTATAATATGGACAAAGCAAGTAATGTCTAAATAATATGTGGACCTCATTTTTGATATCATAATAAAAGTAATAATAAATAATAAAGAGTTTTCCTCACCTGAAGCTCTTCTACATTTAACATTGTCATTGTGAAATATCTAATTTAGCAAGAAGAGCATGGTTATATTTGTCTATGCACTGATGTTTGTGTGCAAGTGTTTGTGTTTCAATGTGTGTTAGTATACTCCTGTTAATTATCATTAGAATCCTCGGCAGAGAGGATGACTGCACATAAGAAGTCTAGATATTCTGAGTCACCTCTGCGCTCCAATAGCATTTCGGTTTGTTGGTTTGAGGTCGCTGCAGTTGTGGGCCAGGGTAGCTTTCTGTCTCTGCTCCCTCTCACACACCCTTTTTCCTGGGACTTTGAGCTTCATGTTCAGGGTAGCCCTGGTCCCCGTGGTGATGTGTTGTATGTGTTTGTGTGTGTTTGTGTGTACTTATGCTCTGCAGTTTGTGGTTAATGGGTTTATGAATGTTGAAGAACTGATCAGTCACAATGTGTGACTTTTCTCTATGTATGTGTGTGTAATGTTTCTCTCAGGTCTGTGTTTCGTTGTATTCAAGTGTGTGTGTGTGTGTGTGTGTGTGTGTGTGTGTGTGTGTGTGTGATTTCTGCATGAAGAAGTTCACTTCCCTCTCCATGAGCCTGGCCTAGGATGCAGTGAAAGTGAATGATCAGTCAAAGGTAGCAGTTCATGTCATTTGTAGGTGGAAGAGATTCTCACGTGTGCATTAGAGAGGAAACAACATCCTTAGACAGAGCCGTCTCAGTGCCTCACAGTACAGGCAGTGAACACACATTTTAGCAGCTATACTGGTGAGTTCAGCAGTAGAAAGGCCTTCCAGGGGTGCTGTCCATCTTTCTTGATAGTTGCTAGTTCGTCCCATCCCATTCTGTGAACCCCTGAACAAAGTGATAAAATAACCCGCTAATTTTAAACATCACTTCCTGTAGCCATGCAGCCATCTTGAGTTGCACAGAGCCTGTGAGTGTGTGTCTTATGGACAAAGACGTCGGTTTAAAGGAGCGTCGCCAAAGAAACCGCACCTCGCTCTTCTTCCACTGTGTGTCCTGTGCTGGAAGCAGATGGTAGCCGGGCCTTCTGATTGGACCATTCACAGGAAGTGGAGAAGCAGCGGGGAAAGCAGTGAGACAGCCTCACGCAGCCCCGCACAGGCAAGGCCCGTGTTGGGCTTCAGTTTAGCAGCTTATAAAAAAGGAAACATCTGTGTGTTTGCAGCAGCGCTGCACCAGATCGTGGCAGGCAGCTCCCAGAGGGGAAGAGGCACGCTGCATCTCTGCCTCGGCTGTGCTGAAGGAAGTGCAGCCTATACGCACACACACACTCCCACACACACTCACACACACCCACACACACACACACACACACTCCCACACACACTCACACACCCTCACACACACCCACACACACTCCCACACACACACACACACACACACACACACCCACACACACCCTGTTCTACATGCATCACTGTCCCTGCAGCAGCAGTGTTTCCATGGCTGAGTGTGTTCATTTGTGTGGACATATAAGTATGTGAGGAGTATATGAGGTGGGTAACTTCGGTCCCCCAGACCCTGATGTGTGTGGGTGTGTGTGGTATGTTTGGAAAATTCCATTTAAGACGGAGGGCATTTTAAACACAATTGCTGATGGATAATCTTTTTTCTTTTCAGTTCAAGGCAGCCAGACAGACTAGTGTATGGTTCATGATCCAGTGCTCTTATACTTACACTTGCAGAGGACTTTGAGACTAGAGGGTGAAGAGTATTCTTGACATTGTATCAGTGTATCTGATTATATCAGAGCATCCGATTATATAGACAGCAGAGACCAGACTTGCCAGGTGGCAGGTCTGTAGTGCCACAGCATCGCACTGGTTAATCCATAATCCAGCTTCACGAACCTGGACTGATGCACATGCTAATTACCGACCCTTTAATGATCCACATTCTCCAATGCTGAATTTGATTACCTTAAACAGGCATTGATTGTTCATCAATGTGATGTCCTGCTTCTTCAGTGTGAACATTCGAACTTGCTACAGCCTTCCTACAGTCAGTCCTCCTGGATGCCGGGAGTTGCAGCGAGAGCTTCCCCAAGAACGAGGCTGTTTGTCTGGGAAGAGAAGGCCAAATATATGGGTCCTCTGGAACATCAGACAGCAGGCAGTTCTCTGAGATCTTGCTCAGGCACAGAAATAGCCCCTGCGTGGGTAGTTTTGGGTGGACATTAAAATAATAACAATAACAACAACCTTTATACCAAAAAGGAAAGCGGAGACCTTCTCCTTCCCAGATTCCGTGGTGGGAAGGATCAGTTACTTCCTTCTCAGCGTCTCATGGAGCGTTCGGGTCCCTGGGGCGTCTATAGTATTAATAGTGCTCCTGATAAACTGGTGGAGCCCCGATCCCTTCGTCTGGGAGAGCGGCTGGTGTGAGCTGAGTGACTGCAGAGACGAGCGGGTTTTTCAGCCACTGGCCCTCATCCTACTGGGCCCTCGTCATTCTGGGCCCTTGTCCTCCTGGGCCCTTGTCCTCCTGGGATCTCGTCCACCTGGGCCGTCATGCTGCCTGGGCCCTTGTCCTCCTGGTCCCTCGTTCTCCTGGGCCCTTGTCCTCCTGGGATATCGTCCTCCAGGGCCTGGGCCTGAGTCTGGACCTTTTCCAGTTAGCACTGCTCCTTCCTGTCGGGGCTACACAAGGTTCCATGAAGTGCGGGAAAAGGCATGAAGCAAGGAAGGATGAAACATGCCGTAACAGGATCCCGCCCCATTCCAGAGCTCTTCTCGGCCCTCTGGAGCTGCTCCGTATCTCCACCGAGATGAGATGAACGCTGCTGGGAGGAACAGGCATCGCCCCTCGCCCCCGGCCGCCGCTCCCTCCGCTGGGGCCCAGATTGTACATACCGGCACGCGGGCATTACGGAGAAGCAGGTCCCAGAGCGAGTGGCAGCCGGGTAGCCCACCCAGCTCCGCAGGCCCGCCACAGCCCACCTTCCGCGTTCCTGGCCGGGTTTGGGCTCGGGATCAAGGGCAGGCCGTGTGTCGGGGGAGCTGGCTAACGAGCATGGTGGCCCCAGCTCTGGCTTTCATGCTAGGGCCCAGGAGTGCACTTCCATCAGACGCTATTTCCTGCAGATAAGAGCCGGGCCATTGCTCTGCTCTCCCTATTCCCCCCCATCCCCATGAGGGGGGCTTAGGGACAGTGACAGGGAGGCAGAAGGACAAGATTTAAACCCAGCAAGCATATACCGTCATTCCTCAGCTCAGAGTGGAACGTGGCCCGTGCCCAGTTGTTTCCATTATCTTCAGGAAAGCGTGCATGCGTCTGCACATCTGTCCCGTTTCTGCTCTGGTGCTGAGGGTGTGAAGGAGGTAGCATGTACGGACAAGGTTTCCAGCTGTGACATGGCTGCCCAGTGAAGTCTTTCTGCTTTGGCCCCAAGTGCCTTAATCGAGGGCACATTAAACTATTACTCTACTCACCCAAGACGTCACAAATTGTTTCCAGATTCAAAGAAAATCAGTTAAGGTAGTTTGTAGACCACGATAGGAGTTACGTTCTAATACATACAGTGTCCTGCTCTCTCTCTCTCTTTCTCTCTCTCTCTCTCTCTCTCTCTCTCTCTCTCTCTCTCTCTCTCTCTCTCTCTCTCTCTCTCTCTCTCTCTCTCTCTCTCTCTCTCTCTCCCTCTCTCTCTCCCTCTCTGTTTGGTGTTTAGACTGCAGAAAGGCCAGCATTATTCCCGTGCTCACACCTTATCGGAAAATGTTTGACCTTAAAATACGTTGGCATGAGCCACATTCCCACAGCAAAAAGTCTCATTTGGCCAAACCCAGGAACACTCTAATATCAAGCTGGATGTAGTAGTTTACAGGACATCCCCCCAGTTTCCCAGCACTGGGCCTGGTGTAGCCCTGCTGTACACCCTCCACGTTCCCCTGGTGTAGCCCTGCTGTACACGGTCTACGTTCCCCTGGTGTAGCCCTGCTGTACACGGTCTACGTTCCCCTGGTGTAGCCCTGCTGTACACCCTCCACGTTCCCCTGGTGTAGCCCTGCTGTACACGCTCCACGTTCCCCTGGTGTATCCCTGCTGTACACGCTCTACGTTCCCCTGGTGTAGCCCTGCTGTACACCCTCCACGTTCCCCTGGTGTAGCCCTGCTGTACACGCTCTACGTTCCCCTGGTGTAGCCCTGCTGTACACCCTCCACGTTCCCCTGGTGTAGCCCTGTTGAACACGCTCCACGTTCCCCTGGTGTATCCCTGCTGTACACGCTCCACGTTCCCCTGGTGTAGCCCTGCTGTACACCCTCCACGTTCCCCTGGTGTAGCCCTGCTGTACACGCTCTACGTTCCCCTGGTGTAGCCCTGTTGAACACGCTCCACGTTCCCCTGGTGTAGCCCTGCTGTATACGCTCTACGTTCCCCTGGTGTAGCCCTGCTGTACACCCTCCACGTTCCCCTGGTGTAGCCCTGCTGTACACCCTCCACGTTCCCCTGGTGTAGCCCTGCTGTACACGCTCTACGTTCCCCTGGTGTAGCCCTGCTGTACACGCTCCACGTTCCCCTGGTGTAGCCCTGCTGTACACGCTCTACGTTCCCCTGGTGTAGCCCTGCTGTACACGCTCTACGTTCCCCTGGTGTAGCCCTGTTGAACACGCTCCACGTTCCCCTGGTGTAGCCCTGCTGTACACGCTCTACGTTCCCCTGGTGTAGCCCTGGTGTACACGCTCCACGTTCCCCTGGTGTAGCCCTGTTGAACACGCTCCACGTTCCTCTGGTGTAGCCCTGCTGTACACGCTCCACGTTCCTCTGGTGTACTGGTGGTTCCCCAGCTCATGTGGCTGTTCATGAGCTGAGCACAGTGTACCGTAGCCCTGTCACACCGACATGTATCAGGACAGAGCCCAAGCAGGACTGCGAAGCTCTGCGAAACCATTAAAGCCATTACAGCATATAACGTGATTCTTCATACACTGGGAGATCTCAGCTGACCTGCATGTGGTGAGGTCCTGACCAGGGAGGCAGAGTCCAGCGCATATCCGTCCACGTGTCTCTGCCGGGATCCCAATCATTCATGAATTCGTCGGCAGCTCCAGCCGGCTGGCTGTTTATCTCCTGCCTCTGGTCATTAAGCTGGAATGAGGGATCATCTCAAACTCATCTCCCTGATAACGTCACGCCCTGTGGGGATGGCACCATCAAAGCCCTCACAGCTCTCCTTCCTCTTGCTCTGTCTCTGTTTACTGGGTGCTTTCTCTACCCCCTCCCTCCCTCTCTCTCTCTCTCTCTCTCTCTCTCTCTCTCTCTCTCTCTCTCTCTCTCTCTCTCTCTCTCTCCCTCTCTCTCCATCTCTTTCTCCATCTCCCTCACTGGGCTGCCACTCTGTGATTAGTTACCTGTTTCATTATCCCAGCTTTTCCGCCATGCTCTTTCTCATGTGTTACCTTTCCATCTCAACCACTCTCTTCTGTCTGAGGGCCTTTCTCTCTTCCAGGCTTTTCGCGCTGCCCTGGTTCAGAGATCCCTCTCAGCAAAGTGCCCTGCACCATCCTGGCTCTGCACAGTGTAAACAGAGTGGAGGCTTTCTCATTACCTCACTGGATATTTTTAGGTGCAGCACCAAACGCAAGGGCAGGTCGAGGCTGCAAACCCACTGACCCACCAGTACTGTTCACCAATAGCGAGAAAAGACCCCAACGAATGCAAACAACCACGTCCAAACAACTACGTCAGCTGATCTGAGGTTGTCAGATGGGTGAGTTTGTCAGATGGTGGTGACTCTTGTCCAGCCAGGATCAATACAAAGAACTGGGCACAATCACAACACAGAGAAGCACACAGAGAGACGATAGTGTGCGTGTATATGTCTGATGGACAGAATCGTCTGTTAATAGGACAGATGACAGATGAATAATCAGATGACACCTAAGCAGTTTCTTGCACTACTGATTTAGTCTGATGTGAACACAGGGTTGCCAGACCCTGCACTTACAGACCCTACAGACACAGACTTACAGACATGCACTTACAGACCCAAGTTTCAGCTCCCGACCTCAGATACCTTTTAGTCGTCTTTCTGCAGTGACCTGGCAGCCACTTGCCACTCATATTGATCTCTTTAGTGTGTCTTCCTCTTTATCATCTTTTCTGTCTTCTCGCTCAAATCTCGCTGTGCTTGAACGGTGGCTCGAGCCCGCTTGCGAGGTGTCTCCCCAAGCCCTCAGTCCCCTGTCCTTTTCTTAGTGTGTCCCTGGGAACCAGCTTGTGTCTTCACATGACATCACAGTCCCCGCCGTCTGCAGTCCACGCCCATGCCCCCCTCCACACAGATCTTCCGCACGCGGCCTTGGACGAGCGGCCGAAAGCAAGGCCGCAGTTGGCCGACGTCCGGCCCGGGCCCACGAGGCCCGGTAAGCAGGGCGTTCCCGGCATGCTGCTCCAGGAAGACACTGTCTTCAGCTGCTTTCCCCGGCAAGCAGATGACACACATCTGGGCTTCTGGGCCTGAAGCCAGCCCGGAGTCCGAGTCTTACTGCCGCCGCGGCTGCTTCTGCTGGAGTCATCATCATCATCATCATCATCGTTGTCGGTGACGATGACATCGACGGATGCTCTTTTCTCCTTGGCTGTTTTCTTCTTCGGCAGGAAACGCCTATTTTCCAGCCCGGTCACATTGTGCTTTCCAGAAGAGGAGTGAGAAAAGATGAAACACAGCAGAGCTAAATGACAAAACAAGGGAAATTCGACCTTTCTCACTCTCTCTCTCTCTCTCTCTCTCTCTCTCTCTTTCTCTCATTCTCTTTGTCAGTTCAGTTCAGTCCAATTCATTTCAAAATAACTCTATTGATATATTAACCATATCAGCATGTTATTGTATTGGGCATAATAACCACATTAAACTACATTACTCATAACCCCTGTTAATCAATTGTGAGAATTGTGAGACTACTAGTAACAAAAACATCAGTTGAGTTTTCAGTATTATATTTTAAAATACAAATTTTGTGTAGGTAGCTGGTGGAAAAAATAGCTCAGATATACATGTTGTTTCCTTCATTTGCTGACTGTTCAGAAGTTAAATAAATGAGCAACAGTGTGTTGCACATTTGGTCATTTTGAGTTGTTCGGTATTTTTGTAGCATGAGCAAGAAAAGCAAGAAAACTGTGGCAGGTGGACACCAAAACAACCCAGCATGTTACAGCACATCAATACATAAACACAAAATCAGAGTTCTCCCCTCTTTCAAGACAATGAAGCTCAACACCAACTTTAAAAAAAACAAACTCGTGTCTTGGTGCCTTTAGGAGCTCTGTTTCGACAGGGCACAAGAACGTCACACAAGTATTTCAGACAAAACTAAATGTACACACCCAGCTGGCACACGACCGACCTTCAACGTTGAAATGTGGTTGAAATATAGTTGAAATACTGTCCGTTGTTGTTTCAACGTTGAAACAACGTTGAATCAACGTTTAATGTTAAATGGTTGCGCAAACGTTGAACTATTAACGGTGAATCAACATTGAATATTAAATGGTTGCGCAAACGTTGAACTATTAACGGTGAATCAACGTAATATCTTCAACCTGCCTTTGTATTACCATTTCAAGTTCAAAAAACACATACAATAAAAAAAGTACAAACAACTCTTTGGCATTGGCTGAGGGTTATGAAAGAGGTATTAATTATTATTATTAGTAGTAGTAGTAATAATAATAATAATAATAATATAATTTTTATTTATTTATTAATTCGTCCAAAAACGTCGTCAAAAACAGGCAGGTATTAACCAGGAAGACAACATCAAGCAATGAAACAGTTTGAAATGTTTTGAGGCAGAAACAAAACTTCGCAATGACAAATCAACAGGTTTAGGGCAGGGCAGTCGTGGCCTGGCGGTTAGGGAACTGGTCTTGAGACCGGAGGGTCGTGGGTTCGATTCCCAGACGCCGTGGTGGTTCTCCGAGATTAATTTTACAGAGAGAATAAAAAAATAAATAAAATTGTTCTTTTTTCATTGTGGCATAGGCCTACAGTTGTTTTTTTTCCTCTCTCCCATGCAATTTTGAACATCATGAACGTGAATTTTATGGTTTATTCAAGGTTGAATGTATGACGTTGAAACGACGTTGGCTTATCAACGTTGAATCACCTTTCAAAATCGACACATAATCCAACGTTGATTCAACCATCAAATTCGACGTCGATTCAACGTCGATTCAACGTTGAAATGCCTGCTGGGCAGACTCTGTGGCGAGAAATGAAACACGTCCGATTTTTAAGACTCTCCAAATACACTGTGAATTTCACAGCAGATTTGCACAGGGTTACACGTCCGACACTGCGGATGGTTGGATGTGACCCTTTTTTCCGCTGAAGGAGTTGAAAGCAGGTCCTCACTGCCTGCTTGGCTGCACTGTTGTTTGTTAGTTCATCTTTCCCCTCACATTTCAGAGACACATTGCGATGCTGCCGATTGACCTAGTGAGCTTGTTATGCTTCATGTTAGTGTAGGTGAAACGTTTTGTGTTGAAAGCCCAAGTTGGAGGAACTGAGTTGCTGAAGATGACTCAGTGTAGTTTCCACCCAGGCCAGCGTTTACATTCTGCTTACCTCTACGTGTGTACAGCTCTCCTGGTTGGATGGGTGGAGGCGGGTGGAGGCGGGTGGAGACGAGTGCATCTGTGTGCGGAGCTCGTGAGGAACACCTCCTTTTTCAGCCATGTGTCTCCGGTGGACTCCACCAGGTGGTCTGAGCCTAGGGGAATACCCGCTCGCCTCTTCCTGCTGAAGCAGAGAGGAATTGGTTGGCAGGGAACCAGGAGGCCACTGTGCCCGACGTCTGCCCGACGTCTGCCTGCCGTGTCCTGCGGCTCCTCGCGGGAGCGTGCGGGCTCTGCCTCTGGTGCCCCTCGTCTGCTTCCTGCTGGGGGGCTGGAGGAGACTGTGGAGGAGGAAGTGCAACGAGGAGGGCTTTTCCTCTCACGGCCCAGAGAGCCGCTCACACGCCTGTCCTCATCCTTCCTTCCCCCGGGAGTCCTGAACATGACATCATGTGCTTGGACAAGAACAGGGTCATAAGGAGGAGGACGGAAGGGAGAGAAGAGAGAGGATAAAATAGAGAACGCAAAGGTGGAAAAGTGGAAGGGATGAAAGAGGAGAGAAAGAACCCGCCGTAGCCGCCATCAGACGTTAAGGGGACAGAGAGCTCGCTCTTTCGCTCTCTTCTTGTGCGGAATCTAATAAAGTCATGAGGCTAATGAGGTGAATTGCTGTCCCCGTTGTGCCCTGCTGTGCTGGACCTCTCTGAGTCTGCCCAGGACTGCTGCCCCTAGCTCACAGGACAAGCTCCAGCACGCACAACACTGTGGCGGTTGAGTACATGGTACCTGTGAGCGGGCCGTAAACATTAGCTCGTGGCTTTGAAGTGCTTCTCTGTGCACTTTTACCATGCCTGCCTGCAAGACGTCCGTTTCCTCTGTGCTGTCAAGAGGTGAAAGGGAGGCTTGGGCACGGGTAGAGAGCGAGAGAGAAACGTACACAAATGCCCCAAAGGCGAAGCTTCTGGCAAGTGTCGAACCACATGCCTAGCTTGGGGGGGGGGGGTCCTACAGGGCATGGAAAAAAGTAAAAAAAGAAAAACAGAAAGACAGAAAGAGAGATACACAGAGAGAAAGAAAGATGCACAGAGAGACAGAAAGAAACTGAAAGCAGTGATTTCTTTTCTTTTTACAGAAACCAGCTGTAATGCTACGTTGCTGTAGTGCTAGTTTGCTGTATCGCTAGTGCGCTGTAGGGCTGCTGATCGAGGCCACTCCCCCTCAGCCTCCAGCATAGCCATCAATTCTAACTCCCGTCACTCAGGGCAGCTGGACACAGGAAGTCTGAGCGTCACTGCTTCTTAGCCAATCAGCTGCCTCCAGCTGTCCTGCTCTCAAACGCCATTCACAAGCGTGTCTGGTGCCTGCTGGTGACAGCAGCTCCTTCAGGCAGCCTTTCTTTCTCTGCTCTTCCTTCCTAAATTTTCAACTGTACAGACATCCGCCACATCCCCCTTGAACAACTGACCTCTCCTCTCTCTCTCTCTCTCTCTCTCTCTCTCTCTCTCTCTCTCTCTCTCTCTCTCTCTCCTCTTTTTAGGTTTGTAGCAGCCTCCCACATTTCCTTCCACTTAGATTCTCTATTTCTTCCTCCTTTTCTTTTCTCTCTCTGCATTTTTTCTTCTTTTCTCTTTCTCTTCCATCATGCCATATTTTCTATTTTTCACTTCGGTAAAGTTCTTGCTTTTATCACAGGTGTTTGGTGGGGTTGGAGAGTGGCGTGGGTGGGGTTGGAGAGTGGTGTGGGTTGGGTTGGAGAGTGGCGTGGGTGGGGTGGGTTTGGGGCAGTACACAGCCTGTGTAGAGTGGAACGGCGGTGGATCAAAGCAGCACAATGTAAAATGATCTGAATGCGTCTGCCATTAGCATCCATCAGGGTACCCTGAAAGCCTCCCGCCTGGTCAAGGGGTCTGAGGGCCCCCCAAAGTGAAAGGCACTCACTGGAGAGATAGATAGAGAGAGAGAGGGAGAGAGAAAGAGACATAGAGGTGAGTAAGGAAGAAGGAAAGAGAGAGTGACAGAGAGTGAGAGAGAAAGGGAGAAATGGATGGGGGGAGGAGGGTTTTACGACCCAGTGGCAGCCCAGATGAGAACATACAGGAATTATCTTAAGATTCACTTTACACACTGAGGCCATTTCTCTTCTTTTCATGTCGTTCTCTCTCTTGCGGCGCTTGCTTTCTTTCTCTTTGACTCATTCATTTTCTCGCTTTTCCCCCTTCATCTTTCTCTCTCTCTTCCATCCTCTCTTCCCTCTCTTCTCTCTCTCTCAACCTTTTTCTCTGCCGTCTTAGATTTCTCTGCGGTGTGGAGGCTCTTGGTGGGGGGTGTGGGGGGGGGGGGGGGGGGGGGGTCTCCATCTGTGCACCATCTCCTCTGGGCTCCACTGTTCTCAGCCCATGATCTCCGTCTTCAGCAGGGCCAGGTTAGTGTGGGCAGCAGGCAGAGGTGCTGTGCGGTCCTGGGCTTCTGGTTCTGACCTGAATTGTGCGGAGTGTTTTAGGAAGGGGACACAGTGCCACAAGGGACGCAGAGTTACAGGTATTCCACAGCAGTCCCACCATCTCCCATGTCGCACATTTGGGGGTCAACTACAGAGATGACGCCGCCATCACAGTCATTTAACCCTTAGACCCTCCCAGATATACGTATAGATATATGCTATCTGTTTGTCTCTCTTTCACACAGACACAGACAAAATGCATGTATATTGCACGTATACTGATAATTCTTATGTGTACTTTACGTTTAGACTCATGTAAGAGTTTGTTTCGGTGTGTATGGAACAGGCAGCTGCAGCTATGTACATATGACATGGGTGTGTGTGAGTGTGCATGAACACATCTGCATATGTTTGCATATAAGCATATAATATGCATATATTTGTGTGTGTGTGTGTGTGTGTGTGTGTGTGTGTGTGTGTGTGTGTGTGTGTGTGTGTGTGTGTGTGTCCCTCCCTGTTGCCTGGGTCCCACGTGGCTCTACTGTATGTGCTCAGCTGTCCACACAGGGATCATCCTCCCAGCCTCTCGTGGAACAGAATGTGATCTCATCTCTTAAAAATCCCACCTATGTCGCTCATGACTTAACCATCATGGAACCTCTTGGAATTTCTTGTGAAAACAAAAATTCCATTTACTTACTTACACGACTTACTGACTTTCTTAACACATTGGTAGAGTCTGTGCAGACCTGTTACAGACCGGAGAAGAACGAATGAAACGAACTGCCCGATCCTACAGACACGTGTGTCCTAGTCTCCAGAAAGGCAGAGACATCGTCAGAACGTGCTGCAGTCAAGACAGTGGTTTTCAAGACCATGATAATGACTTTGTGCCAAGCTGTCGTGCTCGCTAGATGGTTTGCTGGCCCTCTGATGTTCCAGCTTCCACAGAGTTCCACTGCTGTTCGGCAACTGTCGGGACAGCTGTTGAGGATCGGCAGATGCCGCCGTCGGGCCGCTGTGAGACGTGTCAGTGGCGCGGCGAGTGCAGTCTCGGCTTCCTGTCCCGGGCCAAAGGGCCTCTGTCTTAGCCTGAGCGCAAGATATATGGATTCACAGATGGCCGTGAAGCCCTCGGGTCGTAGGGTTCTGGGTCTCTGCCCCCTACTCTGTGCTCTTATTCAGTGGCTGCCACAACTCCTGTCACATGCTCTAGAGTACAGGGCATCAAGCTAAATCACAGGAGATGTCGTTTTAGTCTGCGGTAGATCATGTTAGCTTGCGGTAGATCATACGAGGAGCCTGTATATCATGTTGGACTGCAGTAGATCATGCTAAGTTGTAGATCATACAGTAGGTTTTAGATCATACAGTAGATCATGCTAAGTTGTAGATCATTGTAGATCATACAGTAGGTTTTAGATCATACAGTAGATCATGCTAGGTTGCCAGTAAATCATGTTAAACTGTAACTTTCTGGGAAGCAGCCAGAACAGATCTAAACAAAGCAGTCCTGAAGTGCCTAATGCTGTCATATAATAGTGTTTAGAACATAAAGACATAGACTTGGTACCTAAACTATTGTCCCACTGCAATCTTAAGTCATCCATGGGTCACAGAGGGAAGGAAGCTAACTGACTGTGCTCTGATTGGGTGGGAGGCATGGCCATGTTTCTCTCTCTCCTGACAATATAATCTGTGCGTCAACAAGTAATCTGTCTGATCTTGCAGGCAGAGACGCACAGTTTTGTCTGTATTCTTCTCCAGGAGTGCTGCACTGTTTAATTATCTGGTATAACGGGTAGTTCAAAAAGGATGGTGGCTGCCTCCTTGTACTTTAAAGAAAGGTGTGTGTGTGAGTGTATATGCTTTGTGTGTGAGCCTTGTAAAGGTGTGTGTGAGAGAGAGAGAGAGAGAGAGAGAGAGAGAGAGAGAGAGAGAGAGAGAGCTTTGGCTGTGAGAAAATGGCCGAGTGCCCGTAAAAGGAGACAAACAAAACAGCACAATTATAGTCAGAGTGGGATGACTGGATGTATATTCCATGACAAGAAAATGCCTTGGAGGTTGTTCTTATGGTGGATTTCTTGTCTGCTGTGGATTGAGGAAACCTGCTCTGTGGTGGGGGCTGAAACCCGATGCACATACCAGCCTTATCTGAAGCCATTAAATCGTGTAGAGATTGATCTGTTCCCAAACACTTTAGGGAATCCTGATTTGCATCTCTGCCTTGGGACAAACTGACACCTCTTCAGAAAAGACGTGCCTTGCAAATATTTTCCCATCCTTTGCCAGAGTCTGCCATTTACTTTCTGTGAGAGCACATTAAAAACGCTGACAGTAAACAGGAACCTGCATCACGTTGTGCTGTCTTTCTAAATTACAGTAGTACACCTGCGATCTGATGTGAGTCTGGCCTGGGGACAACTCTGAAAGAATCCTACATGCGATGTAATCAATAGACACAGGGGATTGTTTGTACATTGCTACCCAGTTACCTCATAACCTCAAGACATCAAAACGGATCATTGTGAAGTCAATGTACAACATACACCTTCTTGTGTATCCTGTATACATGCCATTTTGTGGATTCCGCTACCCCCTCCTTATCTGCTGTTTTGTCTAAGGGTCAGCCAGGCCTCTGACGTGTATCACATATGCACCAGCCCTGCATCCAGCACTCACAAAGCGTCTGAGCTCTATCGCCCATAATTGCCTGCAGACCCCCGTGCCGCTCCGTGCACCCTGACTCCCACGATCGGCTGGGGGCTTTGGGCAAAAAAACTGGCAGCACCTTCATGCTAGGGCGAGGGCGGATGTCATTAACCTGCTTCCCAGACTCCCTTGCTCTCCCCATAATGTTCACTTGATTTATTCCTGATTGTTTGAAGCAAGGGGCGGGGCTAAGCAGTCATCTGTAACAATTATTTTTATTGGCTCATTATTTTCAGGCCAAACAACCCCAAAAAGGCAATTTCTTTCTCAGGTTATTCATAAAACTGATCGATGACAGAAGCCTGCAAAGACATTTTTTTCCCTTTAAAAAAAAATCATTAGTCTCTCACTCACTCAAGACAGAACTTTCTTTACTTTTCATTAGCAAATCTTTTTTCCCTAAGTAAAGAGGGTAGTTGTAACAGAAGTGTAGACTAAGGTGTGGAGAATGACTTGAGGGTAAACTCCTCTAGTGTGAAGCATTTCCTCCTGGTCTGCTTTTCACTATGGTGTATTTGCTTATGTATGTGGCATATTTGCATACATATGCATCAAATATCTCCACAAGTCTGTGGATCTCTACAACTGAGCAGAAACATTATTCATTCAGGGGAGATCCACCATGCTGCCTTTGCTCTATGTTTGTGTATGGGTCACAAGGACATGGGACGGATCAACTGGCTATGGTGAAACGTCTCTGAGATACAAGTGAGACCTGGAGAAACAGCTGAGGCAGAGCCTGCCCGGATCCCCCAACTGCTAGAGACACACGAGCAGTTTCCTCATACCTTGGCACAGGCTCATGAATGACCTCTTTCATTTTTTCCAATAATAACCAAACTCCTTTACTCAGCGTTTAAAACAACCCTTTTTCTTCCTGTTATTCCCCTCCTCCCTCCCCTTCACATTCTTTTCTTTGAAATTTCCACCCTTGTCACTCTGGCACAGCTAATGCTATCTCAGAGCTGAAACACTATCCTGCTCTGTAGGAAATGGCTAGGCCCAGACAAACAGGGGCCCTGGGCTGCCGAGAGAGTGGGTGGGTGGAAAACGGAGCTCAGGGGGTGATTAGTGGTGGGTGTTTCAGGGGGTGGACCATGAGGCGTCACCAGCATGTAATGTTATGTAACATGTAATGTTCCCATGTAACGTTATGTAGCATACAACTTTCCCAAGTAACGTTATGTAACTTGTAACTTTCCCATGTAATGTTGCTTAACATTTCAGCTTGCTTGGGGCAGAACTCCATTTTGCTTGACAGGTAGAACAGCTGGTGTTCAAATGTCACTCCCTGCTTTGAGATGCATATCTGCATTGCTGAGAAACCTTCAGGTTCTCTCATCAGGCTGCAAAATACACATATTACAGAACCATAAAAATGTCATGTTCATATGAACGAGTTATTTTATACGTAGGATGTCTTATGTTTTTTCTTCTTTCTGATTAACCTTCGTTATGATGCCCACCAGATCACCAAACTGTTTGTGAACATTGTTTGCCAATGGAAAATGGCGACAAGATTCATTTGCACCACGTGATTTGGTTCCCTGAGCCATCTTGTCTCATATTCACTAACCTGCAGTAAATATGTACGGAAGATTTCCTTCATGTCTTTGAAATGTCACAGATAAGTGAGGAACATGTATTTGCGTGTCGTGGATGAAATGTACACTTTCGTCCTCGCTTGCATTTCATGTTTTAATAAGCAGTCATTATGGGGTATTTATTTTCTTACGGGGTGTGGAATCCCAACCTGTTGGTGCACTTGAGGCCCAGGCAGCCCACCAAGTCTGCCACTGTAGTGAGAACGAGTCGGTCACGTTCACGAAGGAACCGTAGAAGAAAAAAAAAAGGCATATGGGAAAAGCTCTTCTGCCCCATTAAAGATTAGCAGGCCAACGGCTTCCCAGGACGACAATGAAGGTGATGAAAAGGGAGACCCGTCCTGTGGAGACAGGTAGATGGTCTGACCCTCAGTGGGTATAATTTTGACAAGGAGTTCAAGGGGTTAATTGCTATGTTTCTGACTCTTGGTTTTTTAACTTCCCCAACACCTTTAAAGCTGTAACGGACCTAGTGTTTATTAAACCTTTATGGATTTATTTAATTTGCTTATACATCTATTATATAGTTATATATAATAGTTCAATGGATGGAATATACTGTACACTTTATTCATGATTGTGTAGTCTAATAAGCACTGTATGCATATTACAAAAAAAGAGACAGTGACAAAAATACACTTCATTTCAAATAGTAGCAGAAACTTGAGGAACCTATGGGCTCCTCATGACAGGTCCTAGAATGGTAGCCATGTGAAGAACAGGAAATGCTCAACCTGCCAACCTAAGACCTTTCCACAGCAGCTTGCTTGTGTTAACGGTGTAATTGGGCATAATTAGGATTTGGCAAGTCGGACAGGTGATGTGCCCCTGAGACCTTCTTCCATCAGCCTTCCAGCACCGTCAGCCCTGGGCTATGTGCGTATGTTTCCGAACCCGAGGAATGTTTGAGTTCTTCGACGTGATTTAGTAGAAGCTGAAAGCCGAAGGAATGACTCCTGTGAATTACCAGTGTGCCATAAATGCTGCATTGACCTGTAATGATGTTTGCTTGAGTTAGATTTTTGGACCCTCCATTTTTCATCTTCTCACAAGGCTGTTTCTTCCAGATGAACTTGTGAACTTATGATTCATTTTGAGTCTTATGAGCTTGGTTGTGCTGAATTGAAACGAATTGAGTTTGGCTCATTGGACTTGTACTATTAACAGCTATTTTTGAGTTTGGAGCACCGGAATGTAATTGAAGTTAAACTCAGATTTACATTCTAAATCCCAAACCATGTATTCTCCCTTTGGTTCTCCCTCACTTACTTTGTACAGCAACTTTGTGCCTCAGCGCTTATGAAATAAACCAAGAGGCAGGAGACATCATGACCTTGCATAACTATTCATACCAAACTCCTGTACACGTGCAAGGGATCTTCACACCACACTGGCTTGGTGTTTACCAACCTCTTTTCTTTGGCATACACTGTTGAACTGGTCGATCTATCAATATATTAACTTTTTCTAAAAATTTGATTTTTTCCCACTGTTTCTCTATCTAGATGCTGTTTCTGTCCCTTTCCAGTTCATTAAAGATTTTTTCAAGTCCATTCTCTCTGTGTGAGACTCTAAAGAAAAGTTGCAAAGAGATAGAGAGACAGAAGGGGAGGAGAGGAAGTGGGAGGGGTGTTCCATCGGTGAGTGAGTCTGGGCTCTGACCCTTGACATTCTGAGAAGTTTGAGAGAGAGTCAAACCCTGATGAAGCAGGCATGTGTATTTGTGCCTGAGTTGGGGGTGGGTGCTATCCCACAGTGCCTGAGAATGCTGTCTTCCTGAATGAATAGGATCCCAACACATTCCCATCCTGGACCAAAGGACATGCCACCCAAAGTTCGAAACGAGAGGATAACAGAGATCACCTTTCGAGAATCTCCGAAAGAGAAAGAGTCAAAGAGAATGAAAGAGGGTGTGGGGCAAAAGAGTGGATCTCCTAAACAATGCCTGTGGTTCATCTCAGTGCCCCGGGCCTGTTTGACCCCCGGAATCCTCATCGCTGGTGAATATATCAGAGGAGCCCGAGTCGTTTGTCATCCACATGTTTCCCTCGAGCCATGGGACACTGTTTACACTTCCCCTGCTTCCAGAGCCTCTAAAAATAGCCCCGCTTCTCCGACTGATTCAGGAAAAAGCCTGCATTTCTTTTTATAGTCTCTGCATGACACAGCATGTCAATAGCTCCCCCCCCCCCCCCCCCCGTCCCTCCTGCTCATCCATGACACAACGCTTTTCTCTGTTATTTAGGAAACACATGGGTTAGATTAGTGAAGTGGGTTTGAGGTGAAAGGCAAGGTCCTGCCTCCCGTTAGTAATTGAAATCTGATTATGGGTGAGCTAGCATGGTTAATGTGGGGGAGGGGGTGGGGAGTGAATGAAAGGTGAATGATGTTGTGTGATCTGGCCTGGTGCCTTTTCTGCACCCTGGACTTCCGGGGCTAATAGATCACGAGTGACTTTTCTCGGCATGTAGCCGGGCGGGAGCACAGGCGGGCCCCTCACGCGGAGCGGCCGAAGCCGGCGGCGGCCAAATCCGGCTCACGCCGCACCTCTCACGTCACATGGCAGTGGCGTGTTGCTCACGCAGTGCAGGGATGTCCCTGTCTACATAGAATGCTTCCCCCCCAATGTGAGGTCATCGATGGAGCCGCAGCAGTCTCCCGACATCATCAAAGAGCGAAAGTGGTGTCTGATTACGTCCAGCTGATCTCATCCCTGACACAAAAATAATTGATAGATATGAAAGGGCAGAATTGGCCCATTTCGCCTACAGTGCTTACAGCCTATCGATTTTCATGGAGTCGCAGTGCATGACAAGCAAAACTGGCTTTTTTCCTCAACAAAGCAGGACCAGCGCAAACTTACCGACTTTTCAAGCTACATTTTCTCCAGGGAGGGCGTTGGAGCTACGAGACCTCTCTTCTACAGAGCCAGTGGTCCATTGTCCATTCACCTGACCCTCTCTGTTTACCAGATGACCTCATGAAAAATTAAATATGCAGGTTCGAGAATCACTGATGCTATAAAAATAAACTCCAAAGCATTTTTTTTGCATCAAAATGACTCCGCTCATATAACCGTTGACAATAGTATGGAGCCAGAGGAGACTACTGTGGAGGTGCTGATGTCCAGTGTTACCTGGAAACACATACAAAAGAGAATGAGTGAGAAAAAACTCAGTAATACATCAGAGGATTTCGGCTGGCAGAAGCATTCTAGAACTCATCTTTTAGACTCCTTTGAAGAACAGGTGATCTTCTAAATGGCTCTGCGAGAACACCACTGCAGGTTTTTATATGCAATAGATGTTCTTCACGTCATCTTGGCTCATGTTCCATCACCATAGTTGAAGAAAGACCTCGACAGCTGAATTCTGTGTTTGCTGTAATGACACAACAGTCCCATGAGGAAGCAGCAGGTGTGAGGTCCTCAGCTCGTGCTGCCTGCCGTGTCCATGAGCCGACCCACAAAGAACACTCTCAGGAATCAGGCATAAACAAAGACGCAACTCAGGCCCTGTGAAAGCAGGTATCATGTGATAAATATCTACAAGGACCTGGCCAGGCACCAAATACAACAAACCATTCCTGGCCACAAAGGAATCACTCAGGTTCCGATAAAGGGACATTCAAACGTGCGTGTGTGTGTGTGTGTGTGTGTGTGTGTGTGTGTGTGTGTATGTGTGTGTGTGCGCGTGTGTGCATGTGTGTGTGTGCGTATGTGTGCATGCATGTGCATGTGTGCATGCACGTTCATGTGCATGTGTGCGCGCACGTGTGTATGTATGTGCGTGTGCGTGTTTGTGTGTGCATGTGCGTGTGTTTGTAAAGTCCCTGTTTATTAAGAGCAAAACTCCCATGCAAGGGTTTTCACTCCCTGTGTCAAAACAGAAACAACCTTTTTCTTTTCTCACACTAACGCATCGTTAGTACGCTGAGGTCAAGATGTGGCAGATAATTCGTTACAAAATGGCATTGAAAGCACAGGTGCATTTAGTTACAAAACGGGCTTTCAGAGGGTACAAAGGCACGGCATGCGACATACTGCCTCTCTTTCTGAGACTTTATTTTCTCATGTTGATTCTGCTGGGTGCAGGCCTGCACATCCCAGCTGCACTGACAGTCCACACTGCACATTTCAAAGTGTCGAGTCTCTGTTTCTGTCGTGCACATTTTTGTGCTTCTGTGATGATCACTGTGCAATATAAGCAAGATCAGAATCCAGTTTAGACACTATAAATTGTAAATTATGGCAATGCCTTGTCCACATTACTGAACAGTCCACCACAAATGAAATGACTCAGAGCCCTGTTATGTTTTGTGGGGTTGCATAGCAACTGCAAGAAACATTCTCTGCCTTTATTTAACTAGCAATCAATTTGATATCTCTCTTAACTCCCAGTACGTACTACTTGTAGCCCCTTCAGTTCAAAGCAGTGTGACGTGGAGTAACTGTGGCCTGGTCTGATATTTCATTATCCCTCTATGGTGCCGTTTTTACAACCTTGCAGCCAACCAGCAATATAACGCAGTTTATGGCATCTTCAGCTGACCATTACTAGTTACCCGGAGAACACATTGTTTTATTTTATTTTACAACCAAGTTCCAAAACTACTCTATAAACGTCTCTTTCTTCCTAGACAATGCACTTACCTTTAATTTCAGGGAAGGAGCGTGAAAATGTGGTCTACTGTAGAAGTGAGGGAACAAGTGGTCACACTGGTGCTGACATAACTAGGTGTGAAACAAGCCGAATGATGAAGGCCCCATCTTGTGAAGCTTTGGACAGAGTCAGGTGAGAGGCGGGCCGGCCCTCAGACACCTCGTAGCCGGCACGGTCGGGTGCCGTTTCCTGCTTCGTGTTGTGTCTGGGCTTTCAGCAAGCATTTACACACCGCTGCGAGCTTTCACCAGATTTATGCTCGAAACAACAGCATTCCAGCCAAGATGGCCTCCACCTTCTTAAATAAACCCAAACAAAGACACAGGCCTGTCCTGAGGAGAGGCAGTTCCTTATCCCTTCTGACGTCACACGCTGATCGATTCACTTAACCACTCTTCCTCTTGTGGAATCTCAGAGAAATCTACCAACGCCTCAGGGAGAATCCGTCTTCTACAGTGTACGATCCACATTACTCTGTTTACAATATTTACATTTGCTGTTAACTGTTAACTGTCTTTTCCTGCTACTTCTGTTTTCTGGCTTTTTCTATCTCCTCCTACCCCCAAACACACACACACACACACACACACACACACACACACACACACACACACACACACACACACAAACACACGCACACACACACACACATACACACACACACACCTCTCTGTATCTCTTTCTCACTCTCTCCCTCTCTCTCTCTCTCTCTCTCTCCCTCTCTTTCTCTCTTTCTCTGCCTCTCTCTCCCTCTCTCCCTCTCTCCCTCCCTCTGTTGCCTCTCCTGTCTGACCCAGCTGTTCTACAGCGGGCCGTCTGCCTATTCCAGGGCACTGTTATGGGTTCATTGAGCTGGTATGCGCCAGGAATCTTTGGATCAAGGTAATTTCACACTGTTTGAGATTTTCCCAGGATGTTAAGCTTCCCTTTACCTTTGTGCTCGAGATAGCGCACGCCACATGTTGCAGACCCTGAGCGCAGCTCTCTAAGCAGGCCCCCGGAGCTGGAAAGATATGGGTCGTAAATTATACCCCAACGCTTGAGTTTCCCCCAAAAGGATCAGATTATTGTAGCCCGATTAGCCCGAGTGTGGGACCATGCAGTGATCTTGTGTGTGCTGGTGTAATTGTGATGGAGTGAGGCATTTGATTTGTGACACTCTGTTCTGGTCTGCAGCTCTGAATGGGGTTTTTCATTGAAGCTTATAGACATGCAGGTAGAACAAGCTGTTTAAACGACCACTTAAAAGTGCTGGGCACAAATTGCCGGATGCTGCAGTCTCTACGCTGATTGAGAAGGAGGAATCTTCTGCAGTGCTAAGCCTCAGCAATGTCCATGCTTGACCTTTTCTGTGGAATAAATTTGTAATCACATGTAATCACAGGCTTATTGGTGTGTCTATAGTCTTAGACTTTGCTGTTCTGAAATCCTACAGTTCTACAACCTCTTCCGAAGGTGATAGACCTCGGGTCGTAATAAGCTTCGTCTTTTCTTTTGTAAAGCACTTTGAATTGCCAACGTGTATGTAAGGTGCTGTATAAATAAAGTTGCCTTGCCAATAACAGTGCTATTAAATTGACATTGTAGTGGTGGTGATGGTAGTGTTTTGGTTTAGTCTTGTTCTAGATTTAGTCTTGGTTCAGATTTGTCTTGGTTTAGATTGGCCAGGTTCTCATCTGCATCTCCATCTTGTAAACTCGCATTTGTCCTGGTCGTTTGAAAAGTGGACTCTGTAATTGCTCTCGAGTCCAGTCTGGACCAGCCGAGACCAGAGATGTTGTCACGATTGGCCCCTCCTTGGCTTCTCCGTTTCCACAGTTAACTGTGTCACGTCAGTGTTTGAATGTATGATTGAAAGTTACAGTATGAATTTTCTTTGCGTTAGCCTCTGTTAGTGTTCCAAGCCTCTGAGAGTTCCCTGTAACCTGTCGTGAGTGATTGTATGTAGTGTCTGTTGCTAATTTTGTCATGTTCATTGTTTCCTCTTTATTTCCTAGTTCTTGTGTTTTGTTTTCTGCTTTGTAATGTTTCTGGATACATTGCGTATTGGCTATGTGACCCTGGACTGTTTGAATTACCTTGAGTATGAACTGACCTGTAATAATGCATCTGCCTCATAATTGCTGCCTCATAATTGCTCAGTTTTTTCTAGCTATTGTTGAATATAAACAATACATTTAAACAGAATAAAAGTTCAAAATGGCACCAAAGAGGAAAACCTCACTTCACGTTCAGTAAAGTTTGAGCATGTTTTATTGTGACTGGTCTACAATGGGATTGCAAATGTACATTTTCACTTGCTGGATGATTCAATTTTCCGGTACATTAACAGTGTCATTACAGACACATTACAGTCTTGAATTTTACTCTTTGGTCTTGTGAAGCACGTTTGTATGAATAACTTCTCTAAAGAACATCATTCAGCTGAATGTAACGTATGCCACTCTTCAATAACAGAGACCTTGGCGTCTAATTTTTTCAGAGGAGAGGTAGCTACATACATTACATACAATATATACATTATACAGTGACAACTGGGTGGTGTTGCGGGGGCAGCTTTTCTGAAGAAAATTGTACTATTTACAATTACAGGTAAGAAGTTATGTATAATGTTTCAAACCACCCCCCAACAGTTTTTAGGGGGATCCAAGTCTTAATTAGGAGGGTCAGACCCTCCTCAGCCCCCCTGAACCATTGCCTTCTGTGGTATTTTTTTGTCTTAATATACTTAACTAACATATAAAGGGCAGACTGCAGATTTCGTTCGCTAGTTGAGGAGTTTGACTCTCCCTGACAGAGAAACTGGCCTAGAAACTTCTGGAAACTCTGGAGCTCAGACGTTTGTTCACTGCTGCCATAATCATTCCTTTCCATGATGGCTTAATTGGTTAGTTTTTGTTTAATGGCAGATTGAAATGTTATTACTATGTTTTCATTTAATAATAAAAACAGATGTATGTAATTTATATGCAGTTAATTTTTGTGTTGACTTCTGAATAAATAAAGAGTGGCCACAGAATCATCTCACTATCTGTTGCTTCCAAAAAACACCTTTGTTTGATCTAAATAATAATATTGGCTTCTATATTATTTCATGCTATATTTTACAAAATATATAATGAAATATGACATTATTAGTATATATCATGTATAATGAGTGATAAATAATATTACTATATGAATAACCAATATACAACTGATTACAAACAAATATTCTTTTTAAATAAACTAATACATTTTCTTCCTTTTATTTTTATATTGTTATTATATTATATTATCTTGAATGCAGCTGGTCTCAGACCTGACAACTCTTGAGCATCCTGTACTTTTGGTCTTGATTCGAAATCGATGTGTCCCGTTCTCAGTCTTGACACAGAGCTCATGTGGTGGCTTCTTACTGGACTTTTATGTCTTATTGTTGTACTTGTTCATGCATTTTTGGGTGACACAGAGAGGGTGCAAGTGCTATCGTTTTAAATGCAGGAATGAGGCAGCACCTGATATATGTAGAACGTGAGAGAGCTGGAATTGTTGCAGATAATCTTTCTCTCTCATCACTGTCAATACTCCATCTGCTCTGTCTGGTTCCCCACCAAACCAAGTGCACCAACTGAGATGGCAAGTGTGTGTGTGTGTGTGTGTGTGTGTGTGTGTGTGTGTGTGTGTGTGTGTGTGTGTGTGTGTGTGTGTGTGTGTGTGTGTGTGCGTGCGTGCATGTGTGTGCGTGTGTGAATGTGTGTGTGTATGTGTGTGTGTGTGCATGCGTGTGTGTGTGTGTGTGCATGTGTGTGTGTGTGTTTGTGTGTGTGTGTGTGCTTGCGTGCGTGTGTATGTGTGTGTGTGTGTGCGTGTGCCTGCGTGTGTGTGTGTGTGTGTGTGTGTGTGTGTGTGTGTGTGTGCATGCTTAGCAGGTGTAGATGTAAGATCTATAGTGGGCACAGATGCAAGTGAAAGAGCTTTACCATGTAAAATAAAATAATAATAGCATATTGAATTTGGATCAGGATAACAATTAAACCTATTTTAAACCTTTTTTTTTGTAAAATGTCAAGTAGCTTCTAAAGCTATGTTATAATTCACAGTATTCATAGATGTGTATCTCTCTATGTTTTATACATTATACAGGACTATTAGGCAATGAGTAATTTATGCATACTTTCCAGCCAAATGATTAAGCACTGAGAAATGCCACTTGTTGGGAAATTTCTTATGACAAATCTGTGAAAAGATGATGAAGGAGCATGCCTTTAAAAGATGATGAAGGATCATGCCTTTAAAAGATGATGAAGGAGCATGCCTTTAAGAGATGATGAAGGTGCATGTCTTTAAAAGATGATGAAGGATCATGCCTTTAAGAGATGATGAAGGTGCATGTCTTTAAAAGATGATGAAGGATCATGCCTTTAAAAGATGATGAAGGATCATGTCTTTAAAAGATGATGAAGGATCATGCCTTTAAGAGATGATGAAGGTGCATGTATTTAAAAGATGATGAAGGAGCATGTCTTTAAGCAGGACTCATCTTGTTTGCTTCAACTGTCAGTTTTGCCTGAACTGATCCAGATTATTATCTGGCTTTTTACCTGAATTGATCCAGATCATCGACTGGATATTTATCTGAACCGATCCAGATCATCAACTTGCTATTTTACCTGGACTGATCCTAATCATCAAGTGCCGTTTTACCTGATTGGATCCTTATAATCAACTAGCTATTTAACTTAACTGATCCAGATCAATGATCTACTTGAACAGATCTACTTGTACAGATTACTCGATGCATCTTTCATCTGCTGGAATGAACACTAACAATATCTATATATATCTATTCCTCCTGTCTGGCTCGCTCCGTGTGCAGACGCACACATACTTGGATGCTTTTCAAGAGTTTTTCCTAAGTTTGAATCCAGGTGCTTTTCAACTGATGCTGTTGTAGCTGTGTGTCTTTACAACAACTCTGAAACGCTATTTAAGCTATAGCCTGGCAAAGCGACCTGAACAAAAGGCAGAGAGACAGTTGGCAGAGAGACAGTCGGCGGAGAGACAGTCGACATGTGAGCTCAGCGAGTTTCATCTCACCTCCTCCTGTGGGTGAGTCGGAGGAGACTGCACACCCAGGTGGAAGTCTTCAGGACTTTTGTTTTGTTGTATTTTCTCCTTTCTTTCTCCCCGTGGCACGAGAATGAGCCAATGACAAGAAAGCAAGGCAAAGGCGTTTAGTGCTGATGAATTCCGGAGGGACACCACCTGCCCCCCAGGAGAAGTCCTTGCATTCTGCACCAAGGTTCCCTACCAACAATGTCTTTGTCTCTATCTGAGGGTTCTTTTCTGCACAGGGGAGGGAAGGAGGAGGGGATGTAAAATGGGCACTGGGTTAGTATGGTATCAGGCAGCAGCTGTTGCATGAGTGACAAGCTCGAGATCTAGACTTTTGGACGGGGGGGACAAGCCTGGACACAGTAGGGAGACCCAAACCCAGGAGTGACTCTGACTTCATGGTGACCCTGTAGAAAAATGTGTGGTTTGAGTATATTACAGTGGTGGGAGGGAAAGATGTAAACATGTACATAGTGTCTTGTTCACAGATGTGAAATGATTTATGGCATCCCATTTGAAGGCACCTGTAGCTTATTCACAGCATGCTGAGGTACCTTGTGTCAGCGCCATTTCTGAGGGTTCAGAGACTGGAGGCGGATCATGGCGCGAGGGCTACAGACAGAACAGCAGTGGTCTGCTTTTGTCACGGGACTTTTCACACACTATGCCAGAGATCTTTGTGTACACTGCATGCACCTTCACTCGTCTCTATTCTGAAGAAAATGTCTGTCAACATACTGCCAGTAAAGGCTTTTGAAGTCTATAATGACTGTGGTTCAAAAATGAATGCCATCAAAAGGCAATACATTCCCCTTTCGTAATGTTTGGGTAGAATGAAGAAGTGCATCTGCGTGTTTCTTTGTGTTGAGGAGGGGTGTCTGGACTGAATAACCAGGGATTCAGGATCCTCAGCAATTTTGCAACTTGCATTATTTCTGTATTTGTTTTTTTTTTACAGCTTTCTTACAGCTGACAAAATGTTCATATGAGGTTCTATCAACCTATCAAACATTCATTCATGCTAATATTTATATACATCTGTCATTTATCTTTAGTCCACAAGAGAATTGCCCCTCATTACTATTTTGTTAATAATTAATGGAAATTATTGACTTGAAGAATTCAGTTGAATTGCAAATTGTTGGCCAGGTAGTTAGTTCAATATCAATTGTGCACACAACCTTGCCACATCACACAGGACAAAAATAACTCAACATTAGAGTATTGAAGTATACTATTGAATGCAAACATTCATTTAGACCTACAAAACAGTGTTTTAGTCATCGTAGACCATTGTTAGATACTATTGATACTTCATTTCACTATTTATATTGTTTTCTGGTGTTATTTAAGACCAGCAAGAGCAGTCTGACCATTACATTGTAGCATCTCTAGTCCCAACTAGTTTATAAAACTATAATTATACCTATACAGAATTTTAGCTGTAGTTGTACAGAAACAATAACTATATGAGGTGGTTCATCACAGGACCTGTATGTAGGTTTATAACCCTCTTGCAATTACTGTTCTTTATTATTGTTACTGCAGCCAAAATGGCTATTTTTTTGATATTGTGAAATTGTGATCTTTTCATGATATGAAAAATGAGCACGATGTTGATGTTGGCTACCTAGAGACAGGTCCTTGTTCTTTAGACCCAAAATGCCTTCCACCTGGGTGCTCTCCATCAAGGCTGGTGACTTATAGGGCGGAAATTCAGTTTGCTGCCACAGAAAGGACAAAGCTGTGAAGGTGAATTAATGAAGCATATCATATATATTTTTTCTGTGATGGATGGCTAAGTTCTCTTTCTTGTTTTTGTTGTTTTATATGGACATCTGTATCTGCTCAACCACAAAAAATAGAAACATTTCCATAATCATTAGGAAGGTGATGAGTGGTCTGTTTTAGGCTTGATAAATATATTACTAATAGGCTTTGTGGTCTTTATAGTTTACTGTTAATTGTGTTTAATTGTGTAGATGTTGTTTGTAAAGTACAGTGACTGCATTTGATTGGAAAAGGTTTTACATTTACTGATGCTTTGTTATTCTCTTCATTATATTTGTTCTGTTTGGTTTCGAGGTTTTATACAGTTTGTGGGGTGACAGACAGTTTGAGTGTGTGTGTGTGTGTGTGTGTGTGTGTGTGTTTGTGTGTGTGTGCGCAAATGCGCGCACTGTGTGTGTGTGTCAGAGAGAGTGAGAGAGAGAGAGAGAGAGAAATGCAATTATAATGGCCAACTCACTCATTGTAAATGTTTGTGACATAGTAATAATAATACAAATAATAATAATAATAATAATAATAATAATAACTACAATAACAATAATAATAATAATGATGATGATGATGATGATGATGATGATAATCATCATCATAATAATTGTTAAACAAAGTAAATGCAGAATTCTGTTTTAATCAGCTCTTATTTGGGAACATATCTCCCTTATGAATGCTTCACATACATTTCTATGCAATAATCCTGATTGGTGTTGAAGTATATATTCAGACAAGCATGATAAATTCTGTGTTTACAACTTTAGGCATCTAACTTCTCATAATATATATAAAAAATAAATGCATTTTTTAATTCTTAAAGTCATTGTACATTGTTAATATATTACTTAAAGGAAGAAACGCAAAACACATTTCATGAGACATTGTGATAGGTGTGTATTCAGTTCTTGACTCTGGTGTTTTCCCACAACAATGCAGTCACTTTCTACTGCAACTGATTTCAGGACTGTTATGTGCAGGTGTTTCATGCAGCACTATACAGCACTTATAAAGGAAACTGTCACATATATTTAGATGTGTGAAGAAAATAAAATAAGTAAAAATAATATTATATATATATATATATATATATATATATATATATATATATATATATATATATATATATATATATATATATATATATATATATATATATATATATATATCTGTTTGCAATATATATTTGTTAAAGGTAGTCAATTATACTATGGTATATATAAGTAAACAGCTAAGCATACTGAGTTTTAATTGATGTTAAAGACAGTACTACTTTAAACATTGGAATAGAACTGACAAGACTTGTTCTGTTATTGTATGCGTTCATCTTGAATGCCAATTACATCTTAATTTAAGCCAATTGTTAGACGATCAACAATAATGTGTGCAAATGAATCCATGTTGTAATCTTCTAAAATGTATGAAGGGTGTTTGGTAAGATTTCTCTTTGGGTGTGTCTTCATGATTATCGCGTTAATTGCAGACATCCGGGAAACGGAGCTGCTAAAGCTCGCATTGTATGTGACGTCACTTATCCGCGAAAATGTGACGGCAGGACGCTTCAGAACACCGCTTCTCCAAACGAACAGATGAAGCGTTGTTACTTAGGGGCAGAGTTTATGGTCTCAATCCAAAGCTCTTATTTTACTTTTCTGTAAGCAACATTTCCTCTTGTTCTGCATTTGATAGGGTGGAGAGAAATCGACTTTTTCTTTCTTTCTTTCTTTCTTACTTATTGTAATGTAGGCTGCAATTCACTTTCCCCGACGTGTAGTTCAAACGGATTAAGCAGTAAGCAAAAGGACGTCCGTGACAAAAATGCCTAGTTGACATAATAATGGCTTATGAGTAATATTTGTGAGATTCGAGGATGTGCTGTAGGCTACCTATAATTATGATATTTTGTACAGAATGCTTAAACATTAGAGAATAAATTAAAAAGACGATAATGGTCAAAGTATAGGCTGTATTTGTACAAAGTCTACTATTTTTAATACTACTAATACCAATATTACTTTGAATATGCGTAAGTGTAATCAACGCCTCTTAGACCCAACCGACTGCGTCGCGTGCTGGTTATTGCCCAATATTTAACCTACAATTTCTAGCAAGTTGTCTGCTTGTCTGACGATTATAATCGTCAAAAGGCTATCAGCACGCTGCCATTTAAACCTTTGGAATAATCGGATACTGTAGCAGTCTTCGGTGAAATCCCAACATGCAAAGTTAGAGTTGAAATTATGTAAGCTATGATATGTTTACTGTACACTGTAACATCTTCATACATTGACAGCTCATCCGGCATTTTCATGTGTCACAGGTAGAGATCATTGCCCTTTATTTTAGACATTTTAGTTGTCTAAACATGTACATTGCTTACAGTTTAATCAAACTTTTATTCTTTTTAAATTAAGTGCAATTTATTCACAATTTAATACATTTGGTTCAGTAGATATCAAAACATATTTCACAATTTTGCATTTTGTAAATTTAAATTTTTATATGATTGATAACTAAGTGGCAAAGACACCAACGTGCGGTTGATGTTATCAGTCGTTTTACGCAATACGCTGCATCTTAAATTTATGTCAGACTAGTTCCTTTGGAATGTGATTTTTAGGAGTTCGAAACATCTCTCAGTTTATTAGATACACGGTTTCTATGTAGGTACCTATGTTTGACGTTATAATTTGTGGCAAATGATCGTAAAATAGTCTGAATACAAACACTCGCAGTAATCAGGTGAACGATAATACAGATGACTGAAATCCTGTCGTGTAGTTCTACTGTGAAAGTCTGCCCAGTAACAAACCAAGTCTAGTCAGACGCCGAAGAACTAGCCTATTGGCTGTTAAAATGACAAGGGGAGGAACCAATGTGGACAAAAAAGCTTTAAAGGGACATTCCTATAGCTTTTTAAAGTGTTAAAACCGTAGCAGACCATTAGTCCTTATATATTATAGTTATTTTACACCACTAACATTACCTTGACCAATTTCAGAGACTTGTATTTTGGGTTATTTCATCTTAACGCCTTCTGTTGCCAAATTGCAGCTAAATAAAGTCTTCATGTTAAACAGAGTACTTGTACCTGTCGTTTGATTGTATTGTCTGATAACGCTTCCATGAGTGCCAGAAAGTTTCCACCATGCCATTTGCATGATGGTGATCATGGCTTTAGTGAGACTTCTAGTTTTAGGCTTCTTCGGGCTCCCAGGCAACTGCACTGGCACCATAGTTTATCTAAAGCCTGAACGTGCTGCCACAACTTTAATTCATTTCCTAGAAAGCCCTCGCCACCACAAGCCTTGCCGCACAGCAAAGCTCTAACCAGACGAAATGTAGTTTTAGGCTTTCGCAATTTGAAAAGTAGCTATGTAAGAGTACAGTCCAATTCACGGGAATACAAGACTAAAATACTCCGTGTCTTCGCTTATGTTCCATCTAGATGCTATACTGTCACTGTAATATGAAACACTTCAGGGTATTTGAACATTTTCACTTCTTTATAGCTATTCTGCTTTTTGTGTTTCTGTGTGGCGGGGCAGCTGAGTGGGTCTGTTATATATGTGCGCGTGGGCGGAACTCTCCGGGGTGGTCAATGTTCGTGATCAATAAATACTAGTCAATACCCACCCATACTGTCATCAGTATAGAGGTTTAAGTCAGAGAAGCAGATGAGAAATGAACATTTCGCTCTGGCCAATAATGTGAAGTGCTACGAAGCTTGCGTCACTATGTCTAAGCAAGCCCCAAGCTAGAGGAGAGCAGAGCAGACAGCGACCAGGGGAGGAAAACTACAACTTCGCATATGAAGCTGGACCACCACAGGATAGCCCTGTAGACACATTTTACATGCCCAAGACGTCTCTTGCTCCACTTCTCTGACTTTTTATAATCTTTATATTCCGCTGTCTAAAGATAAATTGTAATTTGGAAAGGACTAAAACCATGGAGCTGTATTGCCTCGAAGCGGACACCATTGTAAGAGCCCGTCCTGACCCGAATCTCCTGAGTGATGACAGGGTGCTACAGAGCTTGCTGACCATCGAAGAGAGGTTTCTTCCCCAGTGTTCTTATTTCAAATGTGTACAGAAAGACATACAGCCCTTTATGCGAAGGATGGTGGCAACCTGGATGCTGGAGGTTCGTAACTTTAAATGCAACCGTGTCTATATTTCCGTGGTAACATCTTATCTTAAAACGACTTCTGAACCCTGTTATGGTACAATCTGTCACCCTTATCCTGTGAAATTAAACTGGAGGAGTTGCTTTAACATATCCGAAAGGATAAATGCATTTTTTTGTGAAGCCGTTTATTTTAAGAGTTGGTTTTGGACCAAGTTCACAATTATGTGTCATAGATCCGGAGAGGACATGCTTACTAAGATGTATCACGGACGAGAAGCATGTGCTTAAAAATAAATAAATCGATATGTCGTTTGCACAGGAGGGTATCCTGCTTTTTAATGTTATTTATTTATTTTTACGATAAATATTTCCATGCACACGTATGCAGTTCAATGCTCACCCCTGTACTACAAAACGAAACGCCATGTTGGTTTTCAGTCTCGGCGTTTGCTTGTCTTTTGTAGTGTCTTAAAACATCATAACAGCTTTTTGTATGTGCACAAGTAAACATATGGAGGATTAACAAGTCTGGTTATGGTTGAAAAGCGTATAACTTCAATTACAAGTGTTCTGGGTTTTTTTTTGTCCAAATATGAGTTCGCGGAAGGGCGAGGGCCCGTGCTGTTCCTAACCTACGTTGATCGAAGTCGATAGCATAGGAATTAAGTTCGATTATCGTCAATAGCGTTGATACATGTACAAAGAAATAGTTGGAAACGTTAGAGGACAAGTTATACTTTATTTTCATGTGTTGAATGTTGAGTTAAGGCGAACCTGTGAATTTATATAATTTTTTGAAAAGAATATTTCGGTCTGACGATGACCCTCTCGTGAAATACTGCATCCTACTTCGTTTGTAAAACTATGTTTTAATCATAGTAAACTTCGATTAACATGTTTGGCAATTGTCGGGAATGATGTGAATTGGACCGCCGAACATTTACATGTATAGATTGTGTGCGTGGGCAATTTATTTATATTTTTAAATATTTTATGAAAATATGACGAATTAAAAAAAACTGTTCCGTAGCCTACTGTGCTGCATGGGAGATTTTTTGGCTCGGGTGATTGTGACTTGAATTCATTTCTTACTGAATGAACCAAAGGAATTCAAGTCTATTGACCGAGATCAGAAGCCCTTTTTCGGGCATAAAAATTCTTATTTTATAATCTTCAGATAACACTGCACTAGCCGAACTCCCACGTTCCTATAACAGTTTTAACCGATTCTTGTCAAAAGCCCACAGTTAAATTAGAACATGAATTAGGACACGTTTCGATTTCTAATGATCATCGTCTAATTTAGTTTGTGATGAATGTCCCTTTCTTGGGGAATTTAAATTAAGCAACATAAGCTGTGTACCACGTGCTTTTTCTACTCTGAACTTATTCATCGCTGTCCTGCTTTTCCAGGTCTGTGAGGAGCAAACGTGCGAGGAAGAAGTTTTTCCACTGGCTATGAACTACTTGGACAGATTTTTAGCAGTGGTACCAACTAGAAAGTGTAACCTGCAGTTGCTTGGCGCCGTGTGCATGTTTCTAGCGTCCAAACTGAAGGAGACGCGTCCTTTAACTGCAGAGAAGTTGTGCATCTACACAGATAACTCCATCAGACCGCACGAACTCCTGGTAAGCCCGCAACGTTGCCTTTGCCTAAATTCATTATAGAAGTTCGCTTTATTAGGCAACCTTATGGTATTATATAGTTTATAATCTAACTGTGTATTTTTAGCGATGTATATATGTAAAACATTTACCTGTAAACTATTTCGATGTTAAAGTGATTTCTTTCTTTTTCCAGTATTATGTAATTGCAGAATAAATATTTAAAGTCTGTGATGAAGGCTGATGTAATATTTAGGCTAGAATATGCGATTATGACATCTCATAAAGGCAATGAAAAGCAAAAAATGAAAACCATAAGTCTTTACTGAATGTAATTGTGGCGAATGACGGATGCTACACAATGTGAGAGAGCAAGAGCAGATCTATTACAGATGCAAAAGTTCGAGCCACCCACGATTCTCTATCACCATCTAGTGGTAAATATGTGTGTATCCACTGCAGCGCTATACCCAACCGGAAAGTATTATCTAATTTCCGTCTCTCTCTCTCTCTCTCTCTCTCTCTCTCTCTCTCTCTCTCTCTCTCTCTCTTTCTCATGAGTGTCTTCACTTTTTGTGAGTCTTTGTAGTTTCTGTGTCTGAATCTGAGCTGTCTTTCACATTCTGTCTATGGCAGTGTAATTCCACTTAGTACAATAGATTTTTAGTAACATGAATTTTAAATCAGTTGAACTGATCATTTTACTTTATCTGTTGCTTTGGCTATTGGCATTGGTCTACTACTACTCTCACTGTCTATCACAGCCTCCAGTACATGGGGTGCATCTGAAAGAATGCTCAGAGAGAGAGAAATATGAGAAATTGCATCAAAATGTGTTGGTAAAATATGAATTCTGTTTATGAATATAAATATAAATGCTGTTTATGAATATGAATATAAGTATAAATGCTGTTTGCGCCTCTGCGTTACATGAATCGGCGTTCCTGGGTAACCCGTCATGTGTGGTCAAAGTGAGACAGTGCTTCTCAGCTCTGCTGAAGATCTTAACAGTATGTGCTGAAGCATCAGCAGTTTTTGCTGTGCTCAGTGTATGAGACGGCGTGTGTGTGTGCGTGTGTGTGTGTGTGTGTGTGTGTGCGCGTGTGTGTGTGTGTGGTGTGCGTGCACATGCACGTGTGTGTTTACACTGTTCTCACTGCTGGCTCATCAGTGTCTCTCTAATTGTGACAGAAAGGGATGATGCCATGGTGGTTCTGGTCAAAGGTCACACTACTAGGCTTCTGTATCAGCAAAATATGTTCTCGATGTTTTTTTTATCTTCTTCCTCTTCTTTTTCTTTTTTTCCCCTCCATCTTGGTTTGAGGGTTCAAAGTTAACACCATCCTGTGAAATGCAGTAGATGCAGGAAACCAGCTCTGACAGTCACATCTTCAGTTCTGGCTCCACTGTCTGGTAGAAAGTTCTCGTAAATGAAACCTCACTGGTGACAGGCACTATCAGAAGGAAGTGGGTATCTACACTGTGTTGCATGTCAGAGTTAGCTGTGTCAGATGGGCACTAGAGCACTGGCACGATACAGAGGTGCATTGCTTATGAAAGGAAGGGTGTGTTGTATCGCTGCTGAAAGTCGTATTGCCTCAGAGGTTGTATAAAGCATTGGACTGTTGTGAAAGGCAGAGCGAATCAAATCGACACTTGATGTTCTCCATAAAATTGGCGTCTGTGTTCGCTTTGAGGTCATGCAGTGCACATTGTTTTTAATTTACAAAGTGTAACACTGTGCTCCCCAATCCCCTTGTGTTACAACTCAATCATTACACGCTGACTAAGGATTCGCAGTGGAACGTTCCTCACAGCTGCACCTCAGCATGTTTCCATGACTCTTTTGATTTGAACATTTGTAGATTTCATTCCAGTTGCTTGTCTAAAAACAAGTCAGATCAGATTAAAACAAGGAAACCAGAAATGAAATAAAATAAATCAACCTGGGCAATTCCAGGCTACTGTCTGCTCATGCGCCAGATTATTGATTTGTTTTGAAATGTCACATGGACTATGTTGCTGCTCTACATTCTGCCTTACCTTAGTGCATGTCACTTTAAATCTGGCCGTCAGTGAGGAGTCATACTTCGTTCTCTAACTGTGGTCCTGACGGGCTCCCCAGAAGCCTTGTGCCAATCATAAAACCGCCGTTTCTAAAGATAAATGACACCGATGCAAACACGACATGTAAATCGAGAACAGTCCGCAGCTGCCATTAGAAGGTGCCATCAGAAGCCCCAGAAAGCAGGTGGGCTCCGTGCTCTTCAGAGCGGCGTCCCCTCGGCCACCCTGCGATGGTCCAAGCGCCGCGATGCTTCTGGATATTTGCTACCTTTGTCACCCCAAAAGCTTCCGAGCGGCTTGCGCTGTTTGGTGCGAGAGGCCAAGTGTGTAGCGATAGTGGAGAGACCGCAAGCCTTAGGCGTCTCCTTGGTGTGCGCGTACAGAAAAGCCCCTTCAGGTCGACTCGTAGAAAAGCCAGCGACCTGGTAGATTTTACAGGTCCTTGTGATGGGGCACCATATGACTAAGTGTATGCGGTTGACCGATGAAGAGAAAAGCATGTCCATTTGAGCATGTGCAGTCACCCGGGCTGTCCCTGCAAAGCCTGTTTTCCCCCAGTTAGTCATTTGCACGGCTGCTACATGCAAAGGTGGCTGTCTGTTTCCTGAATGAGGTGGTAGAGGCAGTGTGCACCACGTATCCGTATCAGCCGCTGTAGCGTGCGCATGTTCAGTGGGAGCTGGAGTGCTGGATTAGACAGATTATAAGGGTGCGCGTGACACGTCGTCTTCTGCAGCAATCCCTTAATCCATTCCGGTATTCTTCACATTTATGCTGTATCGTAGAACATGGTAAGAGCAGGAACTCTCATTTACCTTTACGTTTCACAGCAGTCTGATTATTTGTCATCAGACACTAGAAAATGGATGCATTTGCAGCAGCCCACATTTAGAAAGAAACCTTAGAGATTTCCAGTCTCCTGCTATAGTTCGCTGATGTCAGTGTGACACACACACACACACACACACACACACACACACACACACACACACACACACACACACACACACACACACACACACACTATTGTTCTCAGAATGAAAGTGCCTGATGCTGAACAGACTCTGTGAGGTCACTACTGCTGTGTTCTGACAGTGCTTACCAAACACGAAGTAGCTTGCAAGTCAGTTTATGGTTAGCCAGTGAGAGGAGTGCGGCTGTATCAATCCTGCGCTCATACCTGCACACCTCTCCGGAGTGTACAAACCAGCAACTGGGCAAAGGCCAGACTCAATGTCTTCTTGCACTTTTAGTGAAGACCAAAATCAGGATCAGTGTTGGTGGATTGGCACGGAGAGAAGCAGGGACACAATGTAAGGCAAAGTCCAGAAGACCTGATCCAGACCTGCCCAGGAGACATGATCCAGACCTGCCCAGACCTGTGAAACTTGGTCTAGAGATGGAAATATGGACCAGTTTTGACATACCCACAATCCCCTGGGCGAACATGGTTTTTATTGGCCCAGCACTCTAGAAAGCCAAGAATGCTCATGTTTCATCAATTCACATTCCAGTTTTAGCAGAACTCAAAATACCTAAGATACTTAAGATAGAATCTACATTCACCCATGAGCCCAGATAGGCCTTTGACACTATTATGACATCTAATGTAGGCTCAAATTCCCAGAAAGGCTGCAGCCACATCACCTGTGATTGCTTTGCCTCTCTCTGTAATCAGTACCTCTACCTCGAAATCCAAATGTTTTTTATGTCATTAATTGATTGATTTTGTGGTAACCACGCCCATTTTCCATTTCATATCTCTGTCTCTCTTCAGGAGTGGGAGCTGGTGGTTCTGGGTAAGTTGAAGTGGAACCTGGCCGCCGTCACTCCAAATGACTTCATCGAGCACATAGTGAAGAAGCTGCCTCTTCCTGAAGACAAGCTGGATCTAATCCGCAAGCACGTGCAGACCTTCATTGCCCTGTGTGCCACAGGTAGTGCAAACCCCACCCCCTACCACCACACACCACCCCACCCCATCCCCTACCACCCCACCCCACTCCTTACCACCCCACCCCACCCCCTACCACCCCACCCCACCCTCTACGACCACAAAGAAAAAAAGTCCACAAAGATCCATCAGTGTGTTGCGTGGTCAGCTCTGCCTTGCTTGGCTTGGGCCTGGTGTACGTGCCAGTGATCAGAGAGGCACTGCCATGTCACCTGTGTGCTGAGATCTTTCGTCAACACACTACTGACCCCCCCCCCCAAAAAAAAAGAAAAAAAAAGCCTGAAACAGAAGTCAACTTCTGAGGGACAGTAACTATGGGAACCCCATTCATGTTGCTTCCGTGGGCACCCTACTGTCATTACCTTCACATGAAGTATGTGGATTTAAAACACCGTCTGTAACCAAGAGGGTTTCTCTGGAAGTCTGACATTCTCACCCACAATGCTATGCAGATAGAGGTGAGGCGTGTGTGTGTGTGTGTGTGTGTGTGTATGCATGGGGTGGTGGTGGGGCTATCAGTGGCAAACCCTGAATGGAGAGTCACTTCAAAGTGAAACTGTCTGGTTAACATTCCTGTGAACAGACGATCTAGAGGCGGACCTGTTTTACTACGGAGGGAGGTATTGTTCCTGCCAGTGGATTATGTCTTTAAAGGCTTACAAACAGAGCAGGAAGTGGGGTGTGGGGAGCAGGGTGTGGGGTGTTGTGTGTGGGGAGCAGGGTGTGGGGTGTTGTGTGTGGGGAGCAGGGTGTGGGGTATGGGGTGTGGGCAGCAGGGTGTGGGGTGTTGGGTGTGGGCAACAGGGTGTGGGGTGTTGGGTGTGGGCAACAGGGTGTGGGGTGTTGGGTGTGGAGTGTAGGGTGTGGGGTGTGGGGTGGGGAGTGTTGGGTGTAGGGTGTGGGGTGTGGGGTGTGGTGCCTCCACTGCAGCCGTTCAGAGCGGCGGTGCATGTCATGTCTCTGCGTGTCACACCTCCTCACTGCTCCAGGGCACCAGTGCGTTCCCATGTGTCTGAGCCTTTGTGGGCTGGTCCTCCTGGCCAGCGTGGGCTCTCTCTGGTGGCAGAGGTAACGGGAGACGTTTGTGTCTCTCCTGGACTCTGATGTCCCACGCTGGGGGGGAAGGCCTTGTCTCCCCATGTCTTTAGGAGAGACACCCTCCGGACCTCTCCTCCACCCTCTGTCTTTCCGAGAAAGCTAGATCTGATCAGGGGAAGGGTGGAAAGAGGAATAGGAGGAGATGACAACCCTTTAAATATGGCACTTTTGATGTGGCTTCTCCTTTTTCGGATTGTGCAATGGATATTGTAAATATGTTGTGAAAGTACGCTGACAGGAGACATTGATGGTATCCATGGGAACTGGCTTGAATCCCATTGAGCACACTGGTTGCCATCCATCTCTTGAGTCACTGAAGATATCGGAACACCTCTGTCACTTTCACATCCACTTCTCACAGTCCTGTTGCACAACGCTGCGTGCACTCTGTTCCGGATTTACTTCAGGAAAGAGGCCGAAACGTATTTTATTGTCTTCTCTCATTCAGAGAGCAATTAGAAGGTGAGACCAAAGGAAGTTTAAGGCTGACTTAATTCAAAGAGATTGTGTCTAAACAAATAAATAACTAAACAAATCAGCGGAGCAGTGCTGAGCACTCTGGACGCTTCGCTCGCACTGCCTCACACACCTTCTCTGCTTGGCAGCTCCCAAAATGGGCATCTAGTCTCAGGGATTTGGGCATGTTTTTTTCTAAAGGCTTTTAATTGCTAGGCAGATGCCTCGATTGTGGCTAGCTTCTCCTCTGTTCCCTAGGCATTCTGGGTATTCAGTATCCCCCCCCCTCCCCCCCCCCTCCTCCTCTTCTTGCATAAATGAAGGCTTCTGTATCTGAATGGGGAAAGAGAGAAGAGAGTGGGGGTAGAGGAGAAGGAGAAAGACAGCAAATTTTTAATGGCTCCATGCCTTTGATAAAACAGTTCCGTCCGGGACACATAGTGAGATCTGGTCAGGCAGTGTAGGCTAATTCTGTATTAATTAATAACATGAAGAGGCCTTTCAGGACTATGCAAATTGCTGGTGGGCTGAACTGTAGAAAGGAGACAAAGGCATGACCCTCCAGTTCATATGCAGAGATGTGTAAAGGTCAACATGGGGGGGGGGGGGGTGAGGTGGCAGGACTGCCTGATAGGAAACTGCTGCATTTGTCTGGAGGGCAGTCTGCACAGGAACCAGCTCATTAAAGAAAATTATAGACCATTCTTGACTGCAAACACACAAAACACCCCCCCCACCACCACCATTACAGCTGCTGAGAAATAATACTGCTGATGTATTTGTAGTGTAGATTCCCTCTCTCCCTCTCTCTCTCTCTCTCTCTCTCTCTCTCTCTCTCTCTCTCTCTCTCTCTCTCTATCCCTCTCTCTCTCTTTCTCTTGTGTCCACCACATTGTTTAGACGTCTCATCTCCTGTTCAGTAAGACCTTAGATTGTTCAGAAGGGCTGTGTACTACAGTTTTGAGTCTTTCATTAAAAGCAGCGTCTTTGAAGCAGCACGCGTGTGAGTGTTGATGCGGATGTGTGTTAATCCATGGCGTGATTAATTCTGGCTCCCTGCCTCTTCCTTTGTGGGCCTTGAATCGGTTCCTGCGACCATGCAGCAGGAAGTGTGGACAGCACTGTGCTCTCCCAAGAATTTCCTTTTCTGTGTGTCATACAAGCTTGCACGTGGACAGACGGGTTTTTTGATGCTGATCTAAACCACAGTGTCCCCCGCCTGACTGGGACATCGTTAAATGCGTCCACAAAGGAAGTTTCTCTGAAGAACCTCTTAAATAGCTGCGGTCTGGAGACGACAATAAGTCTCCTGATCCTAAATCATCTAAGGACCTCCAGCGTGCTTCTTTAATGAGAGAACTCTACTGAGCATCGTGACTTAGTGGGGCAAGATTCACTCTTCTCTTTTCAGCTCTGCTTATCTAAGAAGCCCCCACACAAACACAAATTGTGACTGGCATGCGTGTGTGTGTGAGAGTGTGCGTGGGGTCAGCACAGCTAAAATGTGAAACTGTCAATTCATACCATTCCTGTAAACACCCATGTCAGCACGTGTTGTGTTGCTCAAGTCTCTCTGTCGTGGTGCAAGACTAAAGCAAGTTGTTACAGGATCTCAACAGTTAAGGAGGATTTGTGATCAGTTCAGCTCATGCTGTCTTGGCTGCTTTGGCTATAACACTGCTGGAGTTGTAAATGCTAATAGGATGGCTTAGTGTCCAGTTGAAGTTGCAAATATGATCCGAGTGCAACTGGCTCTAAGTAAAATGTGACGTCAAAGATCATGTCTCCCTATTAAAACTGGATCCAATGGATCTGCATTTCAATGCCCCACTGTATTTAGCGATTAGCTAGAAGCTAATTTCTGCACATTCTTGTTAAATGTCCCACAGCAGGGTTTTTTTGCGCACGGTGGTAGTGGTTTTTCTTTAGTTGTAAAAGTGCAAATTGTGAGACATTTATGTGAAGTCTCGCCAGTGTATCTGGACAGAGACAGACTTTCCCAACATGTCTCCCATGTCTCACTGAGTTCGCTCAGTCTGTCTGTGAGCTGCATCGCGTGTGCGCTGTAAGTGACTCGGTCCATTTCACTGGGAGCTGCGGTGGGTCATCCCCCGTCATGCCAAATCCAAAGAGCTGTTTACACTTCACCTTTATCAATTAGTGGAGCCGCTCAAAACGGACCTTTCTATAAACTCTGATTAATAAGCCGTGTGTCTGCATGGAATTCTGGCCGTTGATGTATTGCCCACGTCCACCTTGGCCGTTTCTCAACTTTCCAGACGCTTAATTAATTTACAAGTTAAATGCACATGCAGCGCGTCGCACCCACCCAGGAGTGGGGTGTGCTGGTGCGGCCCGGGGCGAGTGGTGCGGGGAGGGCCACAGAAAGCCCCATTGAAGGGGGTGAGAGGCCGGGGGAGCAGGCCAGCCAGCCGCCACTCACAAGGAGCCTTCCATCGCGAGCGTTCCTGCTACATACACGCCTTTCCCCCCGCATGCATATCAATGAAGGCGTGCAGAATACAGCCATTCTTCCTGCGCTGAGCGCCCGCACACACGGCCGAGCGTCCGGCGCTGCCGCTAGCACGTGCGTACTCTTGTTCTTCAACAAACCAAATCTTGTCCCAAGTGTGAAAAGTCAGGTCGTTATGCGTTTGGCATACATAAACCGAGTGTGTACACTTAAGCCTGTTTTGGGTGTGCAGTGTGTGTGCGCGGTGTGTGTTTTCAAAGAGAAGTACGGAATCTAAAGAAAATGATGTAATGCAGTTCACTTTTCTTTTGCTCTGTCCTCTTGGCTAGAGTTTGAGTGCCTTCTGGCTCTGCTGTACACACAGAGGTGTATAGCCAGTTCATTTATTTGTCAACACTGAGTCACAAATTCAGTGCTTGGTGCTGAATGTTAAAAAGGCAATAAAGGGACAGTTGGTCAGCCATCAAAGGAACCGCCTCTTTGAATTTGCCCAAGAAAAAAAGAGTAGGAGAACTCACCCTCAGAGCCATCTTGAAGTTGGCTTTGAGTTGGGCAGCATGGCGGGACATTGGCTGCCAAGGTGCTCTCTGGAAGCCCATAGGTGGCCCTGCATCAGAGGAATGGCGGGAATTGGGTGGGGGGGGCTAGTGAAGGGGGTCTCTTTTCTCCTGCCAAAACCTTGAGGGTTTGGACACAGACTAAAGATTGATGTTCAGAGAAACAATCCCTCCCCCCTCCAGTCAATTCTGCTGGCATTGACCTGACAGACACACCCCAATGTCCCCAACCCCCCAATCTCTCTCTCTTACCTCCCAACCGTACGAGCCGAATCGAGACTCCGTGGAGGGGTGGGGTGGTGGGGGGTTGCCGTCACGTCTCTCAGTCAGATGAGATGAGGTGATGACTTTGGACAATGGCTGCCCACACTGGCCTGTGCGCTGGACCCCAGCACCGCCACAGGCGACACTCAATGAATATGCTAAAAGATAGCAGCCCAGCTAGCACAGCTCACCGGCTGCTGCCAAGACAAAAGCCAGGCCGGAGTGGCATTCAGCCGCAAGGCCTGGTGTCTGGGAGGGAAAATCGCCTTAAAGAAAGGCCCGAAAAGATCTAGAGACAGAGAGATCGGAGGAGAAAGAGAAGAAATGCAGAAATCATTGAGGCAGGGAGGACAAACAGCCTTGGCGGTTTTCACTTCTTTCGACGTGCCTTCGCCTTCTGTCCCTCCTCTTTTCTCTCTCTGCCCGTCTGTCTCTGCCCCTCTCAGCCCGTCGGTCCTTTGGACTCCGGGCCCGTTCACAAGCTGTCTTATTTGCATTATGAATGACAGCGAGAGAACTAACAAGGTTATTGGTCTTTGAGACGCACGCCTGTGACCACACGTGGAAAAGGACCTACAGCAGTGAGCGTTGGCGGGGGTTGGGCCTCTGCTCCCTTTCTTTCCAAAAGCTTTGAGACTTTTTCATGGAGCGCACGATTTACTTAGGAGCTGGAAGAAAAGGGGGCGATGCGGGGTGGGTGGTGGGGGGGGGGGGTTGGTTCTGGGGTTGTGTGGCTAGTTGAGGGTTTGGAGGGGGGGGGGGTGCTTGTGAGCTTCTTTTCAAGCTAAGTGAACCCTCATTATCTTGGCCTGCTGTCATTAGCAAAGGACTGTGCACATACCTAATGGAAAGGTCTTTGTTTGTTAGCATTACCGATTCTTATCGTCCTCGATATGTGGCAGTAACCCCCCCCCCCCCCCACACACACACACACACCCTCCTTTTTTCAAGGAAGGAATAGCTCTTATTCTGTCCTTGATGAGTGTGAAATGTCCTTGTCTATGAGTCGAAAGCCAGAGTGAGTTGTGTACTGATTCTAATTGAGCGTGTGTTTCATCTTCCCTGCAGATTTCAACTTTGTCATGTATCCTCCATCCATGATCGCCACAGGCAGCGTTGCTGCGGCGATCTGCGGCCTGCAGATCAGCAGTGTGGACCGCTCGCTGTGGGGAGACAACCTGACAGAGCTGCTAGCCAAGATCACCAACACGGAAGTCGTGAGTATTCCAGCCTTCAGACGGATATCTCACGGATAACTCCTCCTTGTGTAGTCCCACAGCCGTGTAGTCCCACAGCCGTGTAGTCCCACAGCCGTGTAGTCCCAAAGCCGTGTAGTCCCACAGCCGTGTAGTCCCACAGCCGTGTAGTCCCAAAGCCGTGTAGTCCCACAGCCGTGTAGTCCCAAAGCCGTGTAGTCCCACAGCCGTGTAGTCCCAAAGCCGTATAGTCCCAAAGCCGTGTAGTCCCACAGCCGTGTAGTCCCAAAGCCGTGTAGTCCCAAAGCCGTGTAGTCCCACAGCCGTGTAGTCCCAAAGCCGTGTAGTCCCAAAGCCGTGTAGTCCCACAGCCGTGTAGTCCCAAAGCCGTGTAGTCCCACAGCCATGTCGACACACCAGCTTAACGGTTCTGCTACGCCGACATTCCTTGACGTGAATTTGGGCCTCTGTGCTTCATGAAAGGTGATGAGGAGATTCGATAGTAATCCTTGTTTAGATTGCTGTGAATCAGACCATTGATATCCACCCACACGGTACATACTGTTCTCTTCTCTGATGTTGTTTTAGTCAGACAGCTCACGCAATGGGACCTGCGGTATGTCCATAATACAACAGCACACAAATGAAATTAGTGTAAAGTGTATTTTGACACAGTGGCAGTTACTTACTGAAAACGCTAGTTGTGTTTCCGCCTTTTTTTCGCCTGTTTATTCGTCATCTCCATCAAGGCCTGTGCACACACATGATGAGAAGCTATAAAATCCCTAAATATGTCCGGCCAGGTATGTTGTCGTGTAAATGATGTGCCTGTGTCTCAGCCTGCTGTGGCCTTCAGCGCCTGTGTTTTCCACAGCTGTCTCATTATCACCTTCTCTGCCTCAGGCCCCCAGCTCTCCTCCCAGAGGTCACATGTCCCGTGTGTGCTCAGCTATGTAAATGAGCCCGAAACTGCATGGGAATGCCCGGGGGGGGGCGGGGGGGGGGGGGGTTGGTTTGCGCGGTGATCAGGTTAGTTTCATGCTCTGACATGAAAAGGAGGGCGTGATGAGGGCAGAATGTGGTTCGATGCGGAGGGGAGACTGGAACGGCCGCCAGACGCCCGTGTGTGTGTCCGTGTGTGTGTGTGTGTTCATGTGTGTGTGTGTGTTCATGTGTGTGTGTGTTCATGTGTGTGTGTGTGTTCATGTGTGTGTGTGTGTTCATGTGTGTGTGTGTGTTCATGTGTGTGTGTGTGTTCATGTGTGTCCGTGTGTGTGTGTGTCCCTGTGTGTGTGTGTTCATGTGTGTGTGTGTGTTCATGTGTGTGTCCGTGTGTGTGTGTGTGTTCATGTGTGTGTCCGTGTGTGTGTGTGTTCATGTGTGTGTGTGTTCATGTGTGTGTCCGTGTGTGTGTGTGTTCATGTGTGTGTGTGTTCATGTGTGTGTCCGTGTGTGTGTGCGTGTTCATGTGTGTGTGTGTGTTCATGTGTGTGTCCGTGTGTGTGTGCGTGTCTATCCGTGTGTGTATGTGCATGTCCATGTGTGCGTGTCTGTGTGTGTGTGCATGTCCATGTGTGTGTGTCTATACGTGTGTGTGTATATGTGCGTGTCCATGTGTGCGTGTGTTTGTTCATGTTTGTGGCTGTGGCTGGGTTACTGAGCTTTCCTCCTAATTTACTCAGTGGGCATCCATCCAGCTCCAGTTCAATCTCACATTCAGATGGTGAATTACTGGAAGTGAAATGGGATTGACCCCGACTGTGAGGGTGTGTGGATGGAGCCCACAGAGCCAGGGCGCGGGGGGGGGGGGCATACGAGACCTAACGCAGCGCTCCCACAAAGCCTCACACACACACGCCTCGTACGAGACAGCCCGACATTTCTGTTAGTCGCTTGTTTTGGAGGGAACTGGGGTGAGCAGGAACAGGAGGATGAAAAGGGGCGGAGTCATGGTGGGGGGCAGGGTATGAGAGGGTCGCCCCCAAAAGGGGCACCGGAGGAGTCCACCGTGATCCACAGAGGTCAGCGCCTCTCCCCAAAGTTCACCGCGGCGGGCCGAGCCACCGCCGGGCGGCGTGTGTCCCGTGTGAAGTCGCGCAGTGTAGCGGAGGAAAAACAAACAGTCCTCCCTGAGCAGTGAAGGTTCTCAGTGTGTGAGGACGCCGAGGTCTCCGCCAGCAGACATGAACTGGATGCTCCATGATCAGCTCCGCAAATTCCTGGATGCCAACAAGCCGTAGCATTGACGGGCGCGCGGGAGGAGTCCTCCGCGTCCACAGGCTCCTGGGAGAATTTTTTTTTCTTCCCCAATAAAAATTACCCCGGGAAGAGTCACGTTCTTATCCCGTCTACTGTATAAATTGCTGGCCTACCCTGAAATCTGACAGTCATTACGAATGACAGATGAAGCCACCCGTTAAGCCACGCCGTGCTAGCGGACCGCGCTAAGGTTCGCCGTTGACTGGGTTAGCATTTTTGCCCGCGGCTGTGAAGAAGCCTAGCAGAGGAAGGGAGGGCAGTGGTCATGGCGACGGGAGGCCTCAGTCAGCCCTACAGGCGGGCGATGCTGCCAGCCTCCCAGCCAGACACCCTGCTGACATTTGTGGTGTTCACTCCCTGTGGCTTTGAGCAGACATGCAACAGGGCCAACCAGACTTCTCCAGTCAGTGCTGGTGTGTGTGTGTGTGTGTGTGTGTGTGTGTGTGTGTGTGTGTGTGTGTGTGTGTGTGTGTGTGTGTGTGTGTGTGTGTGTGTGTGTGTGTGTGCAGCCTCAAACACACCTGGTGAGGTACAATATGTACAGCAGTGGGATCGATGCTGCAGGCCAAACCAGGATGGCTGAAACGTTTGGATTCAGTAACTCGTGCAGACTGTATGGCCTCTCTCTCAGAAAGAAACGAAAGCAATGAATATTCTAGCTGGCATTTGGTGTTTACAGTAAATGTTGGTCTTGTAGCTAATGTACACTGTAAATGATGCTTGTTGGCTTAATGTGTTTCTCCAGAGAGAGCCACTGTGAGTTTGCGACTCAGCGCTGATGCGCAGTCTGCTGGCTTTGAATTAGTTGAGCTTGCATGAAATGATATGAATAAGTGGTGTTCCTGGATGGAACACACACACACACACACACACACACACACACACACACACACACACACACACTTCCCGCACAGCGCTTCTTTGCTGAAGTGCTGCCTTGCTTCCCTGCAGGATTAAACTCTGGGTTTAAGGGTTAAGGGTTTGGGATGAATGAACAGGGGGAAGATACTGATGAATCATGGAAGGGGTGTGTTCACATTTGCCCTCTCAAACAGACAGGTCTTTGCAGTCGTATTAAATACACGACTTTGTAGAAGTAGGTGAAATGTCAGTCATTCTTGGTTGGGAATGTTGGGAATGTTATTCTGCTAATAATTCCAAAGGATACCAATGGAATAGTCATAAGTTACGTTTCTCTGAGCTGAATAACAGATCCTTGTTTAGGATATTTTTGGTTTGTTGGATCACATTAGGACTTCTGGACCCTGGGACCCTGGGTCCCTTTGGTAATCTATTGATTCTCTGTGCTTTGTTGGCTTAGTTTTGAACCCTCCAAGCCCTAAATTGAAAAGCCTTCCTCCATAGCTTCATTCAGACGACCTCTGCTGCCCACGGTGCCTCGGCCTGACCTCCTCTCCTGCTGCCCACCATGGCCAGTAGTGAGAGCTGACGGCTCTTCTGCTGAGTTGCGTTTGTCTTGTGGTTTCTCACAACTCATCCAGTGTCGCTCTCCTCTGGATTAGATCACAGACAGCTTTCTTTCAGTGCAAGTCCCACACTTACCAGTAGTCACACACTGAAGTCATTAAACTTGCTTGAATTAAGCCTGTGGCGTTTGGCGTAAGCTCTCTCAGCCTCTATAAAGAGCAGAGGCACAGAGGGGAATGTCTTTTAAGAAGTCAGGCCTGGCATTCTTGTGGTAAGACCCAGGCAGTTCCTTTGCATGTTTTATGCCTTAGTTAATTTTCTCGGAGGAATGTATTTTTTATGACTAATAACGGCACCTCACAGTGGGCAGCCCGAGACCTCTGGAGGAGATTACGAGGATGGTGGTCGCTTTCCTCCAGAGTGATGCAGGCGATGACCCTGTCCACACACACACTTCCTCCTCAACGCAAATACAGACACACCTCTTGTCTGTAACAGATGTGATCACCCCTGCACACACCCCCCCCCCCCCCCCCCCCCCAAGTGTCAACGCTCGTCCTTACATGGATGTCTGCACCGGGTCTTTTGTTCTTCACAAGGTTTTAAGGCCCGCTGGATGGGATGGTGAGACGGAGAGAACGCACGGGCTCGTTCGCCCCACACCGTCTCTGAGAGGACCTGTGAGGGCGACGGCTCTCCTCTCTGAGGTTATGTGTCTGTGTTTCCTCGTCTGGCCCAGGAGCCATGCATAACACGAGTTCAGACTGCGGCCCATCAGATTTTAATTAGCAGTAAATGTCAAAGGAATGCAGCCTCTCCACAAGCAACACATTCTCTACAGGCCCTTCCCCTGGGGTTTCTCACAGTACAGCTCTCTCACACATGCCTGATGTGTCTCAGACCCACGGAGGAGCAGGGAGGAGATCTGTGTGCGCTGCATACTCTCTTGGCTCCACTAGAGGTCGCCAGTCTTCGGTTTGTATGATGATGACAGTGTTTTCTGCTGTGCCTTTGGAGCCATCTACAGGTTGGTCAGGTTTCCATAGGTTTATGTATTTAGTGTTTTGCAGTGAGTTTATGTCTGAGGCAGCATATTGAAATTCTGAAGTCAGGTGTGATTTCCTTAATCTCAGTTGTTCTATTCCTGGATATGAACTCCTTTATTGCTGGAGGGCTGAGATCTGGTTGTCCCGTCTTGCCCAGTGACAAGACATCGTCCAGAATAGTGTTGAGCTTTTCGACTTCTTATTATCAACCATCACTCCATTTTGGCATAATACATGCATGCTGCGTTGTCTTTCAGGGGCTGTAAGGTGGATCTGGCACTATGGTGTTACACTTGTTAAAACGGTGAAGAAAAGAAACAATGTCTTTGTCTCTCCACAGGACTTGGATGTAGACGCGCAATTAACATAGCCTTAGCAGATCCTTTTGTTTTCACTGTTGTCAAGGTAACTGCAGGCTGTGTGTGTGCGTGTGCACATTAGCCTCGGCAGAATGACGTGGTTGATGAATAATGACAGAGCTCAAACTTCCCCCCACCCTCCCCAACATTTCACCTTTCCGGTATCATTAGATGAAGGTTCTCCTCTACTGCTCTAAAAGCACACAGAAGAGCTTTGAGAAGGGCAATTCCAACGAGAAAATGTTTCATGGCAGAGCTGGTGCTGGTGGCCACTGGCCTTATGGAGATAACTCTCACCTTTCATTTTCCCCAAACTGCTTGTGTTGTCGTTGTTTTCAGCTTTGCCATTTTCCATTGTTCCCACTGGAGCCATCATAGGACGTGATTACATACACCCAACAAGTAGCGGTATGGCCTGGGTGCCGCGTCCCGACCTGTGACTTATCTGTGGCGCTCTTTTGCAGGACGTCCTGAAGGCGTGCCAGGAGCAGATCGAACGCGTGCTGGTCAGCAGCCTGCGGGACAGCAGACGACTGCAGCACGGCCAACAGCAGCAGGACCAGGGCGGCCCGCACAGCAAGACCCTGGACGAGCAGGACCAGTCCAGCACCCCCACCGACGTGCGTGACGTCAACTTGTGAGCTCGCTGAAGGGGGGCGGAGCCCGGATCCGCCTTTGAAAGAAAAAAAAAAAACAACAAAAAACAAAAATGACAAAAAACAAGCGACCCCATCTAAAAGTGCTTGCTAGTCTTTGTAGTTTTCATTCTTTTTAACTTTTATACATTAAAGAAAAAAATTCCCTGTACATTATGAGATGGAAATTAAAGATATTTTAGATACAAGATAATTTTAAATGCATTCATACTAATGCAAAAATTTCTATGGTGCCTTAGATTCATAGAAGGGAAGCCTATAGTATTTTGCAGACTATTTTTGATTGTATAAACAAAACATTATTTTCAGCATAAACAAAAAAGTGATAGTTTAACAAGGCTTTTTAAGATCAACTTTAAAAGACTGGCATGTAAAGGTACACATTGCGGGGCTATGTTTTTTTTCTGTTTTGTTGTATTCATGTTCACGTTGTAAGAACACATGTAGGGGGCTGTGACACACCTGGTGGCGCCCCCATCTGGCTGTGTGGTGTAAAAATATGTAAGATCCAGAATGGTCCCACTGGAGAGCTGAGAGGAGGAGCCAAGGACGTTAGTCAGGATGAGGAGGGCGGAGCAGCGGCGATGGTCAGAGACACCAGGAGTGGCAGGAAGACACCGACATGACTTGTTTGGAAAGTGATTTCTAGTTGATTGGTTGGTAATTGCCTGAATAATGTGTGTTCAATGTATCAACCAAATTTGGCACAAATTTCAACATATTGAAATTTCAAAATGCTCAGATCTAGAGAACAGACACTTGTTGCTATTATTATTATTATTTTTATTATTATTATTATTATTATTCAATCAGCAACGTATTGTCTCTACATCATGGAAATATGGGGACTTCAATAAGCTTTTGTCAGGCTGCTTGTGTGTGCATGCATATGTGTCTCTGTATGTAGGTGTGAGTGAGTGAGTGAGTGAGTGAGTGAGTGAGTGAGTGTGTAAGGGAGTGAGGAAGGGAGTGAGGGAAAGTATGGTTAACTTCTGCAAGTGTGCGGTTCAAGATCGGACCGCAGAGTCCGGAGACTAGGCAGGGGGTGAAGAATGGGTCTACAGAACTTGCTTTGTTTGAAGAGCCACGGGCCATCTGTATCACTGCCTTCTGATCATTTCCTTTGACTTCCTGGCGTGGGACCCAGAGCTGGGCCCAACCCAGTCGAGAGGAGGCAAGACCCAGAACACAGGGAGCGTACGGAGGCCTATCGTCCTTTGCAAGCTCTTCAGGAGAGAGGTGCACCATTATCAAGGGTGTGATGGAGAAGCTTCATTTCCTTACAACCTCCTAGTACATATTACAGTTGTATGGTATACAGACGCTCTGTTTCGTGAGGGGCATATTAGGGGTTTTGGTTTCATTGTTTTCTCTTATTTTCTTTTTTGCTCAGTGTGGTTACTAGTTGAAGAAACCCAGAGCTGCTCTGAGTGTCACTCAGAGAGGTGCTAGGATGGCACTGAGTTGTACTGAACAGTGTGGATTCTGCACACAGTCCGAGAAAGTGCCAGGTGGCGTGAGAGTTGGGGGTGAGGATGAGGATGGTGGTCTGAAGCTACGTGGGGTTGGGGTGGAGCAGGCGAGCTCCTGTTAGGTTGGACACACAGTGGCGTACAGGCGTGGAGGCTAAAGGAGAAGATCAGACGTGGTTTCCAGAGATTCTCGTGATAATTTAACTTCTGTTATCTGTTTGTTTGTGAAGTTTGTTTTGTGTCTGTTTAGGTTTTTATTTTGGATTACAGACCAGTATAAACCAGTTTAAATGACACTGCCAGCTAAGTGATGGGGATGGTATTACACAGGGAAGCTGGACTGATTGGGGGAACATTTTTTAAAACTGTGCATGTCTAGTTCCTCAGTTTCAACAGCCAAGCACTTTGAGCACATCCTCTCCTTGAGTCCTACATAGTAACGGGGTCGATTTAATCATTAGCCACTCGTTTTTCTCTCCCAGCCGGACTGGTCTCCCATGATCCAATCATGGCACATTAGACCCAATATACTGTTACATCAATGTTAATCCGTGTGGACATTCCAACAACAAACTAATAACATTCCGAAAGATTTGCATTGTGGGAAACGCCATTGACTTAAAAAAATTCCCTTTACTTGAAATTTTGTTTGCTGTTCAGTGAAATGTTAATTAGTTGTTATGCAGTCATAGTCGGTAAAAGTAATACATTGTAACAACAGTAATTTGCACGGTCCGAGGGCTGTTGATTTTTAAGAGAATTAACTTGTGATGCTGCTCTGTAGCAGGAAAATGCCTTGTTTCAAATGGTGCCTTGATTCGGAGTGATGAGTGATGCCCTGTGCGTTGGTCCGACTGCTAACGTAGCCTAAATCCACTCCAGTCATCTCCTTTACAAAATCCTGCTGCTTCCAAAGGTGCGACTGGGAAGGGATTTGAATGAGTTTCACAGGTCATGAGCCCATGGCCCAGGGTGACGGCGGCTGTCACTCACACGAGCACAGGGGTGTTGCAAGAACGTGTGTGGTTCTGTGCGGTTCTAGAACGTGTGAGGTTCTATGCCGTTCTAGAACGTGTGCGGTTCTGTGAGTGAAGGACACTCTCTGCTTATTATGCATTTCCTCGTTTTTTAATTAATAACAAATAGTTCTTAGAGGCATTTGTGTTCTGTAAGTCAGGTTTCTTTCACTCTCACCAAAACAGCCCTTTGTCAACTGATTGTATAATATTATCCTGTTTTTATTAATTTCCCCCAGCTCTGCTTTGAAATTCAATTGTAGTGTTGTTGTAAGATCCTATGGGTAGAAATGCGGCTGGAGTTTGGATGTGGACCGAATTGTTTCTTAAGGGGTAAGATACTGTATTCCAAAGTGAGGAGAGAGAGGCGGGTTGTGAAGACATCAATCAAGTGTCAATATATTTTTGAGTAATTATTATTGTTTTTTTTCGCTGCTAAAAAGCTATGATTTTTGTTTCCTCTTATACACAAAAATAACATAGTTGTGATGTCACTTGAGTGTGCTGCTATTTTATAAACAATTGTATTATAATTATTTTACTGCTTACAGAATACTTTTGAGAACGCAGAAGTAGTGGGTAATAGAAGATCCTGATCAGAGTGTTCGACTGGAAATGCTCTTTGTACAGTTTGCTCTTAAAGCATGACTCTCTTCCTTTTTTTATGTTTTCCTGCTCTTGTTTGTTGTTTTCCTGTCACAGTCTACGGTATGTCTGTACCTCAGGTTTACTGGATAAAAGAACATCAATCTCTCAATACCTCACAACTCACAACAGGTTTCTGTGGAGCCAGCCAGAGTCACCGCCTGACGGAGGTTCTGGTCGGGAGACTTTGAACAGTCTCGTGTTAGTCAGCATCATGAGGCTCCCACTTGGACTTCAACCAATCATAGTGGGTGGAGGGGGAAAACAAACAGGTCCCTTCGTTCTTGAGATAAACACACATTAATATCTTTATGCACAAAATTACTCAGAGGTGTTTCTCATTGTTGTCATTGACTCAGGCTTAGATTGTCTATGCTCATATATCTTGACATATGGAAGGTCTACATACTATTATGGTGTTCAGGACTACTCTTGTTCTGAGTCAGACTTTGCCCATAACACACCACTGACAAAAAGACAGATCTCACCATCATTTTTACTGTCTAGAAGTTACTCAATCAGCATTTCATTGTCGAAATTGATAACCTGGATTGTGTCTCCTCCGTCCACTATGACCACTATCATGTACCTCAGCTACGCCTGTTGCACAATCCTCTTCAATAAATATCTGCTTCAAAGTGTGCAGCACTGTATTTGTCCACTTCTCTTTTCTCCTCTGTTTGAGTTTACTGATGAAATTGATGTTCTGCATTAGCCTGTGCTGTAGAATGGGTGTGTAACAGCCCTAATGAATTATTAAATTATCCTTCACTAAACCCAGGAGTATGAAAAAATATTCTTTTTAGATGAAGGTGATATGTTTGGGTGGCTGTACAACGGTCTGACCCTGCGCGATCTTATCCCAGCTCACAAAGCAGCTGGAATATAGAGCATTTCACTGTAAAAAAAAATGTATAAATACACACACACACACACACACACACACACACACATATATATATATATATATATATATATATATATATATATATATATATATATATATATATATATATATATACTTTTTAAACAACACACTCATGATATGCTATATACTATATATATATAAAACGCGATCAAATAAAGTCGTTCCCAAAACTTTAGTATCAGTTCACTACGTACATAAAACTATTAACCTTAAAACGATTGACATACAGACGCAATATCATCTCACTTAAAACTGATACCGCGTACACATTCCTCTCTCTGACATGACAGGTGAACTGAAAACAAAAGAAAACAAAAAAAAATCCTGTAAATGCACACTGTCGCGCTTAATCCCGTTGAGATAAGACGGGAGGTTAGACGCTATGTCGAAATGCCGCCACCTAGCGGTAGCACCAAAATCTACAGGCGTTTCCAACCCAGACACGTGCGTGCATTTTCAGCCAATCAAATTCTTTATCGAAATCTACTATCGTCGCAAAACAGATCCAATACAGGGACAAGTTGGCCTGAGGGCTGGATACGTTCTACCTCATCCTAATTCCTGCGTTCACTAATCAGGCTAATGCTGTCTTTCGGTTTAACAATAGTCCGACAGTAAGTTGAATGTCATGTTTTTTTTTATTCTCGCTATTTCTGTCGATGCGATTAACCAACCCGCAGTTCCCTCTGATAGTTAGCCGGTGTAAACATTATATTACCGGGAAAAGTGAACGAGAGTCTACAGTTAATCGAATAGTCGGCTGGGTTGGTTGAAGCTGCATGTTTCTGTGTGTTTCTGATACTGTTGGCACACTATATCCAGTCCCTACCCCCATGCATACTGTAGTAGTCTGCAGCGTCTTTGTAAAGGTCACTGCTAGACTACAACCAAGTCAGAGCCATTTAAAGGCCCCACCGTAATGTGATAAAATAAGCATAACGACAGAAAACTGAGAAACACCCGCCCAGCGAAGGCTATGTTGACCACATTTGGTTCTATTATGTTTTAGAAGGTCAGCAAAGTACGTTTGTACAGTTATGTCATATGTAGCCTACCTGGCTACTAATAACCCATGATGTTTACCTCACGTATTTTGACTCTGTTTACCAGTGGCGAGACGCAGTACAACAAGGATGGGCTGCTTCAAGGTAAAATGCGTATGTTTATGACAAACCGGGTACATTTTCTGTCAACCTGATTTATTAAGGCTGTTTCATTATTCTGCTGTTTTATTAGGCCAGGGGATTGACTCCCCTCTGTCTGAAACAGGGATACAGCAATCAGAAGCTGCCGGACACTACCTTCAAGATGTCCGTTTCTCTGATGTTTTTGTCAGTGACATGAAACGTGCCAAGCAGGTGTGCTGTGTGAAAGGGAAGTAATGCAGAATTGGTACGGGACCGCTAGGGGGCGCTTCTGAATCATACACAGAAAACTTTAGATACCAACCTAAATTCCAGTCAGATGAGCGAGATAATTTGACTTGCAGTCTAAAATGGTTACACTTGTTATTTTTTGTTTCATGATTTTGGATCTCTGCCTTTAAAAATGTTTAATTAACTGTGTGTGTGTGTGTGTGTGTGTGTGTGTGTGTGTGTGAGAGAGAGAGAGAGAGACTTTTCACTGTGCATCTTCTCACCCTCCAGACCGCAAAAATTATTATTAGGAAAAATAAGACTTGCAATGATTTAGCCCTTGTGGTCGATCCTTTACTTAAAGAAAGGGTAAGTGCATGTGCTCATATTCTTGAAAGCTTGTAAACAATCTTGATAGGAAAATAATCAAATAAGTAGTTATTACTGTATCAAAATATCACCCTTATTAGCACAGTTGCACAATTATCACAATTATCACAATTAGCACAATTATCACACTTATTAGCACAGTTGTCTGCTTTTTAACCTCTGACCCGGGGAACCATAGCAAGCTATGATTTAGCAACAGCAACTTGGACGGGGTGGTTGCATGGTCTGTGATCAGCCAATCATGTAACAAATCAGGCATGTCAGAGATGGGAGTTAACCAAGTTAACTAGGTGCAGAGTCGTGTGCAGTGGTTTCCCGCCACTTAGGCACCACACCTCTGCATTCTGGGCCACATGTGATATTTTGAAAATGGAGGGCCGTGAGTGGTGTGGTATGAGCTGCAATGTTCTACAGAGCTTCGGCATTGCTGAAGGAGGCAGAGTACAGGACATGAAGAAAATGGCTGAAGAAGCAGGCCAGCCAGTCCCAGAGTACACCCCTCCACACGGAGAGACCGTGGAACAGGTGTGTGTGTGTGTGTGTGTGTGTGTGTGTGTGTGTGTGTGTGTGTGTGTGTGTGTGTGTGTGTGTGTGTATGGATGGATGGATGGATGGGTGTGTGTGTGTGTATACCACACCTGTTAACAATTCCTGGTAGTTGTGGTACCACCACCGTACTACTCGCCTGTACACGGGCATCTGTTCAGTTCTGAGTGACAATGACCATGAAGCTGAATGATAGCAAGGGCAACGCAATGTGGCAACGTAAGGCAGCCACAACAAGTACCACACCTCAGGCACACACCACAGCAGTGTTTCAGCCCTGGGGTGAACGCCGTGATGATATAGTTCATTCTCACCCCCCACTCCCCCCCCAAACCCCCACCCACCGCACCTCTTCATCTCTTCTTCAAGACTGCAGCACCAACATCGTCCTTCATCACCTTTGCTCATCCATAACACACCATGCCCAGTAAACACTGCTGATAGCAGCACTAGCACAGCGCGTACTTGCAGATATCTGCAGGGTCCATACTGTAACGTCACCAACGCTGAGAACTGGACTCAGGACATTCTTAATCCTGTCTGGATTATCATTAGAGCCTCGAAATACATGTTGCATCTGTAAACAGCGACTTCATATCTACAATCTCTACATATACATATTACATTTGTTGAGGGATTTCTTAGACTGAGATGAGTTCAAAACTTTCTGCAGCCGCTACATCAAGAATATTAGCCAGTGTCCGTCACTGCACAGAAGTGGATGAATTTTTATGTTTTGATTTAGTGCTGTTGTCTATAAAACTCCCCAGGAAATAGTGTGGCAGCTGAAACTGCACACTCACCAACTTCACACTCTTTGTACTGCTTTATAAAAAAATATTATTAGCTTCCAAAATATGAATATGAATATTTAAGCAAATATTAACTAGCACTCTCCTCCAGCAATTTTCCCTCTAGTTGCTTAAAACTGTAGTAATTAAGTTCTTAATAAACACAGTCTGCATGTCCCTTTAAACCTCCCATTAATAAGCCTGATAACTGAGAAAGTAGTTTTCAAACAACTCTACGACTCTAAAACTTCTTAGATAGTTGTTTCAGTCCAGCTTAATTTGGTTTCTGGCCAGAAAATTTAAAAGTAAAATAAAATTAACATTTCTGTTTTCTTTTTTGTTACATTAAATCATTATTCTTTTATTTAGAATTGTATATTTTGATTTAGTTTAGTTTTTTATCCTTTATGATTTTATCGTGCTCTTTTACTAAACTTGATTTGCTCGGCGCTATCACATCTGTCTCCTTCCTCTCAGGTGAAGGTACGGGTCAGCGCCTTTCTTAAATCCATGTTCCAGCTAATGGCTGACCACCATCAAGACAAAATATCTTGGGACGACAAAGCCCAGCGGCCTGAAAATGACAGCCCTCTGGTGGGTTGTCCAGATGATGGCGTCCGGAGCGTGCCTGCACACGCTCTTGTGGTGAGCCATGGTGCCTACATGCGGGTGGCGGTGCGATATTTCATCGAGGACCTTGGCTGCTCTGTGCCGCTCGGGTCAGACGCGAGGCAGCTGTTCTCAGCCTGCTCAAACACGGGGATGTGCCGGTTCATTGTAACGTTGAAATTTGACGATGCAGAGTTGCTCTCCAGTATGAAGTGTGTGTTTGTCAACCGTACAGACCACATCAAGGCTGAGTAAAAGTCTAGCATCAGAGAGAAGCTCAGGATCTGCTGGGATTACAATGTTTACAAGTCCTGTTAATTTCTTCTTGCAAAATGCAATATTTAAGTGCTATTGTCTGTACGCCTCTAAAGCTGTTTACTGACCTGAAATTGCCACACAGAGGTTTCCTTGCAGTGTTACTTATTCGAAACTGAATCTATTGTTAGGATTCAAACTATATTTCCTCTGAAAGGAAACATTTCAAAGTGTTCCCTTATATTTCACCAAAATCACTGAAGCAGAAGTACTTTGTCACTTTATATTAGTTTTGCTAATGGAGAGCACTGAACGTTGGAATTTTATTATATGATTTAGCTCAAAAATACACAATAGTGTCTAAAATGATACATTTACAAAAAAATTAGTGGACTGTGTGAAATAATTTCATTTTTCCTTTTTGCTATGTACAAAAAGAATTACGATATCACAATCCTGGCATGGAGAATGAGCACATGGGAGCCTTGTGCAAAGCATTGCTAGGCTAAAGATGTCAGTCAAGTTTATTTAGATGTAGTGCATTTTCTAGCACACGTCATAAGCTGATGGATTCATTTAGTTTGGTCGGGATCAGCCTGTGGTAACACCAGTGATGAACTCTTACCTCTTAGCCAGACTTCCTGTGTCTGAGGGATGTTAAGTAAGTTGTGTTTACTTTAAGGCCCCAAATGTTCCTGCCAAAGAGATTTGACTTTAAACCATTGACCTTTGTTCCAGAAAAAAAGCTTTCTATTTGTTGTTTGAAATATGATATTATCATCTCGACACATTTGCACCTTTGTAAAATATCTATTAATATAATGAATACACTTTCAGTATATTTATATTTAGTTTATATCCACTGTATGTATTATATGTTTACGTAGGTACAGAATCCGTCAGTGAGGAAAGTTGGAAAAATTGGTAGAACTCCCCAAAACGACGTCTTGGCTAAACCATAAGTCTGAGGTTCCTAGTTCCTGGCACTGCTATATGATCGTAATCTTTTAATGCTCAAAGTGATGTCACTTTACAATTGCAATGTAAATACTGTCGCTGTGATAAGCACTGATGACTCTACAGAGTTTTCCTGCGGTTCAGTACCATGCGGCCTGCATGTCTCCCTGATGTTTCCCTGTGAGCTGTTTCTCTCGTTTTGTTGATTGATTTGATGAGTGTACCTAACGTGAGCCTGTGAAAGGTACATTTGTTTAGGCTCAACGCCAGTTTCTCTGCATAATCACAAATAAGAACATTCTCACCTTGTCATTACATCACAGAGGTCCAGTTAAGAATTTGCCCTCTTTTATTTTCAATGTGTTTTGCTTTTTAAAAACCCACATAAACATATTAGAAGCAATGGTGCACTTTTATTTTTTGAGTTTGGAGAGCTGAAAGTCCACAAATATGACTAGGTTAACAGAATAGTATTATGCAATAAAGATATCTTTTTAAATTAGCATCACAATTGAGAAGAATGTTATGAGTAAATACTACCAGACAGCCCAAACAGTTTTATTTTAAACATAGGTTTATTTTTGGTGTACAAAATAAAAGCCTATATATATATATACCACTTGCATACATCTTGTTTACCTACAACTTTCAAAGTGTTATATATATGTGTATATAAATTATATATATATTAGGGGTGGGACGCGATTAAAAAAATTAATCGAATTAATCGGAAGCTTTGTAATTAATTAATCGAAATTAATCGCATTTTAATCGCATTTCAGTATTTAACATGAGAAATATTAATTTAAGTTTGAATGATGAATGAATCAATGAACATAATCAAACTTCAACATCTTGTTTATTTTTCCACCAGTCTACTACACAGACCAATATATGAGTGCAGAAAACAGTTCAGAACATTGGAAATTTTGACCAAAATGTTGTTTAATTTTGGCAGTTTTGCTCAGGATATTGGAAGAATTGAAGTAACAGAAGATGTTTTTTAATACCATTTTAGATGGTATAATTTTCTTAAATTTCCCAGGCCTCTGCCACAGGCATCTCCATAGTGCCTAGAAGTGGTCTTCTGCATGCTCAAAGCAAATGACTGGATCTTCCATTCATCATCTATAATATGAGCTGTCACACAAAGATCATTCTTGTTGCTAACAGAGGTCCAGTGATCCCCAGTCAGAGCCACATTTGTGGCGCTCTTCACAATAACCTGTTTTACTTCCCTTTCACAATAACCTGTTTTTTTTTCCCTCGTTCTTACGTACGAAGTTAAGAAGTACTTGGTGCTAAGAACGTTTTGGGAAACTCACCCCTGGACGGTAGTTCATAACTTGCATCAGTTGACGCAATGTGCAGCGCGTCTTGTAAGCCTTTATCTTCGACCACAGAGAGCGAACAACACAAATAATATGACGCGTCATAAACGCGTGCGGAGTCGCGCGCTACGGTCACTCGCGAAAGTTTAATCCAGTCTTAAGCCCCCCGCACACAGCGAGCAACTAGCTGAGCAAACGGTCACGCGTGCCCGTTTGCTCAGCTAGTTGCTCGCCGTGTGCGGACGCTTGAGACAGAATTCTCTGCCTCTTGAGCCTGTGAGACATTTATCTAACGTGTTTGATATTTTCTGGCACGCGTGCCCGAAATCTCACCGTGTGCGCTCGGCTGAGCAATTTGGCTCAGCAACTTTTCGTCACCAGCCAATTGGAAGCTCGCTTGGAGTCACATGACACTTCGGCGTTAACGCCGATAACGGCCATCACTAATCAAAAGTAAAGAAAGAAGTTGAACAAATAATAAATAACAACCATGAGATATAAGATAGTTATCATGGCTTATTACATCGAGTTTGGCGATAGAACAAGAAAAAAATAATTTAATAAATTCGGTGTCGTGAAACATGTGTTTATGAAACACATAGCAGCATTTTCATTTGGTTGAGACACCATATACTGACGACACCGAATTAGGGTTACCACCTGTCTGACAAAACAGACATACTGACACGGGGTGGTGGGTGGCGAGTGTAAAATGTTGACAGGGGGTGGCGAACGTAAAATGTTACCGGGGGGTGTAAAATGGACACAGCGAGAAAAAAGACAGATTTAAAGTGTGCAGAAACAGTCTAAATAGTCGTTTGAACTAACCTAGTGAAAAACAGGACATTAAATTAATTTTTTTTTTGCCGGGACCGAATATTAAAAAGAAGGAAAACCGGGACAGTCACGTGAAAACCGGGACAGGTGGCAAACCTACACCGAATTGATTAAAGTATTATTATTTTATTCTATCGCCGAATTCGATGCAATAAGCCATGTTAACTATCTTATATCTCATGGTTGTTGTCTCCTCTTGTATCTCATTTATTATCTGTTCAACTTCTTTCTGTACTTTTGATTACTACTTTTGATGTATATTTGATATATATATTTTTGCATGTAGCTGTATTCTATCCAGTTAACTACTTACCAGGGGCTATGCTCTTCTTCAACTCGACTTGGATTTAGCAAAAAACAACACAGAAATTGTATAAATGTATTTATTAGAAAAAAAGTAATAGAAAAAATGTATTTTACAGTTTCCATAATGAACAAGTTACGGCAGCTCCGCAACTTGTTCTTCTTTTGGTCTACGCTACCGTTAGTACCACGTGACACTGAAGTGTCATGTGACTCCAAGCGAGCTTCCAATTGGCTGGTGACGAAAAGTTGCTGAGCCAAATTGCTCAGCCGAGCGCACACGGTGAGATTTCGGGCACGCGTGCCAGAAAATATCAAACACGTTAGATAAATGTCTCACAGGCTCAAGAGGCAGAGAATTCTGTCTCAAGCATCCGCACACGGCGAGCAACTAGCTGAGCAAACGGTCACGCGTGCCCGTTTGCTCAGCTAGTTGCTCGCTGTGTGCGGGGGGCTTTAATGGTCCAATGAAGGTACTTTAAAAACCAGGACATTTCCTCACTTTATAAAAAAACCCGGGACGACCGAGACAAGATGTGAAATGCGGACGTTTAGGTCACCCTATCGTACTAGGAATACATTTAGCAGCTAAAGCTGGGCGTACACTGTGCGATGTTTGGCCCATTTTCAGCCGATTTTTCACTCGTGCGACTATTTTTGCGATCGGGCCGATTTCGGCTCAATCGCGTGTCGTGCATCGTATAGTTTACACAGGTAAACGAGGAGCGATTCACACCTCACGACCAACTCCCGATCAGAAATCGCAGCGTCGCAACAATATCAAACATGTTTGAAATTCAAATCGCTCCTCGTGAGATCGCATGAGAGCGTCGGGTCGTATAGTGTGAGTATATGAATCGTGAGCTGTGAACTTTTAAACCCTGCGATTTAGTCGTACAGTTTGAGCTGGAGCTGAGTATACGATTTAAAATATCGTACAGTGTACGCCCAGCTTAAGTTATTACTGACCAGCGCGTTAAGCTGGGCGTACACTGTGCGATTTTTGGCCCATTTTCAGCCGATTTTTCACTCGTGCGACTATTTTTCGATCGGGCCGAGTTTCTGCTCAATCGCGTGTCGTGCATCGTATAGTTTACACAGGTAAACGAGGAGCGATTCACACCTCACGACCAACTCCCGATCAGAAATCGCAGCGTCGCAAGAATATCAAACATGTTTGAAATTCAAATCGCTCCTCGTGAGATCGCATGAGAGCGTCGGGTCGTATAGTGTGAGTATATGAATCGTGAGCTGTGAACTTTTAAACCCTGCGATTTAGTCGTACAGTTTGAGCTGGAGCTGAGTACACGATTTAAAATATCGTACAGTGTACGCCCAGCTTTAAGCTGGGCGTACACTGCGATTTTTGGCCCATTTTCAGCCGATTTTTCACTCGTTTCGGCTCAATCGCGTGTCGTGCATCGTATAGTTTACACAGGTAAACGAGGAGCGATTCACACCTCACGACCAACTCCCGATCAGAAATCGCAGCGTCGCAAGAATATCAAACATGTTTGAAATTCAAATCGCTCCTCGTGAGAGTATCGCACTGTTGAAGCAGCTCCACGAGCCGACTCTCCGCAACGAGTTAGTCGTACAGTTTGAGCTGGAGCTGAGTACACGATTTAAAATATCGTACAGTGTACGCCCAGCTTTAGCTGCAATGTTTTGCGTTGAGGTGGTAACGAAGGGTGGAAGTGCTCCTGTGATAAGCGAACTCCTTCCTACATAAAGTGTAAATAACACTATTTTTGTTTGAACTTCCATCTGGAAGTTTCTTATATTTAAATTTCCCATCCACCAGCGTAGCCTCTTCAGTCATCTGCATCATGCTCATCTTATCGTGCGTCCATATAATCTGTACGCCTGGAACTCGTGCACTGAGAAACATTCCACGATGCAAAAGTGTATCGTGCGTTAAAATGCGTTAATTTTTTTAGTGCGTTAATTTTCCTGTAATTAATTAATCGAAATTAACGCGTTAAAGTCCCACCACTAATATATATATATATATATATATATATATATATATATATATATATATATATGTATGTGTGTGTGTGTGTGTGTGTGTGTGTATATATATATATATATATATATATATATATCACTTGGAAAGTCATAGGTAAACAAGATGTATGCAAGTGGTGTGTGTGGATTAGTATTTAAAGTAATATGTATTCGTAAAAATGTCATAAATAACTAGGTAAAAACATACTTGAATAAATAGAGGTGACCCGCACCATCAAACCTACATATGATGGTACACGAAAAGTGAAGCAAACAAAGTAACTTCATAATCTGCATCAAGAAGTACAAACTGCCCATTATTACAAGATTTGTTTTGTCTTCACTCATGTAATCCTTGACCTACACTATCTTGAAACTCTAATCCTGATTAAATGTTAACTCATTAAAATGGGCGAGAGGCTGAATGCCCTGAAGGCAGACGTAGCATGTAGCATCACTAAGACTGCAGTGTTTAAGAAGCAACATGCTAAATATTGGGCCTTCTATAAACAGGGTTCTGGCCTGTTGCCAAGACAATGATGAAAAGAAAGAAAAGCTCCTGAGAGATCCATCCTTCCCTCAGAACCGTACTTGTTGGGTTTTCCTGTCCTTTTCCAGGTTTGGACTTAGCGGACTATGTGGAAGCAACACCTGCAAAGGGTCGTCAACGGAAGTGATGGTCTCCTTGGAGACATTACTTCCATGATCGTATTTCACTCTGTGATCACTGATTGTTCTCACAATGGGATTCTCTGATCCTAAAGGGTCAGATGGATCCACGTGCCAGTTGTATCTTTTTCTACGTGGCATTCGTTCTTTGTGTTGCTCTAACGAGAAAAATCTAGAAGGCTTTGATGAATTACGCGTGTATGAGTTGGGTTTATTCTGCTGAAGCTGGTTCCACATGTCTCCCCTACAGGAGCAAATCGTGTCGAAAGGTTGACATCTTTTGACACGGTGAAACCTGCAGTCCTCATTTCTGTTGGCTGCCTGCAGGTGATTACACATACCCCACTTAAACACACAAGTTCCTGTATCTTTAGAGCCTCTATGTTTGGGAGCTTATGTGAAGATCTAGAATACAGTTCAGATTTGAGTAAGGTAGCATTCCAATACCCTCTCTAGAACAATGAGATCTAAAATACATCTACGTTTACTTACTGATAGGAACAAATTTCTTTTGGAGTCCAAGCATAAGAACTTTTTGCTCATCATATTCAGAACAGAGAAGCAACCTTTACTTTGGTTCTTCAAGTAGATAACAGTCCCTGTGTAATCGCAGACAGAGAAATGTTGCATCAGCACACCAATCAGCAATTTTGCCTGAAATCAGACAAACCGGCAAACTTGCCTTTAGAAGTTCTAATAATAGAGTCCTGCATCCTTTTGTTGAACAGTTTCTCCATGAGGCCGGCATGCACAGACATCTTTGTTTTGACAAGTCTGCGTGCTTCAAGGTTGTCTGTAGCATGGCCTGGCAGAGAGGACGCCAGACGCAGAGGGTGGCATGTGTCTGGACTGAGGAGACTGAGGACAGCCCAGCACAGGAGAAGCACAGGGACCATACTCAGCCTGCGTGGCACCGCTTAGAACACAGGGCAGGATGTCCGTTGTGTCTCTATTTATTTGAATGGGGGGGGGGGGGGGGGGGGGGGTCCAAAGTTCTTATTTGCTGCCTGAGGAAAGAGAGCTGGCCTTTCATTGGCTGTCTCCTCTTAGAGGCCACAGTGAGACTGGTTTAACTCCGATGCTATGCATTCCATCTGAAGACTGGGGGAACATACAGGAAAGGTCATTAGTAGGTATGCTACATACTGAAAATCTGTCTTCTGGAGACATCTGCAGTATTTCACGTGACACTTCTTAAAATGGGTACTTTTATTTTAAGGGTCATTTTATTACATTTTATCTTGTAAGGTGTAGAATAGAGCAGCAGAATTAATTTCTTTCTAAAAAAAAAAAGGGGGACAGTAGTGAACTGTGTCAAATACTGAAACTCCGACTTAATTAATAAGTCTGTTAATCTGTCAAACTGCCAGATTTAATCCCTAAAAGCTCGTCCCGTTCCTGGGGTCTCACCAGGTAGCTCACATGTTTGATCTACACTAGCCTGTTTCACCATTCTCAGTGGTTTAGTTCAGGTGGTTTAGAAGGCAGAATATAACTGAAATGTGCCCCAGTCAGTGAGCTGACACTCTTTTTGGGTTTAATTCTTTGCATGGTAAATCCATCAGTGATATAATAACATTGTCTGGTCAGTTCTAAAAATATGTGGATTTTACTTTTTATGTATGTTTTAGTGTAGTTGTTTTAATTGCATATTTCATAAATGTACTCCTGAAGGTGGTGGGCTGTGTCATCTACTTTCAAGCAAGTCTTAGTTTGGCCAGCTGCTGGTGATCTGACTACAGTTACATTTGGGTTTTGTAATCCCCGTGAAACTCTAGCCTTGAACCTCTTGTATAATTAAGCTTTCAAGTACAGAATTAGACATTTAAAAAAAGATTTAGAAAGCACACAACCCCTACAAAACAAACTTTTATTATCATCTCAGTAATACAGTTGACTGCTGTGCACAGCACATACGTACAAAAATAAAAGGAAAACATTTTCTTAATATATTAGAACTCTGACTCATTATTATTTTAGGAACAAAATGATTGGCGAAAAGTTTGTCGTCCTACAATCATTTCAACAAATCGGAACTAAGGCAGAAGGTGAGGTATATGTTAAAAAAGAGGAGGGGAATTTGGAGGAAGCACAGTCCCCTCAGTGCAGGAATACAAAACCGGGAACACTACAAGAGGCTGCAGACACACAGGAACACATGCATCACTCGCTAGGATCTCTCACGCCACTAGGGGGCTCCATTCCAAAGCTGCAGACACAGTGAATACAGTACAAGAAATCCAATAAAACTTGCAAACAGACACAGCCATTTCTGTAGCTTGGTGGTTAACTTTTAACTACTTTAAGAAGGTTTATCTTCTAGATACAACATGTTTGTTCACAATTATGCACTGAAACCATGCTAGATGCTTTTCACACCTTGCTGTCAATGTCAGCAGTAATTAGTGCTGGGTAGTCCCTTGCTGATAATGGACAGAAGGAAATGGGTGATGAATTTTGAAAAAATTTAAATCAATAATCACATACTTTAAAATGCAGTAATTCTGACTTTTTTTATCAAGAACAATTATATTGCATGCCTATATTAGGGTAGAATGAATAAGAAAAGCATAGTTGTCCAGGATCCATCATGACCAGCTTTACATAACTCCAAAAAAGTGACTACAGCTGTCATTTTCGCTTTTGAGGGAAGAACCATTTTATATATATATATATATATATATATATATATATATATATATATATATATATATATATATAATATGCATTTTGGATTACACTGTGTATATAAAACACACCGTCATTATAAACCGGACAGCTGGCTAAACATAATGAAAAGTCACCTTTTCTCATGAGGGCTCATTAGCCGAGTCAAGGACTTGTTCGTGCGCTTCTGCTGCTGTTAGCGATGTGTGCTCAGCATCGGACACTGTGGGAGCAGTCTGGCCTACAGCAGCTCTGCAGACCCAGGTGTCACGTGTGAATCCGCCTCGACTCACGTGAGCGTTCTATAGCGAGCCAACAGCAGCTCTGCAGGCCCAGGTGTCCCGTGTGCGTCCGCCTCGGCTCACGTGAGCGTTCTACAGCGAGCCAACAGCAGCTCTGCAGGCCCAGGTGTCCCGTGTGCGTCCGCCTCGGCTCACGTGAGCGTTCTACAGCGAGCCTACAGCAGCTCTGCAGGCCCAGGTGTCCCGTGTGCGTCCGCCTCGGATCACGTGAGCGTTCTACAGCGAGCCTACAGCAGCTCTGCAGGCCCAGGTGTCCCGGGCGAGTCCACCTCGGCACACGTGAGCATTCTGCAGCGAGCCTACAGCAGCTCCGCAGGCCCAGGTGTCCCGGGCGAGTCCACCTCGGCACACGTGAGCATTCTGCAGTGAACCTACAGCAGCTCTGCAGGCCCAGGTGTCCCGGGTGCGTCCGCCTCGGCTCACGTGAGCGTTCTACAGCGAGCCTACAGCTCTGCAGGCCCAGGTGTCCCGGGTGCGTCCGCCTCGGCCCACGTGAGCGTTGTGCAGCGAGCCAACAGCAACCCCAGTGAAGGCCAGTGGCCACCCGCACGCCTGAATACACGAACCCAAACGCTATGGTCACCTGTTCTAGAATCACAAAGAGGAATAATTTACCCATTCCTCCTGTAGCCATGGCTTCTTCATGCTGTATTTTTTTGTCCACGCAGAGGTGGTAGTTAAAGTGTGTGTATGTGTGTGTTTGTGCTTGTGGGTGCTTAGGTGAGGGTCAGGTGGGGGAGGGGTAATCAATATATATTCCAAGTTCAAGTACTTTAATACCCTGACAAACTCTTAAGCTAATAAAATTATTGGACCTGATGATGCCTAAATGCTGTTGACTAAATTCTCATACTGCTCAGAAGAACTTAGTAGATGGTCTTCTTGGTTTCTACATTTCAGATTGTGTTTGGGGTTGATGTTTGGCATTTCATCTGCAGTTTGCATTTAGTGACATCACACTGCAAACATGTGTATGAGCTCAGTGCCTATGCACCATGGAAACCGTGGTGCGTAACAAATAATGCAACCGACAACAGAAAAAGAAAACAAAACAAATTATCCTTATTTTCTATGTGCCAGTGTTTGTAGTCTGAGGTGTCGCTTTCCTCAAACTGACTTAATGAGCAAAGTTTCCATACTCAGAAAATAACTAGACTAGAAACACATCTTGGCTCATAAAATGCCAAGATCAGCGTAACCTCCTTTCCTTCTACTTCATACTTCATAAACAGAACACAGCTCCGGTCCTGAGGTCAATGGCCATGCTAAAGAAGATCAAAACGAAAGCACCCTAACCTTTCGTTGGGGATCGGCAGTCATGAGGAAAACACCCAGACTCGTGACTTTGCCTCTCACTATGGAGGATTGAGGACCCTCCTCAACTGATACCTGACAGATCCTAGATTCTCCCAGAACTGACTGTTCCAAGTATGGAAACAATATGAAGTGAAGCAAAACCCCCAAGGAGGGACGCCTCTGTTTCTGACAACAGGATGCCGCATGTAAGCCACAGTTAAGGACGCTAAGGCACCACCTAACTGTGCAGCAGTCTCACGTGTCCCTGTCCCTTTTGCAAAATGGTGGAACAGATTATTAAAGTAAACGGATATTTCTCTCTTTCTTCCCCCCCCCCCCCCCCCACCCTGCATGAATCATTCGCACCTTTTCAGTCCGGACATAGCTCTTTGAGGTAATAAAACATATCCAGTTCACTTCTGAAAGCTGGAGATGTTATTCACTCCAGTGACAGGGGAAGGTATACACACCAGTAATGGCAAGCACCCATAAAAAGAGAGATGGAGCATGAACAAAAAAAAAAAGCCCAACCCCAAACCTGCTCTGCGCCACTCGTATAATCCTAACAGAAATGATAAGCAGCAAAGAATGGCGTTTTCACAAAGGTCAGACACAAAGTTCGCTACCCAAATATACATATATTTCATTAACGAGAATAAATATTATGTTGTGTTTCATTTCATTTGTTCTTTAGCAGTTCATCCCATAGTCACGTACGTATGAATAAGTTACCTGCGAGAATGTCCAACATGTGCAAAATGGGTGAATTATTGCCAGTTTTGCTCATAGTCGAGGAAGGAAATGTGTGACAGTCATAGCCGGCGTGGCCTTGTGGCCTCTCTTGAGGCGCCCGTGTTTGCTCAGGGCGATATAGAAGCCCTTATAAATGGAAGACTCATAGGCGTTGTAGTTGTTGGGAAGCAGTGTCTCCTTGAACTTGCACTCATCATGAAAGACTCTCTAAGGAGTAGGGAAGAGATGATTAGTCAATCACAGCCACGATGTCTACTACAGAGCTCCAGTACATTCACAGCCTAAAGTCATATCTGTCCCAAATGTCAACGTCTCAGCAAACTTTTTTTTTTTCCTTTTTCTAGTATAGGTTAAGTTTTAGTTTTCAGTTTCTTGACTAAAGACTAATACTTCATTCAACTCCATATGTACTGAATTAAAACATATCACATTAGATTCATGCACAGAACATAATTCATCCTCTTGAATGACACTTATATTACAGCAAGTAACAACTGGCACATGAATAGTTTGCTTTCCATTGGCTCTTTTACCTACTTAAACTGTAAAACAAAGAAACGCGCACATGTTTGTTTCTGCTAATTACTGCAGATGCAGGTTTTTAATTCGAAACGACTTCAGTGTTCTTATTGCCTTGATTATGGCAGAGTAATAAAACAGCTATAAGATTTGTTTTTCCATAATTCACTTCATGAACCTACATTATCTATCTAATTCAGATTATAGATAGATAGATAGATAGATAGATAGATAGATAGATAGATAGATAGATAGATAGATAGATAGATAGATAGATAGATAGATTTATTGATTGATTGATTGATTGATTTTTTCCATTCTTGCGCTCTCCAATGTAATGCGGGCCTATCGCCTACCACTGAACATGTTAATATAGCACCGACTCTTGAAGGTGAAAAAGAGAGATGGCCTTTCTGCGCCTCTCGCTATGTATAGTTTATATGGGTGGTCGGGTTTAGGCCTAATTATGACATCCCGCAGCATCGCTGCTTTATGTAGGTCAAATCTAAACTCAAGCTATGCACAACACACAATCCCATACTTCATTCAACATACGCTGACAGTCCTAATGCGACACTATTGAAATAATCATGGGTATTGACTGTCTTATACCATTTAAGCTTGCAATATTGATCGGAAACATTAAAGGCGCATTTAATCACTTTGAACAGTAAATAAAATGACTGTCCACATTCTAAAATCAATAAAACGCAAGTCTGACCACAAGTATATTATATTGCAAATACAATAATACGTATTGTCAGTAAGGAATAAAATGTAAACCTACCGTTCCGTATAACCTTCCTCGGCCGCTCATTGCGACAAACAGCTCGCTTTGCACTCCATATAGACTAACCACTCCTCGCTCTACGGTCGAGATCTCTATTAGACCTGATCAAACCAAAAATCAAATGTTACGCATAATGCAATTAGATTGGGATTGACAGAAATGATTTGCATCTGTTACATGCATTCTGACACGGATTCCGGCAGGTCGCTACATGCAGGCTGTTATGACATTGTTCTGTATTCTGTTCCATGCTGCTTATTCTCCTGATACTGTAATGGGCTATGAAGAAATCCTGTCGGTACTGCAGATTTGGGTGTGCACGACTAGTCCACTCTTTTCTGAGCCGCAAATGGACGCAGTGTAAATTTAGTTAGCCTCTAAATTCGTCCCAGCATTCGCGTCATGTTTGAGTCTTGGAAAATATTTAGCAATGATGGACAGTGGGGTTTTTTAATAGATATGTCTTTGCCTTTAGGACACATGTCTGTTTGTCCACGCGGCCGGTATCATGCAAAAAATTATTGGGATGCAGAAGCTCTTCCGATTTTTTGCACCCTCTGGTATAGTGTGTCGTCTATTGCGTTTCATTTCTGGATGCAACTCACTGTATTGGTTCTCATTATGTACACCGTTTATCCTTCCGTCTGGGAGGACCTGGAGGTGAAACCCGATGCCCACGTTGCAGTAGAGCCTCCGCACTCTCTTGATACCCAGCAAATAGTCACTCTCCCAGGTTAGGTCCGATTTCTCACCCGAGATCCCCAAAACGGAGCGAGAGAACAGGGTCTCCCATCTTCTCTCCAACGAAGTTTCATTAGTCCTGCTTGAGATGGGGTAAGATGATACGATCCCGACCAGAAAGCCCAAGAGAACAATCGCGGTCAACGTCCAGTGCGTGCTGGTCTCGCAGGACATACTGATGAGGAGCCTTTGCGCAATGGCCATCCGGTTTACCTTCGGGGCACGTGGTCAAAATTAATGACCCTAAAAATACCACTCTTCTTGTTTTTCTTCCTTCGGCATGGTGGAAGAAGCTTATTTTTGGAACGCAGGTCAGGGCTTCGGGCTTGTAATGCCAGCCCCTCGGTGGCGGGGATGAGCAGAGAGAGCGCGCAGCGGAGACTGAGCCGGTAGTGGTGGTGATTACCATGTTTTGCTTCTCCGCGCCTCTCTCGGTGGGCAACGCTGGCGTGGGGAGCACCGCTCACTCACGAGAAAAGCGAGCTCACCTTGCCCGTCCTTATGATGACATCACTCTGACTTCACAGCTGCCCCTTCGCATAACGCAGCGCCGATGACGGGGCAGAGGGAAAAGTTGCGCGCCAGCACGATATAAGCGGCGAGCTGCACGGGAGCGGTGCCAGGGCCGGTTCGTCCCAACGCTGTCCGTCCGCGAGGGGAGCCAAAGACGAGTGTGGGGTCGCTGGATGCCATTAGGCGACCATGGGACGTGATGGGAGAGTCTTGGCAGCTCCGAAATTGGATCGGCAGTCATATGTCAAACTAGTCGCTTCCTTATTTAGAAGGAAGGTGTAAAAGCAGTGCGCTTGTCACCGCAGAGTCACGGCAACCTCGCAAAACACTTCCTGCGCGTTTTCTTGAGTTTTTTTTTCATTGAGGTATACGATGAATGTAAGCTATGGCCTTTTGTTCACTAGGTCTACAGGTTTCACAGTCTCCAAATACAGGATTTTGTGAAGGTTGTATAATAATAATAACAAACTACTTTATAATTTATATACATTATGAATAATGCCCATTACGTTCGTTGATAACGGGGAAAAAGTTTATCCGTCATGATTTGCAGATTAGCATATAGTTCACCTGCAGCCCATGAACCTGTCTGAAAACAGTATCCAATAGGTGGCGCTGTTTCCCGCGCTAGACGTGACTAGTTTCAGTGGTCCATGAGAGTCGCAGGCCTCGTTCACTTCCAACAAGCCCAGTAGCGAATTTACATAACAATTTAGGTCTGAGTCAAACAACGTGGCTGAACAATGCGCGTAATAGGGGAATAATCTGGAGCAATAACATCCAAACTACAAAGGAATACATTTTGATAATAAAAAAACACGGTAAATCAAATTTCTAAAAACTAACAATGAAGGAAGCCAAGAAACTGACAAGTGAGAACTAACAAATGTGATAAATTATCATGAAAGGACTACTACACACTTGCAATTTACTAATAGCCATAGTCAGGGAACATGGAGTGACGGAGTGAAAATGTTTAAGTTGATAAAACTAACAAACCCACAATAAATGTAAAACAAATGAAATCCCATGGCCACAAATAGTCTGACGCGCATGCGTAACTGAAGCGTACATGCAACTTGATAGTTCACAGACGCGCAATTGTCTTTCTAGTACCACTCCAGTCAACTTGTGTCGTTACATTTTTACTTGGGCACGACTTTCCGCGCGTTCAGCAGTTAATGTGTTAAGAGTTCATTCATGAATATCCTCTTTGTAAAATCATTAAAATGTAACTTTATAGCAAACGCTAATTTGCATGCTCGTATGGCGGGACGACATACTGTAGCCTACTGGTTGATTGGTAATGTTTATTACATTGTGCTTGAGGTGACACTACAATTCAACTTACGTTTTTGTACTTTAGGCCAATATAAGATCAAATACAATTAAACCCAATTAGTTGTAATCTGGCTGTATTACGATAAATGGGAAGGAAATAAAATATTTTTTTAAAGATTCAAATCACTACGAGACAGAATGTAGGCGACAAATTCAGTGTAATTTAAGTCTAATTTTTAGTGTTCACCACTGAAATGCTCGCTAAATATAGTGACAAAGTCGCTAAGTTGACAATACTGATGTCGCTTTATCGCCATTCACATAAACGATGTGTCACGCCACGCCTCATTTAGGGGGGACGTGAGGATGTGACAGGGGCACATGAAAAACATTCATTCCGATTTCTTTGGCGAATTGCTGTCTAGTCATATTGATGATAATGCGAAGATTTCGATGGATTATTGTTGAACACCCGAAAACTTAACACCAGATGAGTTTATTTACACTATTTAGAACCTGAATGACTGTAATTTAGCTACGACGAGCTCGTTGGCTTGCCAGTTAAGGAGGCTAAACGTTACGTCCATTATCCAACTGAAAATGTATTTGGTTTCAGGTGACAGACGGCTCTGACAGTCATTGTTTTCTCTGTTAAGACAGAAATTGCATGAGGTGGCAATGTTTTTTGGACAAGTGTTGCTGAACCCGACGTTTTTGTTCACTAGTTTCGTCGCCCCTCACAGGGCATGTGTAACGCCACATCACTTCAGTTAATGCAGTATTGGAACACGACCCTTAGTGATGGCAGAAGTGGCGAGGGGAAGTGGGCGAAGATATGTTTAAATAGATAATAAAAAAAATGGAACACGGGTCTTTTTTACAGTACCACACTAGTACTACTTTCTAACCGTGAGTGAATGAGTTACAGTCTTTGTTTTGCCTCAAACAAGAATACAACTAAAGGCAAAAATCGCAACTAGATGAAAACCATATTTTAATTAAAGCAATAATCACTTGTTGGTCAACCTGTAAATAAAATACTTCACAATTAATAGTAGGTTAACCAAGACTAAGCTTTGCCTTTGCAATTACTTAATTTATTTGAGTTTGTAAACATCAGTCACATCATGTAATGATTTCAATGTAAATATCATTTTCAGTTTCCAGCCATAAGTTTACTACTAGCTAACAGATACCTGTTTGTACTCTGATATATTAACCCAAGCTAGCTTTAACTGGGTCCATCCTGAGAGTCCTGCAAACTTATCTCATGCTTTATTTGCAAACACACACACACACACACACACACACACACACACACACACACACACACACACACACACACACACACACACACACACACACACACACACACACACACACACACACACACACACACACACACTCCTGACGGTACTAAATGGTGGGCCATCTTCATTCAAATTTAGGCTTAATTGCTCTGCATGCTGCAGTTCCACAAATTTTAGATGCTTTGAATTATTTTTACAGTATTATTTAAGTAGTGTAAGTTCCTGTACACAATACCCTAGATTGTCTTTTCAGAGAAATCTGGATATATTAGTGCTGGTTACTATAACCACATAGATAAAATGTTCATGAAATATGACACTTTTGTTTGATGTAATAGAACATAAATACAGAAAGCCTCATTAACCAGACTGCAGAAAAATTCCCATAGGGACATAAATATTTCTATATGTATATATTATCAATATACAAAAATATATACATTAAAATAGTTACTTTCTAAAAAGGTCTAATCTTTATATTACATAAAAAGTATTTGTTTTAGAACACATGACATCTCTCTGATATGTCCATTGGTCCATATTTTGCTCACTGTGGAGATGGAAGGAGTCTATATGTTATGTATACATAACACATAGTTCATCCTTAAAGGTCAACATGAACTATCAAAAAAATGATAACAAACCCCCCAAACAAAAAAGAACACTGAAGCCCCTTGCTCAGGGTGGGGTCATGAAATGCCCACAAGGCCTTAATGCCTGTCAGGAACTCTTCAGTGTGACCAGCTGGGCTTTCTCAGGTCATCACCGGAAAGAGAACAGCTTGGAGCAGAGCACTAGCACACGTGGGAGGGAGGGGACGCTACAGGGAAGGAGCGGGCCGAGGGTCCAGACCTGTGCCTGGGAGCGGAGAGGATGAAGTGGCAGGAGAATCAGGAATGCTGGTGAGCAGGAGACTGAGGAAAGGAGAGCAGGTCGCAGTGATCAGGGACGCCACACGCTGCTTCATGACTCACCGCTTCTGCCCTTTGTGCAGTTTTGGTGTTCTCACATCTCAGAATATGTTACAGAGCATACTGTTGGTATAACAGGCTTTTATAGAATGCTATTTTCTGTAAACCACTATCACACACACACACACACACACACACACACACACACACACACACACACACACACACACACACACACACACACACACACACACACACACACACACACTAAGGCAGAAGCTTTTGAACTTGGACAAGGATCACATGATTATTATACAGTATCTTAAATCCTTCCATCAGCTGTATTCTTTCAGGCTTGGAGGTCGTTTTGGTCAAAGATGACGTGTGTGGCAAAATAAATGCCAACTGCACCAAAAATGGCAGAAGAGGCGATGTAGGCAGTGACAGACTCCGTGAACTGCACGATCATGCCCATGAAGAGTGTGGGGAAGACCTGAGAGAGCAGGAAGGTGCTGTCCAAAATGGCAAAATCCAAACCCACCCCCCGTTTGTCATAATTGTCTGCTCCCAAACTAGGGACTGTACCATTCTGACTGTGCTGAGAGGGGTAATGTTCCGGCCTGTGCTGACTATAGCAGGTGTGGCCATTGGTGTGTCCGCTTTTGTGGCTTAGGTCACCCAGGTCATCGTCTAAGGTGAGACACACGGCCTCTTGGGCAACATTTGCCGCCTTCCTGTGAATCTCTTTGGTTTTGCTGGTTTGCATGTACACCTGTGGGAAGTGACAAATAATACTTGTTTCCCTGTTTTTTCAATGTAGTGCAAAACTTGTACACACAGAAACTCAGATGTTAATTTTTGTGGTGATTCTGTTCCAAACATCACATGCATTGCATTGTTCTTTCTGAATGTTACAACAGGCAATTAAACTCATTGGGTCATTATCAATTTCTTAGGTGTATTCAGATGCTCTGACACTCAGAATATGGAAACCGCAGGTAAATCAAATCGATCATGGGGGACCTCGTGTGTGCAAATCTCCTGACCTCTTTGTCTTTGTGGTAGTGGCAGGTGAGCGTGTACGGCAGCGTCTGCAGGACGGCGTAAGCGAACCCCGTGAGGGCAGACATGGCTGTGACCAGCAGCACGCTCTTGGACAGGCAGATGACCAGTGCAGAGGCGGTGAAGGACACCATGCTGCTCACGTAGACCCTCCTAGAGCCGAACATACGCACCAGCTTGCTGAGGATCAGCGAGAAGACCGTGGAGGTGGCGCACTGTAAGAACAAGCCCAGACTGCCCATGCGGATACCTGCAGGAGAGATGATAGGAACGCCATCGGAAATCACACCCATGGGCATCGGTTGTGTGGCACAGGTTAACGCACGATCTCCGTTATAGTGGAAACACATCTAGGTCTTAGGATTAGACACATCTCCAACGAGTCGTTAAATTAGGGAAAATAAGACGTGGTGCCTGCTGAGATTACAGCTTCCTCTCCCTCTTTCACAATAAGAAGGCTCTTCAGTGAGGATTTATTACTAGCACTGAAACTTAGTCTATGATAAAGCTCCACTTATCTCCAGGAAACCAGCTTCAGAAGTCCAGAAGAAACCATTTCAAAGGCAAGGAGAGCTCAGTCTGCTTGCTCTGACCACATCAAGACATTACAGACAGAGCTAACTCTTACTCATGTTTACCAGTGTACATGTTTGCAAAAGCCCCAATTTCTCTTTTCAGACACTCAAGGAACTTTCCCCATAGAGCTGGAGTTCAGTCTTTAAACACAGGGCAGCACAAGGCCACATATTCTGTAAGCAGGCAAAAAGCTCATACAGTCGAACAGCAGGGCTCAAAAATAACCCTCATATATAATGACCGAGGTTTGCAATTGCTGTTGATAGGTTACACTCACAGACCTCATTTAGATGCTCTTGGGTCTGTACAGAGTGTGTTGTACTGCTGTACTGGAGACGGATATGGTGGGCTGCTAGGATGTGGTGTTAGCCGGTCTGGATGGGACGAAGTTTTCTTTAGGGTGTGTCTCACTGGTTATTCGAAGCGTAGGAAGGAGTTGGGCTAGCACTTCCAGCTGCGTGTCTGTTGAGGCACTGAACAAACACTGACCAAGGTGAACCAAAGTTCATACTGGCTAGGATACAGGGAGGAAGCTGCACCAGCTCTGGGAAACAGCTCGTTAGTGGAGAAAATGATTACTTGTGGTGGCAGTAGACATGGACTAGGCTCCTTCTGACGGGAAACAGACGGTCAAGGGAGGCCACGGGTAGTGAAAGTTGATTTGAAGAGCAGGACAGTCCCATTTACAGATGCAGACAAATGGTCTAGTTCTGCTTCAACTTCAACTTCCGCTTCTTTCATTTACCTACAAGTGTACACTCCACTACTAGTGTACACTGCATTTTAGTTCACTACAGGGAATGCTGTTCAGAAACAGAGCTGAACCCACTGTAGGATATTTGCTACAAAGATGTGGTTTTGGGGTCAAAAATGAATATGTTTAATATGTTTTGAAAAGCATGGAATATATAATTTATTGTCTTCTTCTAAAACGTCTTTCTTCTGCATCTGTTTTCACTGAACTACTATCAGTGTTTCTGTACAGCTTACAATGTAATTTCTCTCTTATCATAACTGTGCCAAAGTGATTTTGTGCGTAGTTATGCTGTTTTAGGGGGTGAGTGTTTATTTTATGCTCATTTCCTCTTTCTCACTCAATTTCTTTCTCTCAAGCTCTTATGTTATCTGACATAAGGGAAATTTTAAAGGGGTTTAAACAACAACAAATCTGCTAGGATCACTGCACAGTTCATTACAGCTAAGCCATAACAAGGCCTTTCATTACATAGGCTGGCAGGATTAAATGAAGGTTAAACAATTAAAAACACCTCTAAAAAGTCTCTTATCTTCAGGAATGTAGGCGATCTCACCTTCGTCGTACTGTTGTCTGGGTGGAGTGCCAGGGGCGGCACTGGGAACCCCTTCATACAGCCCCTCGCCCACAAAGTCCGTGTAGAAGAGCATGAAGGACATGACGGCCATCCAGCTGCAGAGCTGAGACACGCACAGCTGCCGCATGACCCGTGGCACGTGGCAGTAGCTCCGGTAGATGGCCGGGCTCATGGACCAGCAGCTCCTCAGAAGGCACAGCAGCGGGCCGGCCCTCAGGAGGCGGAGCTTGCACCGGACCACGTGGCAGCAGGCGCGGGGGCCGCATGGCCCGCCCTCCGCCGGCTGGATCTCGGGTGCGGGCGGTCCACGTGGCGCCTCCTCCTCCGACATCCTCATGGTGACCAGCACGCTGACGACGAAGATGACGATGAGGAGGGCGAAGAGACACTCGGCCTGGCCGCCCAGGTAGAAGGCGAGGAGGCCCCCGCTCCAGTCCAGTGCAGGCAGCAGGTAGCCCACGCATCCGCCCAGGCTCACCATGAAGGAGAAGATGGCGAAAGCCTGGGCGCAGTCGTCCCGCTCGTGGTACAGGTCGGACAGCAGCGCCTCAAGCGGCGTGAAGCACACTTGCCCGCAGAAGTCCAGCAGACCCACGCCCACGATGAGCAGGCCCACCTGCAGGGCTCGGCTGGGGTCGCCGGGGCCCCAGCTGAGGTGGGCAGCCAGCACGTCAGCGTGGGGGATGATGAGGAGGGCCAGCAGCACGCCCAGTGACAGCAGCCAGATGAAGGGTCTGCGGCGGCCGTAGCTGCTGGTGCAGCGGTCGCTCGCCGAGCCGATCAGGGGGATGAAGAGGAGGCCGAGGACGGGGCCGATACCTGCACACATGGGCACGAGGACGAGGATGAAGGGCGCTCGTACCACCACTGTATCTTACAGCCACACACACACGACCTTGTGCCATAATGATTTCACTACGGCACCATCGGTCTCAATAAGTCTACGTGGAAACAGCCTGTAACGGGCCTGTTGAACAAACTCCAAACCTACACCACCACTACCCCACCCTTTCCCTCCTGCTCTCTCTCCCTCCCTCTCTCTCTCTGTCTCTCTCCCTCTCACTCCCTCCCCCTCTCTCTCGACAGGCTTTCTAATTAAAGAAGATGACTAAGAATGCTCGCTGGGCTGGATTTTCATTTGATTCATGTCCAGATTCTCAGGGGCTATTTCTATCCGGAGCGGCGGGTGATGAGTTGAGGAGATGTTCAAGAACATATTAAGTTCACTAGAAGCTATCGGCATAAATACTGCATGGTCCAGAACACAGACTGCCTCTGTAGGCCAAAATGTAATCAAAGATATGAACACAAAAAGTAATAATAAAACCCGTTTCATGTCATGTCAAAACATTTCTCTGCGATGGTACTAAAACCAAGGTCAATAGTGTTGTGTGGTTGTGGGTCATACAAAAAAAAATTAGCACATACAGCCCAAAACGTCACGTTCCTGTGGGTTCTTTATTTTCAAAGGGCATTTAGGGGAGGTGGGGTTGGTTTGGAATAACATACGTAAAACAATTCAAGACTGTCCCTGTGAATTTAAGGCACTGAAGCAGGTCTTGACAAAGCAAGTGTTATTCCCGCGGAGGGATATCTCTGTGCGAGCAGTGGAACCAGATAGCCGAGGGAACTATCTGGCCTTGGAGAAAATTATCAAAGGGCAGTTGTCAATGAGGAGTGTAAGATAACATGGGGAGGGTCACCTCTTTACCAGAGATAGTTTAAAATGTTCAAGGTTTATGGACATTTAACTACCTCCTACACAGGATGAAACATAATGGTCCTATTTTGACTGGCTGATGTCAAATTCAGTATGTTTCACATCCCACAAAGGGCCAACAGGACTAGTGCACAGCTCTGATGTAAAACAAATGTAAAAAACACAGAGATTGTTAACCTAAGGCACACACAACCACAAGGCAAAGGGAGCACCTCATCAACTGCTCCAACAATACCTGTGTCTCAGGTGTAGCAGCTCTCTGACTGGCTGCCAGCATCGAGCTCCTGGCTCGGTACTTAGGGAACCACGTTTTCACAGCATTTTATCCTCTTCCTGACATTTCCTTTTCAATGGATCTCAATGAGCTAATTTATGTCTTGCCACCAATACCATGCGCGTGAAAAGACGCACAAATGGTTAACCCTGCCATAGGTGTTAACACACACACACACACACACACACACACACACACACACACACACACACACACACACACACACACACACACACACACACACACACACACATTGTTGCTGCAGTAATGCCTTCAGTAAGGTGTTTGCTAAATCTGCACAAAACCACAGAGGGTGGTGTGGACCATTATGCTGCTCAGAAAGACACCAGCTGTGAGACACTGACAATTACTTTCTCAAGTCACACCAATGCAGAATAAAGGAGCTCCAATCACAAAACGTCCTTACTAAACACTTTGAGCTGCTGACCAATGAGAAACAATTCCAGCAAAGTCTCTGCAATTGTATGAGGAAAAATGTAAATCTTGCTAACCTCATTTACAAACCCCATTTTATGCTTTTAAACAATGCTTGTGGTGCTTGGTTTTGGATACCATGCATATTCTTTGGGGAAAAAGGTTGTTTTGAATACTTTGGCCACTGTGTGATTAGGAAAAACACAACACTTGCCAGGATAGACAGACCTACACACAAAGCTCATTTCTCTTTTCTCTGCAACCATGGAAGAGAGTATAACTCGCTATCGCTCACTGAACTAACTAATACCAGCACACAGGCTAACAAAAAATCTTCCGGATCATCTAGGAAATGCTCAACTGTGGAATGCTTCAGACACGTTTCATTTCATCAAGAAATAACCCACTGGCACTCTAATAACTAACATAAGGTTTCAAAAAGATTCTGAAATAGAGAAGCAACTTAATTAATCTGGAAAATGTAGGTGACCAACATATTCCGCATGCATCAACACTAAGAAAAGGAACGTGCTGTGTGTTTAGTCCAGCCACTGTGAACTTACACAGATGGACACACCTGCTGGCCTTCAGAGCCGAGATTTCCTTCCTGTGTCCCATGCCTTTCAATTAACACCTAATTACCACCTGTGCAGAGCAGCAAGTAATACAGCCAGTAATTAAGATAATGATCCCCAATATAGAACTGAGTCTTGGATGGGAAAGAGGCCATGAATGTACTGAACATAAATGAACCATAACCCAGCCAAAGTCTTGTGACACACACTGGCCCTCACAGGTTATCTCTTCTTCTTCTTAACTCGTATCTTGTTTCAGATCTCTAGATTCTTGAGTGGTGATAGCTGAGAGGGGCAGAGTGTGAAAACCAGGTCAGCAGCGTGATTAACAGAAGGTACAAACTCCATGCAGGACATTTTAGCGAACGACCCCATAAAACTGTACCTCCTGAAGGCCTCCGTTAATGCAGTGTCCAAAAACATTCCTGATCAGAGACTTAAAGGGGAAGTTCTAACTAAAAAGTACATGGATTAGTTAGTATGCATTAGCGCTATTAGCGCTATTATCTGTCCAGAGAGCAAAGCTGAGGTGTGTGCATGAGGCCTTACCCAGCACCATGGTCATGTACTTCTCCTCCACGCCAGCCTCCAGCAGCAGGGGCGGCACGTATGTGATCCCAGCTGCCACACAGATCTCCAGGCCACATGTCAGCAGGTTGAGTAGCACCAGACGGCACTGGGACCTCCATCCAGGCATACTTCCACGGGGGAGGGGTTGCCTTCCACCTGAGTGGGGGTGTGAGGTGTAGGGGCTTGGTGAAGGTGGGAAGGGGGGGCTCTAATCAGCCTGCGTGGTGCCTGGGAGTGAGGAGAGTGTGCAGGGGGGAGTGAGCAGAGTGTGTAGGGGGGAGTGAGGGAGGTGGGGGTTGCTGGTGTGCTGATGCTGCATGCTCAGACCCATCAGGCAATCCATCGTGGCTTCAGCGTTCTGGACCTTGAGGAAACAAGAGACACAGCAAGCAGCGTTTGGCTAGTGAGATCACAAAGCAGCCCGCCTCAAACAGACAGATGGGGAGGGAGAGATGGAGACTCTCCAATGGTGACTCATTCGTGTGCCACAGCCCACTCGGGCTTTTCTTGCTGCTTTCCAGGAAGCCTGAGCATCTCGGAAAGACGCAGGTGACAGAGGAGGCTGGACACGTTTCTCAGGGGCTTTCTGGTCCCCCACTCCTCCCTGCCCAGGCCCCAGATGGGCTGTCCTGCCCTCTGTGGGCTCTCTGCCTCCCCATGCCCCAGCACAAACTGTTCTCAGGCCAGCTTAGACCGGCCCGTGTGCAGAGCTCCCTCTGTAAGTCCTGCTGCGTCTAATCAGCAGCCACTGGTTGTGAAAAATCTTTCCTGATGAGTCAAGTTTCTTAGCACTTGCCAAATCTTGTGAGGAAGTTCTACACAAAGCAAAAATATCATGTACAAATCATTTTCTCTTTTGTACAGAGAGATGGAACAATATTGAGTAGCTTAAATCAATGCTTTGAGCGACATGTCATACACACAAAACACACGGAATATTATTAATAGATCCAGTGTGCTAATTTTTGTTGACATTTCCTGGTATTAGAATGAACTTGTCATTAGTTATACAAGTCCTCAAAAATGTGAGAAACCTTGAGCAAACCCTAAAACATGAGCAACCTGACCTTTGACATGTTTTTATAAAGCAGCAGGTCCCCATCCAGTTCTCAGGGATTTCTCACACACTCCACAGTTTGGATCTTTTTAGTTTGCCAACACCTGAGTCAGATGATTAGTGTTTCATACCAAGGTCATTAGCCAGTGCTCTGGTAGCTGCAACAGTAGAAATACGAAAGTCTGTATGAGAGTCCTTTAGGGCTTAGAAATCTTAATAATAGACAAATAACAGATGGCTGATATACAGATATACTCATCTCCTCAATATTAATCTTTTTTAGTCCTGTCAAGCTAGTTTACAGCTTCAAATCTCAAACAGCTACGTCTTTTGCCAATAATAACTGATGTTTACCTCAACACCTTATATACATATGACCATAGACTGGGTAGGCACGTCTATAAACAGTGCATCTCAAACGTGGTGCCCAACCAAACAGCACAATCCAAACACCACCACCCACTTTAAAGCCTGCTGGGCATGCCATGTCAATCAGTGAAAGGCATCTCTCTCATCCTGATGCCCGATGCCTTCCCAACCGTTACTCAACACTTTCCAACACTTTGCAACAAATTAAACAATCAAGCAGCACTACACAAAACAGAAACAGGAATGATAGAAATTTTAAAAAGCGTTTTCCGATGACCTACTGCCGTTCGGACTCAGTACTCTGCACATGTGTTTAGATCAGCCCTTCTCCAGCCCCAACTGGCGGTAGACGATCATGTGATCCAAACACTCTTCAATCAGCATGAGGTGCTGAAACCCATTCTCCTGGTTCAGGTCTGTGCTCTGGTCCATAACTGTGTCTCTAATTCCCTTTGGCTCCTGAGCCCTCTTGCGTGCTGCTTACTGCACCATCTGAGCCGGATGGAAGTGAGAGAACACTGAGCAAACATCGTCTTCCAGAAGGGAAGAAAAAAAAGGTTAAAAAAAACGACCAGGTGCTAAATTCATATTTGGTGTGAAATTCCTCCATGAGTACGGCCTCCATCTGCTCTTGTAAGGAGACAGAATGTGCGATGTTCGTTAAGAAGTCTTAGAGACTTTATGCGACTGCAGCCTTGGAGAGGAGTGATGTCAGGGAATTAATTGCTGTACCTGAGAACAGTTCAAGAAGAGCACAAGGAAATTCAACAAGCCGGAATTCAACTAGTCTCCCCTGACAGTTTGGTTAAGTTAAACAGTCACAGTGAACCCAGCTCTACATCTCTTTCCATGAGAACTCTACACCATAACATGTTTCAACATAACCTAATATGTGAACGTCAGATAATATTCTATCTGCTCTCACAGGCCTGACAACAGAATCTCACCTCTAGATGAAGATGAATTACCACAAGGAGAACTAGCAAGGTTTCTAGTGGCTGAAATAAGGGACTTTTTGAGAACTTGGGGTGTTAATGATCTCATCCACTGGGCCACTATTGAAGTGTCTCAAAACAAAACCAAACAACACAATATGCAATGCACAAAGCAGACCCCCCCCCCCCCCCTTACAGAGCTCCTCAAACAGGAGCCAGTGGGAGGCCAGCCTCACTGGGACAGCACAGCTATTTCACACTGAAATCCCATTGGAACAAACCCATTGAATGGACCCGGCCAGGGGATCCAGACTGGTCCCACACTGCTCGGTCACCACTTTGCTGCCCCAACACTCAGGCAACCACCCAACTCACAACACCCTCTCTCCCCTCTCTGCATGCCTTTCTCCAAAGTCAGCCCCCCCCCTCTGTTAGGCTTTGTAAGGGGGGCTCTTAGAAAAGACCGCCCAAGCCTGCAACCGGTCATTTCCCTTGGCTTCATCTGCTTTTGGTGGTAATGATTTTACAAATGAGCTAAACGTGAGATAATCTCCCCACACTCCAGTCTGTGCTGCCACAACGAGCCTATTTCAACCCATCATGTAATTACCGATCCCTGTGTGAGCTGAATAAGGTACAAAAATGCATGTACAAAAAGGCCCCAGGAGAGAAATTCAGTACAGGATTCAGACCCTTGGAGGGCTTCTTCATTGCATCCCATTATCATAAGAGGGGCTTCCCTTCCATCAAATATAATTCAGTGGTGAATTATAGTCAAGATATGTTTTTACCCATAAGGCACACAAAATGTTGAATCCCAGTTGGGGTGAGAGGCGTTGGGTGGTTTGACCAACTCTGAATTCCACATTAGGTAAATCCCACATGCAGTCTGTTAATCTGGCATGCCTGGTGTATAAGTGTTATGAATTATCCCATGCAAAGCTAGAGGCCAATCTCTCGGGATGCATGAATGAAACACACTTCCACTGCAGAATGGTGTCCTCAGGCCAGCCACAGGTCCTGTGGTTCCAGAACGATCCACCGCTGTTCAATACGCTCTGAAGACTTGTCTTTCTTTTGGTCTTGCACAGGAGTCTTTGGTGTGACGGCAGAGGCAGTTGCGTGGGGTCAGGAGAGAGGACAGAGCAGGATTCTATTGACACCACTGCCCCCTTCCCCCACAAATCCACATTTCTAGACCTATTCAACTTCCCTGCCACCTCTACCACAACCCAGTTAAGCTTTAATGGCTGTGAAGGGTATTATCAGCATACAAAACAGGCTTTGTGTACATTGAGTCTGTGTTAGTAATCTGATATACTGAGGAATCAAGCCCTTTCAATTAAGGTATTGTTAACACCGAGGGCGTGTAGAAACATTTAAATGGCTGTAGAGGCTGGGATGGTAAAGGACAGGTTAGTTCCAATGTGACATCATAACCACAAGTAAGAGTCAAGACATGTGGACATCCATCCAGAACCTCCAATGGAGTGTCATGTGGTACAGTGATTCAAGAGCAATGGATGACACAACTAAGCCAGAGAAAAACCTCCTGCTTCAATTCAAACACTACTAGTTTTGATTGCAGCTGGCTCGAAGGCCACAAAAATGTCTGGACTTGGTCATTTGGGTGGTTGAAAAGACCTGCAACAGAATTTCTTTATGAGTGTGTCCACTTTATCTGCAAGATGAAAATAAGTGATGTGTCTTTGAAAGACACAGCATGTTCCCCATGAAAGTATGAGAAGGCAGCAAAACAACATGCCCAGGCAACGCTACCATCTAGAAATAAAGGCAAAGAAACTACATACTAAGCAACACACACACACACACACACACACACACACACACACACACACACACACACACACACACACACACACACACACACACACATATACATACATCTATTATATACATATGTTTGTGTGTGTGTCCACAGTGACATGCTTAAACAACTGAAAGTCCTGATCTATTCTGGAGGTTCTGATCTATTCTGTAGAAGTGATAGTCACTAACTTAGGTCACATGACCACATCATGCTACAGCACTGTTAACCTGGTCATAGTCTGTTAATATCACATTTGACATCAACTTTTGTTGCCACTCGTGATAAATCTCACCTCAAACAAAGGCAGCACTTTGACGTTAGGCTTGCACACACCGTAAAGCAATAGATTGAATATTGGTATGGATAGGTGTGGAAATATCACGGTATGCACAATTTAATTCTAAGGATCACTTTGTAACAGCAATGCATGAAATGGTGAAAAACTCTCCAAAATCAAACAAAAACTGATCAAACAAATTAGTGTCCCTCCAGCGTGAAGCTGAGAATCTCCTTTAGTCCTTTACCATGGCAGTTCCACCTCTAACACTAACCACCCAACTAGTACAGTTTAATGAGCTTCCCACAGAGCCTCCTACTGCATCCTACTCTGGCCTTAAATCAGAGGGGCTTTCCCTTCCCAGACCGCTCAGGTGCGGCAACCCGATTCCCAGGGCCGCTCAGACCCAAGGCCTTTCTGAACTCCCGGGAGATGTGCGCTCGATTCTACTACGGACATTCGATACGGAGAGACACTTATGAGGTCAAAAGAGGGAGAATCGAAGGCCACCACCGATCGAGGGGGTGGGGAATGAGAGAACAGGACCAACCTCTCCCACAGTTCATCTGCCTGAAGAGCATGTATGTGCCTATATGAGATAAAAGGGCTTATCACATTGGACATCTGTCTGGTGATGGGGGGTTGGGGGTGGCAGGACTGTCTACATCACCCCAGTTCTATTCTACTTTCACGCAAATGCAGATTTGTAGCATGTGAATCTCAGTTCTGAGCCGTCGTGCATAATCAAAACGAGACTATTAGCATGTGCTTGATATGAAAGTGAACAGTGACTACAGCATGCACCTTCCACTAGCTCCTCTCATGCCTAAAGTGAACGTTGACCTGCAGTCACACTGGACCAGCAGTGCTGGACTTGGGTGAGACGCACACAGCTACCATGCAGCTCTGTTAACAGACACATCCACTGACCGCCATCCCCCTCAATCCCTTTCCACATCACACACACACAGGTTTCTCAGCTGTCTGTCATAATGTGTGATAGAACAAAGTAAATGAAAAGAGGAAAAAAAACAGATGGAGCAATCAAAAAAAGGAGTTAAGGAACATATTAAAGAGAAAGCAGACTTACCAGTTTGATTCCTAAAGTTGTTTTTCCCCCAAAACGATCAAATCCTCAATAACTTTTATATGACTTTTCCACTTCATCAAAACCTGGCAACCTGTTCTTAAGGCTAGTGCATCCTTAGTGGCTTCTTCTCTTCTTCACCAACTCCCTTTAAAACCTCATCATCCCTCCCTCTCACTCCACCAGTCTCTTCCTCTTTCCTGATCCTTCCCCCTCTCTCTCTCACCTCCAATCTCCCACTCACACTCTCTCTCTCTTCCCTTTCTCATCCTCTCTCTCCATCATCAAGTGAATAGCAACCTCTTCAAACAGAACACAAATCCTTTCCACAGTAATGGAACAGGAAACCAAACTGTCTGACTTCTCTTCACCCTAGCACACATTAGTCAAACTGCCCTGACTGTATCAACCCATCAGTCTAAACGAAGCATAAACTCCTATCAGTCCCACTGTAGGAGTGCACTAACCCTCCTTCTGCCCCCTGCACAGCTCATCTCATCTATGCTCCCTGAGACCAACTCCCCCTCTCCAGATTCTGGAAAACGTTAAGCACCTATCAGAACAGTTTTTTCACTCCAAGCCTGAAGCCAAAATCCACACATGCAGGTCCTGCACAACGTCTGACTAACAGTTTTCTCAGAAACACATGCAGACACAAACGCACACACACACCATCTCTACACCGACCCCAAATTCCATACCCTCCCCATATTTTTATTTTATAACAGAACAGAAGAAGTGACGTGGCTGGCCAGAAAAAGATCAGAGCACACCGCCCCCTCAAAAAAAGAGTCTCCTGTTCCAGCAGGCCACAGTTGAAGCAACAACCTCACCACTGCTGGCTACACCACTCCTCCCCATCTCTGTAACCGCGCTATGCTCAGGTGAACTCCTAACCCCTTACTGAGTCAAAGAATTAATTAACTTTTTTATTATTATTTTTTAAGGAAGGCCAGGCGTTCATCCTCAAGTCAAGTTACAATTTAACGGTTCGACAATTTTGGTGGTTTCCAAGTTTTCAGAAACACCATCTGTGACCATAAAAATTTCAATCTGTTGAGTTGGCTGGATCATTGTGATTTTGCTTTCAGCAGTTATTATCACACAGCGCATCCAAACCCAAAGCAAAGAATAAAAGAGATTAGGCATATGCTTCATCACCAAAGAACGTCTCTCCTTCAGCGCTCTACTGTGTACCATGAACTAATCAGTAGGAGTAGAGTGCATACAGCAGAGAACGTTCTCTCCTTCTGTGAACTATGAACCAAAAGCAATGAAGGTGAAGTGATGTTGGCAATGTTGTGTAGTAGCCCAAGGAAAAGACCCACAATAACCGAAGTGTGCACCTCAGGAGTTAATCAATTATTGTTTTCCTCCAGCAAACTAAAGTTGTTTGTAATGTTGTAATGTAATGTTGTTAATCTGCTGTTAGTTTAGGGCCAGAACTTCTCATTCCTACTGAATTGCTTCAACAATAAACAATGAACATAAACACTGATTGTTTTCTTTAAATCTCTTCAGTTATAGCAAAGTTTTCATTGAATGGGTTCACATAAGCCCATTGTACAACTGTTGAAGAAAGTGAAGATTAACCTTACATTCCCTAGACATAGCATGGGTATGATATGGCTAGCCACATCAGCCCACCCAGCTAAATCCAAGAGAAACATAATGACAATGCTTCTGGTTTTAACTTCAGGGTCAACCTGAAAGTTTACTATAATTAACATCAACATCCGGTCTGTGTTGCTTTTAACAGGAGCTGACTTTAGCTGAGGAAAGCCTGGTGGCCAGCTGTGACTCTGAAGTGAGACCGGAGCTGTGAAGGCCACAGGCTGTACATCTGCCCCAGAACAGACGCTGGGGCTGCAACAGCTGCTTAGAGTGCCCTGGGCAATTATCACCTCATTCCAAGCTTCAGGGAAGGCAAAACAAACCTTTCTACTATAATGTGTTCCTCTAATAACACAAAACAGTCATAGTTTCAACATAATAACAAATACATGAATGAAATGCATTTTACTGGAGAGCTAGGTTCAAGATGAGAACGCTCGAGTCACACGATACACCCAGCCCAGACAAGCAGAGGTGATTTCCACACATGTGGGAAGGAGATGTTCTGAATCCACTTGGTGCCTCACACACCACATAGTTTAACACATCTACTGTATCAGTTGTGGTAAAAACATACCAGTACCACAGGCTATCACTCGGTGGAAAAGCGATAAAAAAATGTAGCCTTGGTTACATATGTGAGTGGAAGTAGGAGGTGATGAACAAGGACTGAGCCATCCAATGCCAAGCTGCCATTCAGCTGTTCTGGCATGGAAAATTCCGTCATGAGGAAAATGACGACTTGGAAATAATCAGGTAAGATCATCGACTTGCCCGCCTCCCCCACCTCACACACTGACCACCGTAATTTTGATGTCATCAGGCCTTGCCATTCAATGGTAGCATGTCAGAGAAGAGAATTTGATAAGTGAGGACTTCCTAAGGCAATATAATTGTACATTTTGTTGGACACACACACACACACACACACACACACACACACACACACACACACACACACACACACACACACACACACACCACATTCACCAATTCCAAATGGCTTTTTCAACACTTGATGCAGTTGTGTAAGGGTTCTGCAGAGCAAGAAAGGACTGAAAGTCATGGTTACATCATACACCTTGGTATGTAACAGTCTAAATACAGCTGTGGGGATGTGTGTGTACACCTTTCCAAATCTTAATGCCGTGACCCACAGACTGAATCAACACTCCAGACTGAGCTCATCCACTTTGTACATGAAACACTTCCAACAGGACAAGAGCAGAGCTGAATCTGCCCTCACAGCACCCAGTCGTGTTGCCTTAAATCAGAGACTTGATCCTTTCACTGGGTTCTGGGCTTCTCAGATATCAAAGGTCCTCCACTGCCCTCATATAATGCACTTACATCCCTTTCAGCTTGTGACATGAAAGCGAATCCCACACTCCCCCTCAGATCTCGCACTGTGACATGCTCTGTGTGCTGCTTGAAAGGACAGTCAATCGTAAACTTTCATTTCAGATCATGCTCTTTTTTCCTGAGCTCATCTCGCGCTTCTGGCACATTCAGAAAGTGTTTACTCAGCCAAGCATCAGTGTTTACTTAAAAGGATTTTCTCCCATGCTTTCACCAGTGACGAGGATCTTTGTGTCTGTTTTAAACCATATGGCTCCATCTCCCTGGGAAAGTGACTCAAGCCGAGTGAGGTTTATCCTCGCCGTTAGCCGCATCACATGCCATCCGGCTGCAACAACGGTCGTTTTGAACATTCGTTCCTAGAGGTGGGCAGAGTAGCCAAAAACTGTACTGAAGGCAAAGTACTGTTAATATAATAGTTACTGAGGCAGAAGTAAATTTCATCACATAAAGTACTAGTTAAGGGAAAGTAAGAAAGTATTTAGTAAAAAGTAGTAGTAGGATATTTCATTTGGATCTCTTTGAATAACACCTGGCAACCAAATGTTTCTTTCTTTTCTTGTCTGACAAATTACAAGTGGACCTTATAGTACTTTTTATTCTGAATTAGATTAAATGCATGCTGTAATTACACTTATAAGTGTGTTTTGGCCTCAGGAACTTTCCTCCTCAGTGTCCAGCAGTAGTCTGCCAACACAGAGGGTCCATGGCACCCATTTTCCCTATTATACATGATGTAATGCAAGTATACTGGAACATTAAAAACAGAAAAAGCTAACGCTAGAGATTGGGTGATGGAGAAATTCTTCAAAAAATGTGAATTCAGAATGCAAAACTACTAAGAAACAGATGATTTATGTTGTTTGTTTTGCATTAAACAAAATATTTAAACAGTGTAAACAAACTATAACTGCAAAACCACAGCATGATTTATGCAGCACATAGAAATCCCAAACCAGTGTGACTAAAACATAATTTCTCTTCAAATAACTTGCAGTAAAACTTGACTCTACGTAATAAAATAAAATACTCCGCTCTCCGCGCAACTTCAAGAGGAGTAATGTCTCCTCGCTTTAATTAATTTAATACCACATTAATAACGTGATGCGGTTGTAAAGATGACTTGGGCGTTGCGAATCATAATGGTGAGGGGAAATGCGGTCCTATTTTTTCTTGATTGAATAAAACCCAAAAGAAGCTTTGGCAGGGTCAGTATTGCGCCAATAGCAAGATATGGGATTAGTTAATGAGCCGCCTATGCTATGTGTTGCGGCTACACGAGATTTTTGACAGTGGCTGGATAGTGCGGACATGAATGCGGCAAGTATCACAGTGGATCTGGCGATCAGCATAATCTGAGTGAAGCGGCTGGATCTCCCGACTGAGGGAACTTGGTATGTCTTCATTCCCGCCGAAATTGACGCACTCATTTTGTCTAGTGCGCGAGATCGGGATCGCTCGCGGTCACATCCACCTACTTCCCGTTATCGAGTTAGCTTACTGACGCAAGCGAAAATTTTCTATGGCCAAAAAAGTTAGTAAATTCAATGGAGTAAATGTAGCACGCCACTGCCCTCCTCCACATGGAAGCATTTCTCTCTAAGAGTGGATTCGAATTGCGATGATTACTCCTGCTCATATGGGCCTCAACGAAAACACCAAATGGCCAGAGCGGGTCATGTTCTTAAATTATGCCCTGGCTTAAAGCACAGCCTTTAACAAACGATATTTGGAAAGCAACCATAATAACAGTACACCCATTAACGTATGCATTTCAGCAATAATTATTGGGCTGGCACTTGCTGTGTACATTTTCACAGGTGCTGAAGAGAAGGTGGAATTAATGTAGGTTATCATTACTACATAATTACACCTCCAATACCCCCACACATGGTTTCTTTGCAAATGGTGGTTAAATAACGCAGAGTCTCAGGTATCAGTAAAGAGCAGCCAAAAACAGGAAGTGATGCACTGTGTTTCAAGCACTGTTAACGTGGGAGCAAGACACAAACAGTCGGAGCAGTCGCTGTGAAATATGGCAAACGAGAACTCCCCTGAGCTAGCCTCGGTGCTAGTTCTAGTGTTAGCCTACAGCTGTCCTGTAGAGCTAAGGGTGGGCGGGGACATCAGAGCCCTGAGTGGGAGGGGCAATCGATCCAAAAGGGATCTGAAGTTTGAAAGGGCTTGCCACTAGATTTTTCAATGGAAGCAAATAGCAGCCGGTCTGTTACAGTATTTGTCTTGCATTCTGTAGGGTGGTTCTTTGACACTTTTAAAGATGTTGTTAATGGATATTCTCTGTTGAGAGGCCTGTATAAAACATCATAACAAATCTGCATGCAGGAACCCAGTCCTAGGGATCAGTCTCTTAAAACTCGAATCCAACATATGACTAAAGCTAACTATAACATATAGAACTGTGTTGTTATATACTTTACGCAAAACAACATGTACATTCAAAACTGTATTGGTAAAATACTTAATCTACTGTGTCACACCATTTAAGAGCTCTGAGATAGTATGGAATGAATGATCAAACACTGTAGAATGTGGAGATCATCCAAAACAACTCATTCCAAAGCCAACACGTGGCCACTCCGACTCTGCACATCCTTGTTCACCTGTAACCCACAGTGTCATGGACACCACACAGACTCTGAACCAGAGGCCTTGGCAGGGTTACAGAATGCCTTTGTGTTTCCAAGACACTTCAAGTCCCAGTAAGGAAGATAAGCAGAGCAGAGGAAGGCCCATCGTCAGTCTGTTGGTGTGTCTGCTTCACGTCTGCCGAGTCTGTTCACTTCTTCTCGAGTGGATGTGTAGGGGTTTTATTTGCAGAAGACAGAAATAAAGGTGGAATGCGTTAAGAGAGTTGTTCTCACATGCTACAAGCAATCTCATTCTCTTGAGATTAGGGCCTGGAGGGGGACAGACTTCACACCGAGGGCGTTTAGCAGATGATTTTATCCATAGTGATTTACAAATTTATCAGACTTAACGTGAGAAGTCGAGCTAGAATGGACCTCAGCAGTAAGGAGCGGGAGGTCAATGCGTTCTGTTTATATGTCTGCATATTCCACTTCACAGCCTGCAACATGCAGACAAATGCTGTACATTTGATGATCTGTTTAATGTGATCCAGATTTGCCCTCTTAATGAGATTTCATGTATTCAGGGTTCATGGCAGTAAAAAAAAAATCGATATGCTTGGGTCCCTTGCCTCAGATGAAAGTGATCAATTTCGTCTCAGTTTACATACTTTAATGATGAATACACAGTCTGAAGAGAGCAGAGAGACAATGTGATAGTGTGATTGAGGAGAGAGAAAAGGCCACAGAAATAATATTTGATTCGTTCTCTTTTGTATGTTTGTTTTGGAAGTCTAACTCATTTACTTATGACTTTAATAAGTCATTAAAACACTTATTCCTTATCTTTAGAAAGCAACGGAAACCCTCAGATTTATACAGGCGCCCTTAAAAAGAAATCGCAGTTATGTTGGAGAAACATTTTAGAGTAAGTAGTAATGCATGTGTGTCTACACTTCCCCATAAATACTGCCTAATGACTCATAATAATTGTCCTTGAGAATGGAAATGGCGCTAATATAAACACCTCAAGTAGGTTCATTAGTATAAACCAATGAATTGTTTAAAGACCGAAAACTCACTACCACGTGACGTTTTCATGAAATTTTCATTACAGATGTTCTTCTCTCAATCCAGTGCCACCCCAGTCTCACATTTCACGACAAAGAGAGAATCGATCAAGACAATACATGAGGTTAGGAAGAACAACAACAACACCAAAAAACTCCAAATAAATCTTTCAGAAGACCCTAATACTTACGTCACCTCCCCCTAACACATGTGTCAACATAGCGGTGGTCCCGCCAGCAGCGCCAAATGTTTACGGCGCAGATAAAGACTTAAATAGGAATAACACTAATCATTAGTCATCAATCAGTATGAAATGGTTTGCCAACCAGTAAAGGAAACGAAGACTGATTAAAACATTAACTTTTTATAACTTCGGGCTATATGTTGCATGAGGTCAAGTTTCACAAGTTTAATGGCTCCCAAAACTACTTGTTTGTTGCATAGCGCACATAAATAACATTCCCGTGGAACCACTGTAACATCACGTCACTCACCTTGCCATCTCCTATATATAAACTATCTTTTAGTTTACAGCATCAGCATTAAGCGGAGAAACGATGTCGGGTTTACTTACGAGATCGAACGTAAACGACAAGCGCGCGATGTAAGGAGCGGAAGTTATTTCTGATACGTCACAATGAATAAGTTTTACGTTACTTACTCATTCTTAAGCCATCGCGTGGTCTGGGCAACATTGCGTCCGAGGGAATCGTAAAATGAAACCGTTCGGGACTACACAAATTGCGAGCAATGGCGAGTCCTCCTACTTTCTAATGTTGCTCTCGCGTGTGTGCTCCACGGAGCAAATTATTGGCTTTTCCCGAAGCTCCGTCTGCCGTTGCCCAACTTGTGGGAAGGACTTTGGTGTGACGTGATAAGATTACCGGGAGAAGGACGCGAATCACTGGATGTGCCGAAATTACTCAAATTAAACGAATATTTCAAGCAGCTTTCTTGACAAAAACTTTTTTTCCCCATTTTCATTTATATCCTGAAACGCTAGACGTCTGTTTGGCAGCTATGTGCTGATGCTAAATTTGTAACTGTCTTTTTTTTACTTTCCAACATGGTAGGCCTGTATAAAAACAGTAATTAACTGAATGCCTAGACGAAAATGGTATTATATAATTACGTAATGACATGTAAACGCTCACTTGTGTCAACATGTTATATTTAGATTTAGAAATGTCATTGATGAATCTCCGCAGGTTTTAATGGGCATTTTCTTAGGCACTTGAAATATATGGAAACGTTTACCTGTTTAGAGTTTTGCTCAAACTTAAAAAAAAACCTTCATGACCAATTTAAACGTTCTGTAATGTCACTTGAGGGCACATGGTCTGTACCTGGAAGTGAAGCTAATAATATGACAAAGTTGTACAACATGTATCTTATTTAAAATATTTAAAAAACGGAGAAAGGTAAAAGTACAGGGCCATTATTCCTTTAATGAGGGTGATATGAGGGACTCTGATTATACACACATGACCTACATCATACATACATCATCGTGATGAGAAATGGTGGTGCATCTGGAAGGGCTGCTATTTAAGGCCTGGGGGAGATACATTAGCCATCTGGAACAGCTGTGGGGAGCGACTGGCTCCAGCAGCCCTGGGTGACTTCTCTTCTGGCTGGCCTGCAGAGGAGGGGGGGGGTGGTGGTGTGTGTGTGTGTGTCAGGGAGGTGGGGGCGGTGGAGCACTCTGAGGGGCTTGCCGCTGAGTCTGCACCTCCACCTTGAGCCCCTCCACCTCCGGCAATCCGAGATGGAGTCATACCGGGAACCCGAGATATTTAGTGACACATTTCCTTCCTCCATTTCGCAAGCTCTTCTCAGAGCACGGAGCTGGATGCACACAGAGAGCGGGAATGTTGCCATGGACATTATGACCAAACGTTGCACTTGTTCTGGGGGGGGGGGGGGGGGGGACTGTTAAAAATCACCAGAAACCGTCTCTCTAGGAAAAGCTAGGACAAGTAATATTGCAGAATATATTTAAACTGTGTACTTTTTGACAGCTGTAGTTACAAGAAAAAAATGGACACAATTGTCAATTTGACTGCAAGAGATGTCTAGAGATCAAGGACACATAAACTTTGGCGTCATACTATCCTAGAGAAATCTTATGCTAATGCTGCAAGCACATATTGTCTCTTGAAAAACTGACAAACTTAAATTTTACTGTATTTTTAAAGTGTATATGTTTGCCAGGAGACAAAGAATTGAAGTACAGGATATCATTTGTTCAGATTAATCCATAGGTCATGTCAATTTAGGTTAATTCAGAATAATGTCATAATTTAGGGCTAGTGATGGTCCTCATTTGTCAGACCAAACGTACAGCATAAATGGGATTTTGTCCATAATTCATATGTTGATGCAAGAGTTCATTTTAGGTTTAACCTGATTTATAATGAGCAGTTACATAAATACATGTTGACCCTAGGACACTTGCCCATAGTGTGACAGGCAATAAAAGGCAAAAAAAAGTAACATTACGTTTGAAAAGTCAATAAAAGCATTAATAGGTTAACATACAAGCTGCAAAATGACACAATAAATCAAAGCGCACAGTCATTAGAATCAGAATGTATGGACTTTAATTGGCAACTATTATAAAAACACATGGTAAATCATTTAGAGCTCTCACATGGTTGGTATCACTTGACATTAGAGATCAGCAACTCTTGATACACTCACTTGACCACTCATAGAAAGCTACTGTTACTGTCAATTAGAACAGCGCCCTCTGCTGTTCACTAGTTAGAGGGGTGGCTTAGGGTTCCAATGGTGATTGACTGCAATGCAGCATACAGAAAAACTGTTAATCACATGAAGCACAATGTGCTTTTTCTTGAAAACATAAGCCTGACAATAAGCTTACACACGTTTTTCCATTTATTAATGCTTAAGGTGGATTCAACGTTTTAATTAATTTATTAATTAATTTTAATTCACATAAAAATTATCAGTGATTGAAAATAACTTGTATGCTCTCTAACAGTTAAAATGTCTTCCTGGCATTTATTCATTTTGCCCTTTATTATTGTGGTTCACTGAACTTTTTCCTTATTTTTAAACAATTCTTTATTTTCATTGTGATTTTATTTGCCGAGTCATAGTTGCCAAATAATAAACAGGGTTCCTGTTAGCCTCTCTCAGCAACACAAGTCAGGAGTCCTTTCTTTTCCTCCATTCTTTCTAAAAGCCCAAGCCTGTAACTATTATGCCATTTTATCTTAGCATGTGTTAAAGATGCATGTGTCCTGTCTGAAAAGCCTTTTGGCTTCCAGAGGCCATCTGTGCTGGGGCTAACGCAAGACAACCTTCGGGCATGGAAGTGTTTCAGGAATTCAGTCCCTACTGATCACCAGAGCCACATCCACCCATGGCAGGTTGGGGGGGGGGGGGGTATACCAGCAGGGCGCATGCAGGAGAAAGAGCACATGCTGAGGGACTGCACAGCCCTAGAGCGATAAATGACGAGTGGTGGGTATCAAGGCTCTTAAACAACTGCAAACTGCATCTGCCAAAATTTCAACATAAAAGTCCCTCCCCACTACTTTAATGTCACAAACGATGAGCCATTCTGCAAGATCTTTGAGAGTCTGTTATTGGTCTCTGTCAGCGTTTGGATGTCAACGTGAGGGTGGAGGACACTCTGAAGATCTGTGGCAGCATGTTGCTCAGCTGGTAAAACATTTCCTCTGAGATACTCTGTCAATAAAACACAATTAGAGAAGATTGTCACTGACTGCTTACTCTGCATGTTTATGTATATGCCTGTGGTCACATCAGTCACCTCCACAGGCATATATAAGCATAAGGAAATATAAATTACACATTACATTAAATGATGAATTCAATAAAAAAGCTTAAATGGCTGTAAGTAAATAAACTCAGAAATAAAATACTACAAGGCAATTTGCCCAATGCTATTAGGGAGGTAATATTCATTAGCTGTAATATGAATTAACTGCAATCCAAACTGTTCCTTGAAAAGAACACTTCATCCAAAAAATGCTAATGTGGAAACGAATGAAAACCCACAGGAAAGCATTTAGCATCATCTAATTTGCATAGTTTTCATTTGCATAATGGTCACAGGCCACAACCAGCTTTCTTTTAGTATTAACAACAGCTGCATTTCAGACCAAAGTAATGCTTTGAATTCATTACGTTAATGTGTTATGCATGGAAAGCTTTTCCTGATCATTAAGTCAAGAAAGGCTAAAGCTCTGTGGATTTAATAGGACACTACATAAATGGCTTAGGCAATGCAAGACTAAAACATTAGCCACTACTCACTCACATTCTCTCTATCTCTCTCTCTCTCTCTCTCTCTCTCTCTCTCTCTCTCTCTCTCTCACTCGCTCACACACGCGCACAGACACACACACACACGCACACACACACACACAGCTACATGATTGGTTAACATGGAGGAAAAAAAAACAATGAAAGGATTTTACAGGAGCTAATTTTGAAAGGTGATGGAGTGTAAAGCTGGCAGTGGTGAATGTCAAAGAGGCGTTTGATGCTCCTTTTACCCCCTCAGCCTGTCAGCGAGAGGCCCCATGATCCCACAGGGTCCTACAGAGTGACTGATGGCAAGTGCGTCTCTTTAATATAGCAAAGCCTCCTCGGAGCAGAGGCCGGCGGACGAGAGGTCCGTTTCTGGTCAGGCGTAAAGGCTGTGCTGCAGAGACGCGGGGGTCTGTGCAGAGTATGTTTTCAGCTTTTTGCTGTGGGAAGGGGACTCACAGCAAGGGGGTGCTGCTTTTGTAAAAAAAACACAAAAAAATAAAAAATAAAAAAATAAAAACAAAAGGGCCCCCTGAGTCTGAATGACTAGCAGACAGTACCTGTGGGACGAGGAACTGGACCGTCCGCGAGATACCGCCATCCCAGGAAGCCATTTCCATCATGAAACCTGCCGATGGCCAAACATTAGTGTAACTTTAACGCTCTCTTTAATGATGGCACAGCAGAATGGATCCAGTTCAATTCACCAGGCAAATAATCACAGTATCACAACATTCACAACCATGTAACTGGTAGATCTGTTAAATTCACATTTACGTGTAGATGAGGTGTAGAGGAGAGGCAGAGGGCTGCCCTGTACGCTGACCCTCATTAACACCCCATGCCATCAGCATTTCCACTGCGGGCGGGATGCTTACTCACCTTTCACACATTTAAAGACCAGCTCAGCTCGCTTCAGACACCAGGGAATGGTCATCTCCTGGAGGTGGAGAAGAAGGGAACGCAGGTAGATAAGGAGGTAGAGAGGGAGAAAAAGAGAGGGGGGAGAGAGGGAAAGGAAAAGGGAGGAAGAGAGAAAAAAAAGAGTGAGAAGGGAGAAGCAAAAGAGTGAAAGAGAGAGAATTATATAGCCAAACTCCAAACTTGCAGTTTTTGCTGTTCTAAAGTGGGGCTCAGCTGAGCCAAGGCTGGTGGCACACGGTTCATCTCTTTAGATGAAAAACATTTTCTGAACACTGAGCATTCCTTAGTCTGTGGTCAGGCGGTCGTGATGGATGGCATTAGCTTCCTGCTAACTATACTGGAGACCAGAGTCAGTCTGGCCTGCACACAGCTGCTTCTAAATCACACGCCAATGCCGGCAATACAGGGCACTTAGAGATGACACTTGATTTTATGATGAAATTGAGCAGCATAAATGAAAAGATTTCAAAATATCTATAGATTTCTATTTTATTCACAAGACATACCGATAAATGATGGATTCAACAATTTATTTTTTATTTATTATTTTTAACTCCATCTAAAAAGGCAACCTCATTAAAATACTCAAGAACAGATCAGTAAGGTAATCTGACAGGCAATTTCTATGATTCAATGATTAGTTCTATGATTAGAAATTGGTAAAATTCTGCGATCTGGCAGATACGTCCAAGGAACTTGTGATGTAACATAACACCCTGAAAGGGGGGGGGGGGGGGGGGGGGGGGGGGACATGACATTTCACCAGACACATCAGGTTCATTAACTCAGGGTCTGTGGAGGACTGGACTCAGATGATCTTGGTTTGCTAATTACTGAAAGTTGGTCCTTTTTCTCTCTCTCTCTCTCTCTCTCTCTCTCTCTCTCTCTCTCTCTCTCTCTCTCTCTCTCTCTCTCTCTCTCTCTCTCTCTCTCTCTATCTTCAGAAGCCTTTCAAAGCTGTACAGTATCAGCAGGGATGGGAAACTGGTTTCTACCACACTAGTTGAAAAAAACAAATAGAGCACCAAGAGATGAAATGCATCACAGGTAAATGATCTGTGAACCATTCAAAGACCTGATTACCACGCCACGGTGAGCGTGCAAAGTACTGTGAAGTTAAACATGAATAATCTCCTACAAGACACTGCTACTGGCACATTAAAGGTTTATTTAACACAGAAGAATCTTTTTAAAATGAAAACACCACAATTATAAATAATGAAAGTCTAACCAATACTTTATCTATAAAATTCAGCAAGAAATATTGCAAATTTCCCTTACTCCTCAAGAGCTCGTGCTAAACCCTAAAACCACTCACTTTAAATCAGACTACAGACCACACAGCGACAGTCATCAGACTGTGCCATGCTGACTCTGTTGACTGTCTCTCCCTCTGACACGCACTGCTCTGAGCCAGATTCAGTCTAACAGCTTTCACAGGGAGCGTGGCTATGTCCCTGGGCAGCAGGGGGGTTGGGGGCGTGGTCCAAGGCAGTGAGGCGGGGCGGGGGCGTGGCCCAGGGCAACAACGCGAGGCGGGGGCGTGGCTCAGGGCAATGAGGCGGGGTGGGGCGTGGCCCGGGGCAAGGAGGGAGGGCGTGGCATGGTCAGGGCGGTTCTCACCTCGGCCATGTCGTGCACAAGCAGCAGCGGGACGGTGATGGTGGTGATGTCGTGCGTACAGCAAACTTTCAGGATGTTACGCAGGCCCATGATGGCCAGGTCTCGGGCCGTGAGGTTCCCCGAACGCACATTATCGTCCACGCACAGATGGAACACGACATGCACCTCTGACAGATTGGAATGGCGAGTGATGTAGAATTCACCTACAAAGCGGAGTCAAGCATCTCTGATTAGGGTGATATCAGGGGCTTTTAAGCCAGTCATACAAGACTTTCATAAGTGGGCGATACGCCCTTGGAGACGTTTAGTTTTACCAGGAAGAATGTTGGAAGGATTTCGCTCGATGTTCTTGTTTTTATCCTCATTTGCTCCAGATTTTGTCATCTCTATGGAACAAAGTCACAAAGTAAATGCAGTTTTATTTAGGATATGTGAAGCAAGTATAAATATTGGTATACAAAAGAAAATAAATTAGAAATTACATTATATCTAAAATCTGAGAGTCAAGGGCAGTTATGTTGTGAGTTGAGAGTCTACAATCTGACTAGAGTGAGCTGCAGTATCCACATGAATCACCTTACACACAGATTTAAAAATCAAATAAAGATTTATGAGATCCTTCATGCACCACTCAATTAACATATTAAATCACAATATTGCAGATAAACCAGGAAGCTGAAAAAACCTCAAGAAATTCTTCAGTGACTACCAGGGCATTCATTCCACATTCTGGCAAAATATTTAGACAGCCAGAAAAGAGCTGGATCCCATTTCATTGTTGCTGGCACCAGTATAAGGAAACGTAACACTCCCTGTGGAGCCCCTGAAGTTGGATATGCCATGGTGCATTGCAGGGATGCGAGTTTTGGATGGGGGGGATCCACCACCCACACACACACACACACACACACTCACACACACTCACACAGTTGCTGTGTCACTCACCCGGCTGTTCTTTTTGCTTGCTGCTGCGCTGAGCCCGGGCGTATAGCACCACCTGCTGGATGACTTCCAGCTGCTCAGACAGTCGGGGGAAATGGAAATCGGTGCACTCTTTTGAGACCGTGGCAAAATCTGAAACGACATGACCTTTAAGTAGCCAGTAAAGAAAAGACGCTCCTTCCTCTGCATTTCCTGTATACACATGCACAGGTCTACTGCGTTTTGCTATTCATTCATATCTAAATGCAAACGTCCTCTTCATAAACCGTTCCATCATGTTTTATGTACCACCTAAATTCTAAACACCCATTTCAAGCAATTATTAATATGATTTAAAGCCACTTCAGGTCTACTTGTAAAGCATCTCGACAGCGCAGAGTTGCCGACAGACACCGTGCTGTGTGCTAGGGGTGTACGTAGGGTTGCAGCGGTAACCGGTTTCACGGTATACCACGGTATTAAAATGCACGGTTATCATACCGTGTGCGTTTGCTTATTACCGGTAAAAAGCAAGCCAGCGGAGAAACTGACCCGCGCATGCGCAACTCCGCTCCGGTTCAGCTACTAAGCACACAGCAGTGAGAATGGCAGAAAGTGCATTAGACTTAACAAATTTTTTAACAAAAAAAAGCTTAACTAAAATCAGCGGCGAAAATGACGTAATCGCGGTGGCTCCGCCGGTGAGCGCGGGTCTCGCGCGCTGTCGATTCGCGAGGTCGTGCACGTCTCGAATTTTGTAACTTTGCGCGCGTCGCGCCTCAGCGCAATGAACAAAGTCATGTTTGCAGGGTTCATACACCTTTATAAGGTGGAATTAAAGCACTTGTACGTAACTTTAAAGGTCCGTTTCAATATTTCCCAGCACCTTAAACTTAATTAAGTTAAATATTTATACATATACTCAAAATAATTCGCTTTTTATTAAATTATTTAATGGTTGTTTATTTTCAAAACGCCCAGTCTTAACGTCTTCACGTTCTCTCGTGTTTCGTCCTGGAATTACAAGAGGCTCGTATTTGTTAACGTAATACAAAAGAACTGTGCCGAGTCGCGCGCTACGGTCACTAGTGAAAGTGTAAATCCATAGATTTTTAAGGTCCTTGCTTTCACTGGATGTGAAAGATGCCATTAATTTACATGCGTTCATTTTCAAAATTTTACGTGCCTGTTTTTCATATGTTAAAACCAGACTCGGTGTGAAAGCCTTAAAATAGAAATCTCTATTGTGAGGGTCATGTCAGAAATAAATCCTCTCTTTCTGCAGTATCTGGTTATATTCTAACTTGGCAGTACAACGGACGTTTACAACAGTTGTTGATCAGACACTGACCCAGGTTGAGTTTATCAGATATTAAATAATTTAAAATTAAATAATTGTACTGAAATCCATGATTTAGGTTTATCTAATTTTGCAGTATTTATTTAAACATGTGTACAGCTTATTTTTTTAAAGGAGACATTTTGTATACAATAGTTCCAGGTTTCTACAATAAATAGTTAATTGAACAAAAAAAACTTGTAATTTCTTTAAGGGTCAGTGTATCTTTTAATAATATACAAACTAACTGTGATACCGTGATAACCGTGATACCGCGGTATTTTCTGAGACGGTTATCATACCGTGAAAATCTCATACCGTTGCAACCCTAGGTGTACGTGGTAGGGAGTGCGTGCCTCTTTTGATGCCGCTGTAGGAGTTGACCCGGTTGTCCACGAGCAGGACAAGGCCACAGAGTGAGGAGGAGTACAGAGACAGGGCCGTCTGCAGGCGGCGGAGCTTGGCCCCCCCGCTGCCGTGGTGACGGTGCTTACAGAAGTCCAGCACGTTGGCACGCAGGAGCCGCAGGTTGTGCATGGTCTTCAGCTGAGCTCCTGAAGGGCCAGGACGAGGGGAAACACGCCGAGTTAGTACGCCGAAAGACGCGCAGGAGAAACGGGAGCCACGCTAGCTTTGACAAATTTAACAATGCCAACATTTCTGTGGAGTTTCTGTGGTTTTTAAGTTTTGTTCGTGAGAAATTACTTAAACATTATCTTTTCATTGTCATTGAAAACTTTGTGTATATATACCAATGTCTATAATCACAGCTAGATGGCTAGAATAATTCACATTAAATGAAAGTTTTCTTGCTTTCGTTATTATTAGCACAGATGTGACATTACTCATCAAACCATACTTTACTGATTTAAATAGCTTCTAAATTGTTTTCGTTCTAAAAGATTTTATATTCATTAAATGTAATTCAAAGCAGCACAAAAAAAGTGAGCATTGTTAGATTCTAAAATTGAAACACAATGATGATCAAACACAATTCTAAAATTGAAGATTCTACAATAGCACACAAACACAAGCACACACACACAAGCACACACACACAAGCGTCATAGTAAACTGGATCATGCCCGCTCTAGCATGAGCAAACATCAGGGACATTCCCAAGCATACTGCAAACCCACTAGAAGCCCACAGAAATTACTGCGACGGCATGTATAAAAACACTTGCTAGAGAGAAAGTATTTTTATACACACACACACACACACACACACACACACACACACACACACACACACACACACACACACACACACACACACACACACACAGTCTCTCTCTCTCTTTCTCAAACTGTAAAAAGGAGGTGCCCCAAGTTTCCATGGTGGCAGCATACCTAAGTGAATGGTGAAGCTCTCTTCCAGCTGTCGCTGCTCCTCGAAGAGCCCCGCCCCCAACTCCCCGGCCTCCGCCAACTGCCCCTGCTGCACCTTAATCTCCTCACTGCAACACAGAGCAGTGACCCTTAATCTCCTCACTGCAACACAGAGCAATGACCCTTAATCTCCTCACTGCAACACAGAGCAATGACCCATAATCTCCTCACTGCAACAGAGCAATGACCCTTAATCTCCTCACTGCAACAGAGCAATGACCCTTAATCTCCTCACTGCAACACAGAGCAATGACCCTTAATCTCCTCACTGCAACACAGAGCAATGACCCTTAATCTCCTCACTGCAACACAGAGCAATGACCCTTAATCTCCTCACTGCAACAGAGCAATGGCCCTTAATCTCCTCACTGCAACACAGAGCAGTGACCCTTAATCTCCTCACTGCAACACAGAGCAGTGACCCTTAATCTCCTCACTGCAACACAGAGCAATGACCCTTGATCACCTCACTGCAACACAGAGCAGTGACCCTTAATCTCCTCTCACTGCAACACAGAGCAATGGCCCTTAATCTCCTCACTGCAACACAGAGCAATGACCCTTAATCTCCTCACTGCAACACAGAGCAATGACCCTTAATCTCCTCACTGCAACACAGAGCAATGACCCTTAATCTCCTCACTGCAACACAGAGCAATGGCCCTTAATCTCCTCACTGCAATAAATTAGCAGTGCACCTTAATATCCTCATCACAACACATACCAAGACATTGCATCGTAATCCACAATGCCATCACACATAGGGCACTGCATCTTAGTACCACTAAGTGTGAACACACTATACCTTAATCTCCTACCTGCAATCCAGAATACAGCAATTGAATCTCTTCATGGCAATGCAATTCAAAGTGCGGTTTTTTAATCTCACTTGCACCTTGTACCTTTGTCCTTTAACACAGGCCACAGAACAGAACTGTACTAAATGCTGTACTAAAAGTAAGGCACCATTGGAATGGAGTTCCTGGGGATCCTCTGGATAAATTATTTTTCCATTAAATGTATGGCAAAATGAAAACAAAACTTTGCCAAGACTAAATACCATCATTCTATAATTCTGCATATAGGACACTTTTGTCGCACACTCTTCACTCGACTACAGGTTCAGATATAAACGCCACCACCTTCAAAATGAATGAAGTCCACCGTGCACTCGGGAAAATCAGAAACATTAGCATGTAGCGTTTTAGAAACCCTTGTGATAACCCAAGCTGCAGTGGTGAACCACAATCATTTCTAAACACTACAGCTCTTATTAATGCATTTCATCAATAGCCACCAGCATCACTTTCAACTGTCCATTCTACCATGTGGTGTAACAGTGGTCACATTTTTTTATTACTGTGGTTCCCTGGGGTCAGAGAAAGTTCTTTAAGTCTTAAATGCACTAATGCCTAGATCATTAAGCTCATACATTTGCCAGACTAAGAGGCAACAGGATAAGTGTTTATTTGCCAGTAGGGAGGAATTAGGCCCAGGAAGTCAAGATTAGTCCTTTATCACATTTACAAATAGGCTCTTAGCTTCCTGGAAAGCCGGTGAACGCAGGTGTAAACACTGCACCGACACAAGACGACACGGCCAACACCTACGTGATGGTGCTGTTGTTAGGGTTGTGGAGGTCCTGGTGCAGTTTGATCACCCACTCCTGGTACTCCTGTTTCTGAATACCTGTAACCTGCTTCAGCTCATTGCCCCACTTCTTTTCCAGGTCCTAAACACCAGGCCCAACAGTCAGTACCAGGAACACAGCCAGAGCAACATTACCAACACTGCTAATAATCACTGCACGCCACCAGGGGTCAGTGGGTTGTGTGTAAATACCTCTACAGCACATTTACGTGCAATTGAAATATATGAACAATCTAGTACTTTGACTACACTACATCTAATTATTCATTCGTATCATTTAACTTAATTTACATTTAGCAATGTGCAAATGCGTTTCCCTTTAATGTATTGTATATTGTTGTTGTGCCTTCAGCACAGAAAAGGAGAGAGGTGGGTAAAGGACAGCTTAGCAACACTAGAGCATGATGTGCACTGGCTATTGTATTATTAAAACCAGTATGACTCAGTGCAAGTGCCCACCAGGTCATATTACTGTAGGAAGAGTCCCATATACTGCACTGAGAGACAGGCAGGAGCCTTTTGCTGAGTCACGCCCTCGGCCGTGGTCTTACCTGCTGAGCGTCAAAATGCTGCGATGCGACTGTATTGACATCCTGGTCACTCATGGTCTTTCCCAGCTCCTGCATGACTTTATCCATTTCTGCTGCCTGCCTGTTGGTGGGTGGTCAGGTAAACATCAAAACCTCCTCATAAACCCTTTGCCATGTCAACTCCAACATCTGATAAAAGCGTGAAGCTCAAAGATAAACAAGACTGCACATGTTACAGTACTACAGTACTTATATTTGTGTTAGATTTTCACCATTTGGCAGACACCTTTATCCAGAGACTTATGTTTATTAGTATGACAGTATGTGTGCTCCTTGGGAATCAAACCCATAGCCTTGGTGTTATTAACATGTCATACCACAGAGTGAACAAGATGTAGCGGTTTAACCAGCAGCAGTTGCATGACTGGCCAGCATCCCACAGGCCACCAACCTCTCCTGAAGTTTCTTGAGCTCCACGTCCCTCTCGCCGATGAGCTCGGACACGCTGACGTAGTAGCTGTGCTCCAGGTTGAGCAGAGTGTCGGAGGCCGGGGAGTGGATGAGCTGGTGGTACACGTCTGCAAAGTCCTCGTCCCAGCTGGTCTCCTCAGGTCGGGCATGCTCCAGAGTGGTCTGAAGGTGGACAGGACAGAGAGTGGTTCAGAGGAGTTTCCAGTTTCCACAAACACACAGGGAGCTTTTACTTTCCCTTGCGCATTGAAGTTTCACAACATAACTGCCCTTGATGGCCTACAATAAGAAATAGGAAATTCCTTAACTGACAAGCATGACTAAAGATTCAAGTACACAATTCCTGTGGATCTGCAGCATCATGGGTGTATATTACTAATACACTAGCGCCACTTACCTGACACGTTTAAAACTGCTAAAGCTAATATGATTACGCTAACACAGATGGGCACTTGGCAGTGTTTTTGAGAAGGAGTATTCAGAAACCTGTTTTGAAGACACCCATGGGTACTGGGAGATTGGCGTTTGGGCCAACCACTAAGGTCAAATCCAGGTTTGCATACATGGTCCACGAAGGAGAGCATTTACAGGGTCAACCAGTTGAACATTACAAGGCTACATGAGCAGCTGTAAATAACAAAGTAAACAAGCTGCTGGAGATGACTCGTGTGTATTTGTATACGGCCGCAGTAAAATGTTAATGTGCTCCTGCAGGCCCGCAGAGCCCTGAACCGACAGCACTTTACAGGAAAGAGAGAGGAGGAGGAGGAGGCCTTCTTTTAATAAGCATGACAGAGCAAGTGGCAGCAGAATTTAAACTCTCGACACTTTGCAGTTCTTAAAAGTGGATATAGGATATTCTGTTTCAAAAGAATTTCTTGCATAGGCAACTTTGATTCAAAACGGACTGAAGCATCTCCTATACAATATATGTCAAAAAGCTCACATTACGCTTCGGAACCTCAGTTTGATAGCTTAAGTGTTGAGGTGCCACAGTTAAGTACTATAACTGACACAGAGGCATGACTATATTTATCGTGTTTTGCACATCAAGAACACAGTAATGTCTCTACTACTGGTTCGCCAAGCATTTAAATGGATATAGATACTGTAACGTCCTTTTTTTGGTCATTTATTTATTGTACACTTCCAACAGCCACATTTTGTGTACTCTTTGGACGGCATGACATTTCATTCTTTTACACTTATGCGCCAAAAATATGCCCAATTACATAAACACGTTTTACATTCATATAAGATCTAATTTCAAACTGTTTTAAAAATACACTTTCTCATGTATCATATTTTATTGCCACTCCTATGTTGTAATACATGTTACAACACAGTTCGTGTGAATACACTACCTCTCAGCTTTACACCAACAGCACATGTCTGACTTTCTCATGCCTCAAAGCCCAACAGGCCAGATTATCACATGAAGAAATAGACAATATGAGCAACCTTGGGAGAGCCAGTAGTAAAACAGTGGTTGGACCTTCCAGGGAGGAACCCTGCCTGCACTGGGTAACTAAGTAATGGCTGCCATACAGTGAACACTGTGAATGACAGGGTACTTTACTTAGCAACAGATCATCATCAGCTAATATACAACTAGAATTAACAAGAGCAACACCAGGACCAATGGCTATGTCTTTTCCTGTCTGCTCAAACTTTGATTATTCCTACTTGTCTCTAACATAACAAAGGAAAAAAAAGACCATCATATCAGTACTGTAGATAGGTATGTAATGGTTTAATATGTCTGCATATGTTCACTGAACAGTTCATAGAATAATAGAATTAAAACTGTACAACCTTATGGGGTTTGTGTTCATGGGGGCAGCACTAATTTGTATAACTGTGGTTATATTTAAATAGAATCACTAAGAATGGTAATAGTTAAATCAGTGGAAGCTACACAAATATCAATTAGGCAACATTAGCCACAACACATTCCTGTAACTGAGCACATTTACAGGGATTAGAGCCCCTAGAAGTGCAGTGTCCTCACCTGAGTATATGCCTTGGCCCATAAGTTTGTCAGTCTGTTAATGTCAACTTCTCCACTAGTCAGTCTTTGTAGTGCTGCTTCTGCATCCCGGTCGTAATCTTCTAACGTTTCTCTCTCAATGAAAGACAGAAGTCTGTTCTTTAAGTCTGAAATAAAACCAGAATATAATGGTAACTTTGCAAAGAATGGAAAGAGTAAATGTTCAATATTATTAGCCTTGTTTTTTTTTTTATAATGAGGATAATGACATAAAAACTTAATTTCTACAGGAACTAATAATGTCAACACACTGGTCAAATGATTCTTACCATGTTCTACAAAACAAGGGATTTTGTGAAGCAGCATGAGTCTCCCATGGAGATCACTGACATTTTCTTTAACGGGGAACTGAAGGGGAACTTTAAGGACACAATGATTTCTTCCTGCCTTGAACTCGAACACAAATTCTTTCTCAGTTGTGTTCGTTTTACCTTTGACTTTCCTCATTTTCTCCTGTAATAAGCCAACAAAGAAAACAACGTATAGTGTTGCTCGCAGAAATGAACAGAGTAGACACCACAGAATTGTACTTTCTGCATTTTTGACAAGCACTCACACTCGTTGACAGCTAACGTGCATCACCTTTATAAGTAACTTAGCTATCGAGCTAAGATAGAGATAGCTAAGATAGCTAGCCTGTATGTATTAAAGAAAACCATAACAAATCACATAATTAAAACAAAATCATTACCGTTTGACGGTACATAAGACTGAAGTCATTAACGATTAGCGACATCCGCTTAAAATGACCACAGCTGGTTATAGCCAGTCAGCTAGCTACCCAGCTAGCTAAACAACATCTACTGCTTAACATTTAGGCTAACACGGCTAGCAAGCACATCCATATAACAAAGCAAGCGTATCACCGAGAAGATAAAAACTGCTGTAACAATGTAGTAGTTGCTGTTAACAATAATGCCGCTGTTCAGACATTTTAATTGCAAACTGAGTTGTGACTGACTCACCATTGATTCACTCGCTTCACATAACAGTTAGTCGCATATTTGTAATGGCAGTTTCGACACAAAAGTCATCCAGCTTTCTATTAAGTGAGAACTTATCAAACATTTGTCACAAATCTTTATTTTAACTGATTAGGTTGTATAGATTAATTAGACTACTCGCCCCGCTGTAAATTTTCAGATTAAATGCAGACTGAATTTAGCGAAAGTGTTATAATTCACAAAGATGCGAAAAAGGTTCACAGTTGATTAGTGAACTATATAGTTTTTTTCTAGTTTCCACGGAACAAGGTAAAGGATTTCCCAACTCATTTAATTATTAAAACGGAGAAGACCCCTGTAAAAACGCATGATGTGTCGGACGCAGGTAGTGCGTCTCATTTCTTCAACATCTTCAACGTTACTGACAAGTTGCCAAAGGTAAACTGATGGACCAGCAGTTGAACAGTCATGTGTGGAGGTATCTCTACTGTACAAGCCACTAAAGTAATGTAAACTGATTCTTGCGTTTACACATACCTTTACACAAATTGTAGGCAAATTAGTGGCATAAACCGTCAAAATGCCTAATTTTATTTGGAGATGCAGTAGCCTATTTTATATGTGGCTAGTTGAAATGGTTCAGAGTACTTTAAAGGAGTTTAAAGGAGGTGTGCGTATGTAAATGTACTTGGACGGCGCAGTGTGTGGCAGCTTGGCCCTTGAACGCGCCCCCGCCACTTGAGATCACGCTCGTACTTGCAGTGGAGTATATTGAGAAAAAAGATACACAACTGTGTCTGGAAACTACAAACAACTATCTTCGAGTTTCCGAAGATGAACGCTACTGACCTAACGATGGACAGACAGTAAGTAGTTTTGTAAGTAGCAGTAGTCTCGTGTCTTGTAACTTTAAACCGATGTAACTTTAAATGTGTAGTTTCGGTGTTTGATGTGTGATGAGGCCGGATTTAGATTAATATAGGTCTAATGCACGACTATAGCAAGGGTATCTTAGAAAGCTCCCTGTATGCTTACATCTGTTCAAGCATTACTGAACAATTTACAATTTTGGAAATGTGGTACAATATATTTTATTTCTGACGTGAATCTACTTTTTGCCACCTGGGGTCAGTAGTTGCCAACAGACTTCAGTTCTTTTACAGTATACATGATCTCAAATGACGTCTAACGGAATCTCCAGGGGAATTGCTATAGCGTTTATTAGATATGATTTTATGATCAGGCTGCATTGCTGTGGTATTAATAGTCTTATACAATGCTTAAATTAGTTTACTGATAAATATATAAGTTTCTTCTTGCAGAAAGCTTACAAGAGAAATGCTGGAGACACTCATAAACGAGAGAAACCAAAATGTCCCACTGCTGATAAAGGTAGGTCCTCTTTATTTTGATGGTTTAGTGCCAGCTGAATCCAATATAAAGTGTTCAGCTATTAAACAAAGGTTAGGCGTCACTGTGTGTGTTCACTTGACAAATTTACTAGCACATGCTTTCCACTGAACTCCTGTATCTACACGCTTTCACCCAGGCTGTTTTTTAATGCTCTTTCTAAATCACAAGACCAATTGTCTCAACATGTTATCCTACAGATTAAGCCAGATGTTAAATTGAGAAGGTTTTTGGCGGTGCACCTTCCACAAAATGCTTCTTCTTCTAACCAAAAGCATCCTTAAAGTCAAAACCCTGTGTCCTCCAGATGAGAACTCAACATACTGTGTTCTTTTGAAAGTTTATGTACACCCCTACTCATTCAATGACACCAGATAACCAGTCTGACTCTGTATTTACTTGTAGAGCAGGAAGTGCAGAGTTGCTCTTAGCAAAGAGATGAATGTGGTCGGTATATCAGCTTCGTTGGCTGACTTTCTCTTCAGTCAGCAGTAATGGACCTGAATGCAGGACAGCACAGCTGGGAATAAGAGCCCCATCTAGCCAGAGGTGTAGAATACACATAAACAGAACAGGTACATTAGAAGTGACAGTTTTATTTTGGGTTTTTTTTTTCTTCTTTGTAGAATTTTTACTGAGGCTTTAGAATTTTGATGCTATACACTTTAATTCATGGTCACATCATAAACAGTGCTCCAAGTCATGTGTCATTTCAGTCGTGCCAGTTATACTAAGTTCAAAGCTAACGTGGGTTTGTGCGTTGGCCTTTACACGTACATAGCTCAGTGAAAGAAAGGAGAGGCAGAAAAGACCTTGAAGCTTTTTCAGTCTCTGAGAGGACCCAGCTTTTCTGAACAGAGTGTGCTACCATGGAAACCACTGGCACTTTGGTCCAGGGGGCTGTGCTTTGTGCTGTTCTGTTGGAGGTGTTATTTTATTTCCGTCTCCATTGACGATAACAGGATTTCTAAGAAGGTGTTAAAACAGTGGGTAGCACTGTGTCTGTTTATAGAGGGTACTCTCTCACCACGTAGTCATCCCACACTAATGTGTTTCACATTCCTCTGATACTTTCTCTATGCTTTCTCAGATACTTCCTCTATATAGAATATCCATCACATAATATTCTGCCATTACTTTGCAGAAGACAATAACATTTAAGGTGTAAGATGATAACAGTTAATAATTTGTTGTAAATAGCTGGAAAGCTCTGATAATGTGTCACCCCTGTGATCGAGATACTTAGTGCTGGCTATGTCTGCAGGATTTTGATTAAGTTTTTTTTATATATAGAATAGCTTCTAGGTTTGTGACATTGTACTTCCATACACTGACCTTCCAAAATCATTCTGTTCAACTGGTACTTTTTAAAATCTATGTCCTGGTAGCCAGGATATTGTGAGCTAGCCAAGCCCATATATGTCCAACAGCCATGCAGTTTATAGCTTTATCTAGAGTGTCAGAGTATGAAACCAGAAATGTACACAATGGGGGAATGGACTTTTTATAGGCAAAAGTACCTGCAGTACACTGAGCTACCAATACCCCAAAAGATGGACCCCAGCCAGGAAGCCTTTACAATGATGAAGTTATCACCTGATAGTGTTTCTCACATGTACATAAACACAAAATCAATATGCACAATATTGGTTTCCAGCATCCATATTTATGTCAGGTCAATATTAATTTGAATATTGAATTAGGAAATATTTAACAAGTGACTGTTGTGATTCTTCAGTTCATAGCAAAACAAATGACTCCATGTTGTTATTCATCTTGGTTATGCACTTCTGCATACAGATTTCTTCTTCTTTGTATACATGATGGTTACCAGTACATTATTTCCATTGAAGGTGTTTGTGGGTGGATGGAATTAGATAATACAGCGTAAATAGTAATGCGTAGGATAGTGAAGACATTTAACAACAGAGAGTGTTAATGGATTAAACGTGAACTCGGACCAACCCTGTCTTTATCACCATCTGTCTCTGCATGTGTTTGCACATTAGCCATCTGATACACTAATGCTGTTGGAGTGTAAGGTATGTGTGTGTGTGTGTGTGTGTGTGTGTGTGTGTGTGTGTGTGTGTGTGTGTGTGTGTGTGTGTGTGAGTGAAAGAGAGAGCGAGAGATAACAATTCTCATATTACCTGCGCGAGTTCTTCAGCTGTCTGTTCTCCAGCACCATGGACAGCAGCATCACGCCATTAGTCAGCAGTCCATAGTACAAAGTCATCATTAGGGAGTTCAGACATGGGATGGATGGATGGATGGATTACAATTGGTGAAAACATAGGAGCCCATGTTAGAATCCATAAAAACTTCCATGTTACAGTTTCATGCTAATATTACCCCTTTTTAATGTATCTAAGAAATCAGAGGGGCATTTCTTCCAAATGTCCATTTTTTCTATGCAAAGCATCATGGATGCATGTATGCAATCTCACCGCTGATGTATAACTGAGCATGGGTAATAACCACTAGGCAGTACCAATCACACACTTGCTCAGACACACACACACACACACACATATAACATATATATATATATATATATATATATATATATATATATATATATATATATATATATATATATATATATATATATATATATATATATATATACACACACACACACACACACAAAAACTTGGTTGCTATCCTGTATATGGTCCGAGTCCCCTGGTGCACCTGCCTGTATCACTCATTGGCCCAGCCTCAGTTTGCTTCCTGTTTTGTGGCTAAGCATGACAGCTCCAGCCGGCTGTTTCACCAGATAGGGCTCACTCTCCCTCGCACCCGCACACCCTCACACTCTTCCTCATCTGCCTGTGCGGCTGCCACTTGCCACAGCTCCCCGGTGGATTCAACCTCACGGACAGGCACTACTGATCAAAGTAGTCATGGGCCCCTGGGTACACATGGAGGACAAGCAAAGAGAGCAGAGCAGAGCAGAGGTAAGACAAAAGATGGAGGGGGATGTTGGACAAGCCCTGTCTCCTGCTGAATTAAACACTGCCATGTCTCTCCCACACTACGAGATGTTTCCTAGAAGAAGCATGAGACATGGGAATGGAATGGGTGTTGTACCATTGCTGTTGAGGGAAACAATATTTTTAAGCAAATGAGAGACTCTAAAAATGTGCATGTATTTATGCTTTTTAAGTGCTGTTAGTGTAAGAGTATATATTTATGAGAAGTACACCCCTAGTATAAGTTGATTCTTAATACGTATAATCCGGGAAGTAGTGCAGAGTAAGAACTTCATTGGACAGTGTAACTACCTATTTTTTATGCTTATGACAAACTCCTGAATCTTAAAGTAGGTAAGTACCTTCAATAGTGACACTTTTATAAGACTGCCCTGTCTGTCCTGATATTTAGCCAGTGATGATTAAATAAAAACAGATGTTGTAAACATTGTTTTTTGTAACATATTTTTTGTTTAAACAAATGTTACCATTTTTGTCTTAAACACCTAAGGCACCGAGACAAATGAGACCGATTCATATTTTTGTTCCATGGTAGCAAATGAATGAGCAAAAAACGGTTTAGGTTTGTCATATCAATACTTTTTGTTAGATGGAGGTTTAGTCATTTAGGCATTAATTAGTGCATGTATTTTTGTTAGGCATGACACTATAAGCACCGGTTACTGAAATAGCAAGTGTGGCATGTTGGGATAGTTTTAGAAGGACATTAAAGAACAGTCACACCAAGAGAGTGCCCTCAGTTTGGCATGGGTCTCGGGGTAAAAAATCAGAAAGAAACTGAATTAAACAGTCTCTGGCTACACAAAGGATAAGAGCCTTTTGTGTGTCCATCTGGGGGAAGAAAATGAATGAATAAAATATGGGTCATATTGCCACTGTTGTGTGGGCAGGGATCATCATGTCTGGCCAAGACAGATGACCTTACACATGATGTAACTCATCTCTCCTCTTCTCAGAAAAGCTATTTTTTGTAAGCTCTCTCCATTTTATCCTCTGTCTCCTCCTGGTAACTAGCAAATTAGTTATTTTTTTTCCTGATTATTGCTAGCAAAGTAATTATTTTAGAAAAAAAAACTTGTATACTGCAGACATAGGCCTTCTGTGCATTTTTATATCACTTCACATGTATGTTATAGAAAATTCAAGAAAAAGTGTCAATGTACAACTTAAAACAATGTTCTCTTCAGAAGAAAAACAGCATGTCTATATACACAATTTAAATTCATAAATGACTGAGCTGTCTCACATCACTCTTTCACTCACTTTCCTCCTTAACCATGTACTGTTAAAGTATCTCTGGATCTCTCCCTGAAAACAAACAAGCACCTGTAGTGTAACTAAAGCTTTCATCTCCAGTAACGAGGCAGGCCGTGTCACAGGTGTAGTGATTGGCTCAGGCTCCAGAGCTCCACCGGCCTGCCTGTGTCTCGTGACTAATCCCCGTGGCCGTCACAGCAGTGCGCGTCTCCTCCCGTCGGCGTGTGCGCTTGGTGTCACCTGGACGGCCCATCCACACGTAGCACAAGTGGCCACGGGCGCTCTGACAGCCAGCCAGGTGATTGACCGCCAGCCCATGTCACGGAGTCAGCAGAGCGTAATGATATCCAGAGCCCTGCTGCCAACTGCCCTGTGATTGGCGGTTGCTGTGGCGTTAGCATTAAATTAGTCACTTTCAGCAGGATGCAAGTAGGTGCTTTGGAGAAGTCTGAGAGGAAGTGGTTAGCATGTTCTGCCATTTCCCCCTATTACTTATTGATTCTCAAGGTAGTCAAAGAGCTCACAGATCCATGTTGGGATTTGTTTGTGAAATATATTTTGTAGGCTTTTATTATTAGGTCTGGTTGTCGACAGTAAAACACATTCACATCATCCATCATTCACTGACCACAACTACTCAGACCCTTTGGTTCTGTTTAAGTGCTATCCACATGCCTTCTTATCAGCTCCCTAATTCTCCTCTAAGACTCCACAGAGAGGAATATGATCCCTCTAGGAAATGGCTGAGATTGCATTATGAAGGGGCAGAGCTAACTTTTCCCACTCTTTTCTGGTGCTGGAGCTAGTACAGTGCTGCGGTCTAAAGCTGGCGTGTGCTCAATTGAGGGGGGGGGGGGGGGGGGGGGGGTAGGATTTCATCTCCGCACTTCGCAGATGTTTTCAGTATCCCAGGGGAGGAAATATGACAGCCTGGGTGGATCCGTCTCTAGGAGACCGGAGCAGGGGAGGTGAGAGAACCCGGTGAGTCGCAGCTGCTCCTATGAGGGCTCTTAAAGGAGCTTCCCTGCCCTCCCTCTGACATCCCTCAAGCGGAAAGAGGAAGGCAGTGCTGAGAACCCCTGACTTGGTCTCCGGTGCAGGATGAATCCCTTGTGGCATCTCCACCACATGCCAGCAGGCTCCACCTGCGACTGCATCCGCCTGACTCTACCCAAGCTGGGTTCGTGGCACAGAGAGTCAAAGCGGTGCACCTGAAGACAGCTCTCACAGATCTGAGAACAGCGCTGGGTGTGAGGAGCACCCGCTGAGGTTTCTTCACCGGTGGGCTTCCCAGCTTGCTTCTGTTCGTGTTCCTGGGATGACAAGATTGATTTAGATGTTACAAAGGAAAGAAAAGCCTTGGGAGCAGGTGTAATTATGAGGAGCCCAGCCTGACGCACAGAGCTGTCGAACTCTCCGGCAGAAAACATCCCTTGTCAAAATGAGATGCAGCCTGGTTAACTAGTCGGCTATCTGAGTGCTTTGTGACGAAAGGTAGGCGTGGGTCCAACCAACATGGACTGGAAGCCCTGTCATGTGGGAAGATGGGACTTCACCAACCTGCTGTTGCTTTGACTTCCTCTGGAGCGTCTGGGGCAGCCAGAACCACAGACACAGGAGGGTGCAGCCAGAGGTAATGACGGCCACACCGGGCTGCCAAGAAACTGTGCTGTGTCATTGCATAAATTAATCATAAATGGTTGAAACAGCACCACAGACAAGCTATTCGCACATGTATTTTTTTAATGGTGTGTTTTGTCTGTTTCCTCTGTTGCTGAAATGTTGCTGAAATATGATGCTGTCGTCTGTGGTGATTCTTGATTTAAGACATTCATGTTGATTTCTACTTCCCTGTCTAGAGTCGTACTGAGACATTATATAATTTGGTTTCAGATTACAAAGATCTTGTCACTTCAATAATTAAAATATTGTCATTTTAAAACCATATTTTTAAGATCTAGTACATAGATTAGTCACCATGACAGGAGATGCAAGATTATAGTGTAACATGAGATAATAACATTGCTAATAAATGACTAGGAAGGTTTGCAACATCTGAGAGCAGGCTTGAGTTAATTATTTCATTTGTTAACTTTGAGCTGAATTATTGATTATTTCAGTATTATGATCCTGTTTTTTTCAGATTGAATGACAAAAATAATATCAGCTTGTTGTCACTAGCCAGTCAGAGCCTTGGATGATTAAAGTATTTATGGGAAATTGTCTATCCTTTATTACAAGGCAATAATACAAGGCAGTGCCAGTCATGCACTTGATTACTGTACAGATATCAAATGTGTTATCTGGAAAAACATGAACTCAAGAAAAAATGTAAATTAGTCTTATTATCATAATCAAAAATCTTGAAAACAGCTGGTATGAAGTGGTGCAGTTTACCACAAACATTTCCGTTGCTGCTTTCACAGTATGATTCATGAGGTGCCAGATCTTCCTCACAGAGGGGATGTAAATGGGATTAACATGAGCTTTAGGATGACGAGACTAGCATGAAATGTGTGTGTGTCATCTCTGAGCTTTAATGAAGGAGCACTCCATCAAGGACATTTCATCAGCATGCCTTGCTCTGATTACTGGAGTGCTTCAGGGTTACATAATAGGAACTGTAATCATTATCAGCCCCAGCTTATCTTCATCTGCATTTCTCAGTTGTCATGAGACATTTTCCTACCCCGCCCCACTATACACATGTTGATTCCGTGGTGTTTCAACAGCTTGCTGTTTATCTAGGAAAACTAGATACTCACAAGTGAAAACAGTTATCTCTGATTATATCATGCACAGATGTTAGACAGGGGCAGTTCCAGTTCCAAAGACAAATTTCAGTTGTACAGATATGCTTTAAAAAGAAAGCATTAAATACACTTGGCCATGCATTTAGAAACATATTGAATAGGAGGGTACATCAGTATGGCAACAATAGTAGTCTAAACAGTTCTGCAATTTGTTCTTAAAACAGGGTTCCTGGAGGAACCTTAATTTAGTAAAGAACCTTTTCATTTTATGTATGGTTCTGCAATTTTTTCAAAATGATTTTTATGCTTACAAGTGTTAATACCATCAGGTTAAACAACTACTGTCCTTTTAATATACATGAAATGTAGCAATATTACATAATGACATAATTATTATAATATATAATACACATTATTTCTTAAATCCTACAATTAAACCAGCAGAATTCATTCTCACCTCATTATTTAGCATTAAAAACAGACCTGAGTAGTAGAGCCCTCAGTAGTAGAGACCTGAGAAGCATCACTTCCTCTTAAACAGCTGTTTGTCACACTGTAGCCCATGCTTCATTCTATTTAAGTTGCCTTTTTCCAATTCAGTGGATGCAAGCAAGAAATTGTCAGTAAATGTGCAGAATAAGGTGTCTCCAATGAACCCGAGTTGAACAACAACAACAACAAAAACATTGGTAAGTGAGATTTAGTGAACTTCTGTGAAATATCTGCACAATGATAGGGAATTATGAAATGCCATAATTTAGTCAAGGTAATTTGCTAGCTAATGAAGAAATAGAAATACTGGTTGATTAGCTGGCTAGTTAACATTTTATTACAGCTAGCAAGTGTAGTTGAAAATTGAAAATTATGCGTAGTAATTATTAACAAGTTCAGTGAGCAATTGGATAGCCTTTACCTCTGTGTACAGGTAAATAGTTAGCTCAGAATATGTGGCCCCGTTCCATACATTTTATAGAGGTGAGGACTAAGGATTTTGGTAAAATAGCATCTCTGATTACATGTCCTAAGGTATATATATATGCACCTGTATATCATTGTCTAGTGTGTTCCTAAGATTGTGTCAAATAATTGCTTAGCATTATCTAACAGTTATGTGTCTGATCTGCTTTCCAGACATGAAATGGATGTGTAAAGTCACCTGATAGTGCCAGTGATGCTTGTGCCAGCTTGAAGCTGGACTGGAACATGTAACAAGCTTTCAACTGTTGGATGTTTAGATAATAATGATAGTTTCAGATTGTTTTAAAGTTCAAAATCTTTGCCTGAATTGTTTTCTTTCTGGGCAGCTGATTTCTCGTTTTTATATGGTGAGTGTGTTACAGGTCAAGTGTAATAATAATAAACAAAATGTTTGGAACATTTTTTTGTTTGGTGACTCCTGTAGGTTCCAGTACATTTAGTTTTTTGGTTAGCTGTTTAACTGTGCGGTATTGGTTCTTGGAGACACCAGTTAGAAGACCTTTTTAAGCAGAGAATCCACAAGAAACATTTATGCAGAAATTCAACAAATGTCCTGTTATTGTAAAGAATCTGTGAAGAACCAGTTAAGAGTTCTTTTAAGAACCAGAAATAGTTCTTTTAAGAACCAGAAATGGTTCTTTGTGACATCAACCAAAATGGTGCTTTAAAGAAATATTAATTGAAAGGTTCTTCGGAGAACCACAAACGGTTATTCTGTGGCATTCTGTGGTTATTCTGTGGCATTCTATGGTTATTCTTTTGCGTTCTGTGGTTATTCTGTGGCATTCTACGGTTATTCTGTGGCATTCTACGGTTATTCTGTGGCATTCTACGGTTATTCTATGGCATTGTTCCAATGTTCCCTTTTTTGGTTCCAGTTGGCACCTTCATTTTAAAAGGTCTTATTAACATAGTTCTCTCCCTGTATTTAAAGTCAATTAAACATGAAAATCAATAAGAACACAGGAAATATAAACCCTCAGCAAAGGCAACATACAATATATTGAACATATTTTAGGAGCAAAAGGAATTAACTTGAACATGGAACAGTCTGATATGTCTGCCCCATTTGTTTTATTTGGTTTCCTGTGTCTACGTTTAGGACTTGTGTGACATTCTGATGATGTTTTAGGTAAAATTTATGCAGAAATCAACATCAAATGAATACAGCACCACAATAATCCAGGGGGATGTTACATGTTTGAGTGTGTCAGTGATAAATATGCAAATAAATCAAGGATGTAAACAGGATAGTAAATGTATATTAAACAATATAACGCATGTGAGGTGCTGAATCAAACATTACTTCAAGATAATCCATATTAGTTGAATGCTTAACTAGAGCTCAGTTAGTCATTAAACATTAGTCCTAAAACCAGAAAACATAGGTAACTGGTATCAGTTAATATAACCATCCCTGTATTTTTATTTTTATTTTTGTTGTGAGTAATATAATTTAGTTATTGACTTTACCCACAATAGATTTTCTCCAAATAGTTACAAAACTGAATCATTAAATTAACTTCAATTTTACATGGAAATGTTGCACATCGATTGTATCAAGGACATGTTGCTAATTTAGGTCTGTGCCCATCTTAACTCTACACAATTCATGTGTTCACAAATCCGATCATTTATCGAGATTAAAACATTCTACAGGTCTAATTTCTTGGTGTAGCTCAAGTGTCCACACATACTACTAGCAGAGTCCTTGCCAAATAACACTTTCCTGCTTGATTTTTATTTAGAATAATGTGGTTCGTGATGCTCTTAATGAGTCATCTTGTATAATATGTTGGCGCCTTTTCTGCCAACTTCTCACATGTGCAGTTTCTGTGTAGTAGGTGTGTTTCAATGGAAGGTTCTTGGCCCCTTACTATTTTTTTTACCTTTGGCAAGTGATTCATCTCTTGTGGGCAGTAGTTTAAGTTGTTCAGGAAAAAATGAAACAAACTATTTCCCTTTGAAGGTCTTCCTTACATTTTCACTTGATAACTACCGATTGCAGTATTTATATGTAATTTCTAACTTTCTAACGTCCAACAAGTTCGTGTGTCTTAGAAATCGTTCTGGATTCGAAGTTCAACTATCAAGTTTCGATTTGGGTACACTTTAAATAGATTACATTTCTGGTTTGTGAGCCACGTTTTGGATCTATCCGTTGACCCCTGTCTCTGCCTGACGTTTTGAATTACAGACCGCTTAAGTAACGATGTAGTGATGGATAGAATTTATTACAGTCGCGTTTCGCCCGTCGTTCCTTGACCGCTGAAACTCAAGAGAGAAGACGCAGCCGAACTGGTTTGAGGAGGCGGTGCCGGTGCGAGGAAACCGTGACCCGTAACGCTACCGAACCACGCACCTCTATGTAAAACTCACAGCAGGGCTGCTAGAGTGTCAGTCTCCATGTCCTGCTCGGACAATGTACTATAACGGATTTAGACCCCTGTTTCTCGGCTCGTCATGTTATGTGCAAGCGCGGCGATAGTGTTCGGTAACAGGAAAGCAGACCACGAAAACGCACCCGTTATACAGTCGGAAAGCAAAGCGCATTCAGCTTGAAAACCCTGAGCAGGTGGCACATCTCAGAGCAGGAGAACAGCTCGCCTCCGTTTAGATCTCCTGCTGACGTAAGATTTACTAAGGAGCCCTGACAGTTTGGGGCTCTTCTACTTTATCTGTTAACGAGGTTAAAGAATATACGGAACTTTAATGATAGCAATTAAAATATGTTTCTAGAAGTATGCAGCTACGTTTTATAGCGATCGACGTTATACTTGTACTGTATGACTTAAGTATCCACGTGTCTTAATCGTCAAAGGGGGCATGTTTCCTGAAATCAACAACAAGGTAAGGTGGCTTTCTTGTCATGTGGGAAATGTGCGTTTCAAATGTGTTTTAAAATGTTTATTTTATAAAGTTGATCGGGGCGTAGTACATGCAGACATGTAATCCTTAAATACACACTTTTATGGGTGGATTTTGTTACGTAGAGATGACACTGGAGCTGAGCTGGAACGTCGTGCGAGGTAGCGCATATTATTACAAGGTTATTTCAGTGCGCCTTCTTTTACTGTTGACTATCCTGCTGGAACGTCCACTATCTTGGATTTTGACACCGGTCCTGGGTGTACCGTTGGTTAGGGCTTCACAGTTCCTCTTAAGTATAATAAAAATATATATATGACCTGGTTTTGATATTATTACTATTATTATTTTGCTCTGAGGGCCTGTCGGCCTAAGTGACTTGTTCCCCTGACACATTTTTGGAACATTTTTGGCAAGTGATGTGATCACTCAGTGCTGTCAAAAACCACAGGCCAACTGTCCAACTATCCATCATGCGCTTGAAGGCATTGGAAATAAATTACCCAACGTTCCCACTATATCATAAACACCAAGACCGTGGGGTGCTGGAAAATATATTTGCTATGCTGTGCTTTTAATTATACCTGTGTTTCATACAATTTAGTAAAGCATAGCCCCTTACAAGTGCTTTACAGTTTTACAGTGTATTGTAAAATTTGATTAGTTTAATGTTGCCAGTTGGTTTAAGGAAAATTTGCCTAAGGTGATTTGAGCTGTGGGAAAAAGCTGTAACTGTCAGTACAAAAATAACAACAAATGAATAAATTGTACCTTTAAGTATTATCATAAACTCATCAAAGCAGGTTGAACAGTTCATGTTCTTTGAGTTGTACATGCACTGATAGACTTAAGAATCAATAGAGTCGTTAGTCAGACCTTCACTTGAATTTGCGCATATCAGCACTATTTACCTGTTTTATTATTGTTTCACATTAGGTGAAAAAAAGGCTGAGTTCAGCTACTTTTCTCTCAGGCTACAAAGAGGAGCTTACTGAATGCATTGTGAAAGCATTTTCCTTAGAGCGGGCATTGCTCGCACTGTTGTGTAGCATAAATCAGTTAGCTGGCTTAGGTGAGGGGTGTAACGAATGAGAGCTAAGAGGCGGACACAAAAGCTGAGAAGAGCAGGGTTTAATGGCTGGAGTCTTAACATAGGGGGTAAGAGAGTGACGAGGCATACTAATAAAATACAAACTATCTCAAACCAAGAACTGATAACCAGACAGGATGACTCAGAATACAAAAGACAGAGGAAAAACAAATACAAGAACTCAGAACAAGGCCAATAAACATAGAACAACTTACAAGGCAGGAATACGAACAACCAGCGATTACTAACACAATGACTTCCAAAGAGGGACTCAAACACAGGGAGTACAAGTACCAAACAAAATCAAGACAAACTAGAAACACCTGAAATCAAGGAAGGAGGGACAGACAAGACAAGGTGAACAACAGAAGACACGGACCGGACTATCTGGGGAACGGATCTAAACAAGGTTACACAGAAGACAGGACTGACAGCGGGACGGGATTCATATGTGACAAGGGGTTTCCCTCCATTATGCTTTGCCTTGCATAATTATCCACGTAGCGATTTCAGCTCCAAGGTCCAGGCAATGCCTGAACAGTATCACAGTTGTTCATATTGCGATGTGTTTTGACTGTGTTTTGACTGTGTCCTGCAATGCACAGCTGAGCTCATACAAACTGAATGGCTGTTCTCATGTTGTCAGGTCTGCCTTTCTGTTCCTGTCACTCCTGCACTGCATTGTTAAAATTACAAGCTGGATCAGCTGTAATTGTGGTCCAATTTATTACATGTTAAAATTGGACGTGATTAATTTGAGAATTAACATTTTAAATAACTTTTCTTTCTTATTTTACATGTTTATGTAAATCATCCTGTATGATTTCTTTCCAAACCCTAATGTGTAGTAAGTGTAACTAAGCTAAGCCCGTATCTCCCTCAAGCTAGCGCTTCCCCTTTTGAGGTCAATATCCCTCCAAGCCAAATACCTTGTGTGTTTCAGGAAAAGTACTTAAGCTCTTGGATTAAGGGCATGAGAAGCACCTCGTTCGTGCAGCATATGCCATGTCATCACATTACAAATCTCTTTTTGGTTTGTGACATTGGTACGATTGAAATGCTTGCATATATTTGAATTGCTCTGTCTTCTCTGTGCAAGCCTTCCCTTAACCCAGAGACTCTTGCGCAAAGGGAGTCAAATTTCAGTTCTGGAAGGTAAAAGTACTTTCACTGATTTACTACACTGTATGCTATACCAATTTTATCTCTTAAACCTTTCATCCTGTTAACATGTCCTTTATGATTCAGGTTTGTATGAGCACAGAAAACTGAGCTGTGTGTGAACCCTCTGGTACTAAGTGCAAAGTTCAAATAGTGCCTGTTAGTCTTGGGATTTGAATCTGTCTTTATGCTGCCTATCAGCACTACATACATGTAGTCCCTGTGATTAATAGAAGTTTACTCTCCTCCACACGTGCACCATGATTCATCAGGAGTCTCATAGGTCCCACTGATACACTGATCCCTCAGCAACAGGGAGGTTGAAGTTGTAATGGGAGAGATGGACTTGTCTGAAAGCCTCTGCTTTGACAGTATTTTTTTATTGCAGATTCACTTTAAATTGTGCACGGTCAGTTTTAGCATAACAGATTTATTCGTTGTACTTTAATGTTTTGTGCAACAGATTTAGTCCTCTTCAGCAAATATCAGTTGTGGTTTCGGGGGGAGCAGTAGGGGGCTTGTGCCTCCATGACAACAAGCTTGGCTCCCCCTCTATGCTCCCCCTAAATGAGGGGTATGTTTCCTCAGGCTTGCAAACACACGACCTCTGTAACACAGCCACCTGCCCCAGCCTGGCCCCCTCCATTTCACAGGTTAATATTGTACTGTAATAACCAATAATGTAATAACCAATTTAAATTACATTATAGGACTAATGACTTGGAAATCTGCTGGTTACCACTTTGGTAACTGGCTCACACACTGTACAATACCCACAGTCATGTAGTGGACAATGCGATAACAAAATGTCCACGTCTATTCTTTGGAAACGCTGCAGATCTCGGCTCCTCTCTGGAAATCTTGTGATTATGAACAGAGACCTTTATGAGCCATGCAGAGAGCTATTTGTGGATTCCAAAGAGAGAGATGATTCCCTAGGTGCTCACACAGCTTCCCACACAGTGGGGCCTTTCTTCGAGGGACATGGACGCCTACCCACTCACTGCGTGTTCTGTCTGTTGGTGTTTGCAGGCGGCCAGACCAGAGGGTTTTCCTCACCCGCAGAGGCCTCAGGTGGAAGGTACACGCCTGGGATCCAACCGCAGTCTCTCCCAGGTACACCGCGTAAATGTACAGTGGTACATTACAGTTCTGCCCACGGTGCAACACCCTGAAATAGACTAGCACCTCTCTTCAAAAGCTGCTTCGGGTTTAAATAGATTCTTCTGGTATACTTCAGCCGTCTCTCTCTGACGGGGTGAGCGTTCCAGAGCTTCTATGGAAGATGCTTGTGTGAAAGGTACACTATGTAAAATTACAATTTAGAAATTCAATAGAAGTTAATATTAGTCAGTATGGAATGTTCCACATGTTCCAAAGGCTGGGGGTGGCCTATGAGACTAATAAATGCCTTCCCATCATGCAGTTCTAGGGAACCAAACTGGAGGTTAATTCCTGTTTTTAAACCATGTGATCGTCCTCAAAAGTACCAGTCAGGCAGTAATCTACAATTTCCAAGTAAAACTCACAATATGTTACAGAGTACCTTTAAATATTAAAAGATGGTAGTGTCTCTTTTAAATAGGCCTAAAAGTGCCTTTAATAGTTAACTAAATGCATTCCTTCTGGACAGACGTAATGAGGGCTGAGTTGACCATCTGCACCACTTCCCAGAGGAGTGGCAACTCAGAGAGACTCACTGGTAGATTCCATTGACCTGATTGTGGTTTTACACAGCAGCTGCAGTACCTGGACACCTTGGGTGCCTCTTGTTTACAACCTTGCTACTGTATTCATCCGCTCACGTGGTTCTGCAGGTACCTCCGCACTAAATTTAGCTTCTGTCTCCATGCATCATAATCATGTTGGCAGATACTGCAGCAGCCTTGGAACACAAGATTAAATATCACGTCTATCTATAGATGGGGTTACTCCTTTTTCAGCCCAGAAATTTGTCGAGCTCTGAGTTTGAACCTCCAGGTCAGGGAGAAAAAAACTTTAGCGTGCAAATGAACCTCCTGCCTGATATAATGCCCTGCATTTTATTTTTAGAACATTTCTTGCTGTATCTGGAAGATCCCTGCAGCAAAATTATAATAAGAGTGTTGCACAAATGCAGTAATGGTTGCAGTACCGTTCACACAGTAAACACAGCATGAGTTGTTCTTATGAAAGGTGAGCTTAGTTCGAAACTAAAGCAGTATTGTCAATAGCACATTGACACTGATGGAGGTTTGTCCAAGCCTAAAACAAACCATTGGCTGGAAAACTGCTGACAGCTAAGAATCACTGCAAAGTGTATACAGAAAGCCCATCTCTACACTGACACAAGCTGTTATATGCAATCCAGCACTGTTACATTGCTTCACATGGTTCCAAATATGTAAGTCTCAGAACATTGGTCAGCATTTCAGCTTTGAGATGCTTTTTTTTTTTTTTGTAAGGCAGCCAGTCCTATCAAAGCACATAGTTTAGCTCGTTACTGCCTTTTTTTGCTCTTCTTTAAAATCTCATCTTTTACCCCAAGGGTTAAGTCAGCATGACTAGCATGCAAGCTTAGAAGGTGGGAGAATGTGTGCTTATCACAAGTGGGTTCGGGGTGGGGCGGCATTGTGGTGTAGTGGTTAGCACAGTCGCCTCACAGCAAGGTGGTCTGGGTTGCGTGGGTTTTCCCCAGGTACTCCGGTTTCCTCCCACAGTCCAAACACATGCGTGTTAGGTTGATCGGCCACTCTAGGTGTGCGTGCGTGCGTGTTGGCCATGTGGCAGACTAGCGACCTGTCCGTGGTGTACTCTGCCTGATCCCTGCCCGATGATGCTGGGATTAGCTCCAGCACAAACCCCCCCCCCCCCCCCCCCCATACGTGTGTCCCCCCCTGCCCCCGGATTAAGCGGTACAGATAATGGATGGATACTTACAGGGTGGATGTGTTTCAGTAAAATTCTATTTCAATTCAATTCAGTAAATTATCGGTTCAGTCACTAAATGCTCAGCTCAGCAGTGACACTGACATATTTTTTTTTATCAAAAAAGAGTTATCTTTTAGACTAAATACGTCTACTGGGTAACATATTTCCTTAATTAATCAATGTCCCCAACTGAAAATTGATATAATCCTCTTGAAGGGCCATTCTACACTATTGTCGTCACCTTTTGGATGCTGAAATCCTTCTCGTGTGTCTTGTAGAAGTGCAGGACGGGGACTGGCACTTTGCCTCAGCTCGATCCACCAGTCAAGCAGGTGGTGGTGACCAATGGCAAACTCCTCCACCAATCAGATGGAACCTTACCCAACATTGTAAAACAGCTGGTGCAGAATGTCCAACAAAGTCAGGTAAGAGAACAGTCCTCATCTTTCAGGTTGATGTTTATGTAATCTTTGCGTGCCCGAGATCCAAGGTCTAAGCCCCTAGGCCATAAATAGACTTATAAAGCAGATTATTATCTTTCCTTTATCAGAGCTTCCTATATATCACTTAATTTATAGTGATATAATGGCGCAGAACATGCATCAGTGTGTTGTACTAACCTCCAGGAGGAAAGGATGAGGCCAAGACCTCAGTTCCCCACACGCTTTGGCTCCTCGGTGGACAACATCTCAGAGTCGTTAACCAGAAGTATCATTAACAAGTTTGAGAAGATCCGGACCTATGAGGGACAGAGGCTGCCCATGTCTCCATCAGGTCAGCTGGCACTCTGGATGCTGGATGTAGCACTTTTGCGAAGATTTTAATGCGATTCAGGTTCACCTCAGCTCGGCTTGACAGGATCTAAATCACATGTTAAATATCAAGGAGACTATTAACAGTGCAATAAATAAAATGAAAACCAAAACAAAAACGGGTCACGTTTTTATATGGCCAGTGATATATTTGTTGGACTCATTCAAAGAGTCTGAAAAGCCATTTGGTTTTCTGTTTCTGGCTGTCTGGTAATTAAGTTATGTAGTTCACAGTAGTAAATAAATGAAAGATTCAGGTCAGTGTTTGTTCACAATTTTGGCAGCACATTTTGCAGGTGATTTTGAGCTGTAACGTAGACACAAACACCTGGTCTTGTTCAACAGCTGCCCTGAAGCATTTTCAGAAGCAGCTTTCGCTATATGAGCAAGTGGAGATCGTGGATTACTCTGAGATCTGGTACTTGGGATTGGACGCCAAGAAGATTGAAGGCACTCAGGAAACTCCAAACAATTCTGGATACGATGATGAGCATGGAAACTACCTCAAGGTAACATCATGTTGTATCCCAGGTGCTGGGAGACCTTTATGGACATATCTTGTCCATGTATTATTTTGTGGATAAAGGAAATAGGTAATGGTTGAAGTTAATTCAGCAAAACAAATACTAAAGCAAAATCTGGCTGTTATCCAGCATGTATCAAGCGTGTCTTTGCCCTCGATATCTCTTAATGAACCATTTAGTAGGTCAGAGACAACGTAGCTCACTTTCTGTGTAAGTGAAGTTCTGCATGGTTGAGTTTGAGCATTGGGATGGGTTCTGGGAAGTCAGCATGCTGACCTCCTAGTGAACATCACCAGGAACAGTGAAATTGCACTACAGCATAAGGTCAGCGAATCCCCTGCCAAAGCCTCCTGTGAGCTCACCCTGTTCTGACTACACTGTCTCACACACAGACTTTTCAACACATGCTATGCATTATTTAAGCGTTTGGCCAGCATCGCCCGCACGGATCGCGCCGGTAGCCCCCAGCACATGCACGTACCCCAACGAAATAATCCATATAGTGCACCATTACATCGTTAGTCCCAGGCCTGAAATAACACATGGCTTAAAATAACTAATGAGAGGGGGCAAGGCTATATATGGTAAGGGGGATTTTTGGGCTTATTTTGTCTGACTAGGTTTTTACCTATTTTCCCCCCAACATGATACAGTAAGTGTTCCTGCCAGATGAACTCTGAAATAGCTTCAGCTGTCCCTAGCACAGACATGACCGTGCTTCTGAATATGGCCCGTGTGCAGGTGCTTCATGACCACGTCGCCTACCGCTACGAAGTGTTGGAAGTGATTGGGAAAGGTTCCTTTGGACAGGTCCTCAAGTGCCTGGACCATAAAACAAATGAGACGGTGGCCATCAAGGTCATTCGCAACAAGAAGAGGTATTTACAAACTGCTTTCTCCATCAGCGTCTGTCTGTCTCAGCGTTCAGCAGCATCGTCGTTTAGGAGTTCGACATGCAATATAATATTACCTAATGTTGATATTACTAATGAATGAACTATGACTTGTTATGTCTAATTGTGTATTTTGTGCACAAACCAAAAAAGACCATGCTCAAAAGAAAGCTGTGGAAAGTGGTTTAAAAAAAAAAGCACTTGAGGTACTCCTTTGAAAAAAATGCTTTAAACAGAAAAAAAGACCAGAAGAAAAACTACTGCAGCATTGCAGAAGCAGAAAAGCACTGTGTGTGGTCATTTCCTGCATGTGCATTTCAAATCAGACCTTAATCAGACCTTAATCAAACCTTCATCTTCATGTTGTGAAGCTGGTGATCTTGCCATATCCCCAGTTATGTCATATCAGTCCAGCCACTCTGATCTGTATGCGAGGGGGTCGCAGGTCACCGTGGCATTCTGAGAGGTGTTAAAAGGCATGCGCTGGTGTCGTGTTACGCGTGCTCGTTCTGGTGACCCACCGCTACTCCGCCCGACGCTCCCCTGCCCGGGCTGCTCCCCCCGTGATTGATGCAGATGCCATCAGGTTTACAGCCTCTCAATAATGCAGGAGACAAAACGAGAGCTTAGTGGCTCAGGCCTGCCACTGCCTAACCCCTGTGCTCCACTCAAAAGCCTCGCAAACTACAGACGAGTGCAAATGCTTGTGGCTTATGCAAAGGTGAAGGGGTTTCATAAGAGCCTAAAGAATTAGAGGAAATCCAGCAGGCGAGGTGTCCATGGGAAGGCCGCAGCGCTGACGCGGTGTGTGTGTGTGTGTGTGTGTGTGTTTTTTGCTGTGCGGTCTGTAGGTTCCACCAACAGGCTCTGGTGGAGCTGAAGATCCTGGATGCCGTGCGGAGGAGGGACCGCGACAACTGCCATAACGTCATCCACATGAAGGAGTACTTCACCTTTCGCGGCCACCTCTGCATCTCCTTCGAGCTGCTCGGGTGAGGCAGGCCAGAACAGCTGCACCGTGCAGCGTGATTTGCGTTTCATACAGTATTCACCATGTTTTCTTGCTGGTTCTGTTTTTTAGACCATATTGGATGGGATTATTCTCTTAAATCTGACATGTGTAAAACATTTAAGGGCTGAATCACCTCTTTGTCTGAGGATGGTTTTACTTCTTTTGGCACACACCGATAGCGCAGAGTTATATGCTGAGGGGCACCATTACTTTGAGGATAAAGTTATGGATTAGGAAACTTAACGAGGATCTGTTCCGTGCTCGGGCACCCTGACCTTCAAAAAGCGCGTCACCCGATCTCCTGTTACTGTCACCAATTCCTTTACTTAATGCCTTGGTTAGGTCCCTATCTCTTTCATCGTCTGCTCATGGTGTGAAGTCTCCAGTTACATGGAGCCACAGGAGGCGCTGTTCACAGCTGCTCCAGCAGGCTCCTGCAGGCTCCCTCAGTGCCAAACATAACTCTCACACCGACGTTCTCAAGGGATCCGATCATATTCCTTAGCAGTTAACGCAGCCTTTAGAGGGATGTCACTTTTACCAATGAGAGTGTTAAAGACTATATGTATTTGACAAGGTCTGGAGGGGGTTTGGTTCAGTCGTTGACTTAAAACTAGTTCTCTTCTGCCCTCTAGAGGTGAGTGTTATTGCACATAATTTTCTGAAAGGGAGCAGCCAGGAAAATGCATCTTAATGTTTCCCAACTTTGACTCGCACAGTCATGCCTCTGCAACTTTACATTACAGAAATATACCTGCTTATACCTGCTTTTTGCCTCCATGCAGAGCAAACCTGTACGAACTGATCAAAAAGAACAACTTCCAAGGCTTCAGTGTGGCTTTGATCCGGCGCTTTGCCCACTCTCTGCTCAAGTGCCTGCAGATGCTTCACCGAGAGAAAATTATCCACTGTGACCTCAAACCGGTATGCACTCGCTCTCCCACCCCCACTGGAGCTGGAGAACATCTCAAACTGGCGACTCTTTTGTTGATCTTTGTTTTAGAATGTGACAAATGGTAGACAGGTTTAAAGATGAAAGTTTATCCTGGAGGTTTGGCTTTCTCACATGGCTTTGCATGTTCTGTTGTGCTTTGAAGGAGAATATTCTGCTCTGCCAACGAGGGCAAGGGAATATCAAGGTGGTCGACTTTGGCTCAAGCTGCTACGAGCAACAGAGAGGTAATGCCCCCCCTCAGGCCCCGCCCACTGCCTGTTCCATGTCGCTCCCTCCTATTTCTGACAATGTGAGCATCACATTCCAAATGGCCAGTTCTACGTTCCCACTCTGGCTATGACCTTTAAAGTACGAACCCCCCCCCCCCCCCCCCCCCCCCCCCCCCCCCATATTGTAAACTAGCCTTGGGTTTGTGATAGGCACCGTATAAACTAATCTTATCATTATTATCACTACAGTTACTTCCATCTGGCTCTGTCCGCAGTGTACACGTACATCCAGAGTCGTTTCTACCGCTCCCCAGAGGTGATCCTCGGCCACCCCTACAGCATGGCCATAGACATGTGGAGTTTGGGCTGCATTCTGGCTGAGCTGTACACGGGCTACCCGCTCTTTCCTGGAGAGAGCGAGGTGGAGCAGATCGCCTGCATCATGGAGGTCTGCAGCTTCGCCATCCGCTCTCTTGTCCAACCGTTTCACTCTAATGAGATTCTGGGGTTTGATTGTATTCGTGGAACAACAGCAGTAGAACACGATGCAGTGAAATCTGCATGGGACTGTGAGAAATACAAGTGTTTGTTAAGTCTGAATTGGAAACTTTTTTTATTATGTTTGAAGTTTTGTAATACATTTGTGCGTGTAGGTTCTGGGCTTGCCTCCAAACGATTTTGTTCTGACGGCATCCAGGAGAAGGCTCTTCTTTGGTATGTTTTGGTGTTCTAACTGAAGATCACTGATTGTGGTGCAGTGGTCCTGTAGTGAGTACTAAGACAATGGACTTTGGAGATGTACTGACATTGTGTTGTTCATTCAGACTCCAAAGGAAACCCCAGAAACATCACCAATAGCAAGGGGAAAAAACGCAGACCCGACTCCAAGGACCTTGGCAGTGTACTGAAAACCAACGATGCAATGTTTCTGGACTTCATACAACGCTGTCTAGTGTATGTGCATCCAAAATGGGACCCGATATATATTTTTAATGCTTGAGTTTTTTTTTATATGACACATGTTATTCATGTTTTATTCATGCATATTCGTTACGCTTAGTGACTTACTAATATAATGAATGCATCAGCTTGCACTTGCACACATTTACATACACACATATGCCAAATGCTCAGGCCAATCACGTACAGGACAGGAGGATATATTCAATTAGTTTTTGTGAGTGATTCTGATTTGTTGATGTGGCAGGTGGGACCCAACTAAGCGCATGACTCCGGATGAGGCCATACAGCACGAGTGGATCCACGAGGGACGCCTGAACAAACTCCGCCCTAAAACACGACCCATCAGGAGACCTGGGGAGATTGAAAACAATTACGAGTACACATTTCGAAGAACAGCCACAAACAGGACCGGTAAGAGCTCATCGAGTCTGCTGTCAATATACTTGTGATTACCCAGCACTAATTATAGTATGTGATATAACAGCAAATAAAGAAAATATATGTTCACAAGCAAGTAAATTGCTGTGACAGGCAGTCCTGACTTCATGAAAGGAAACATAAAAATGTTTAATGAGTTGATATGTTTTCCTTTTTTCATACATTCCATATGAGTCTAGAATTACTAACAACTATTGTACACAGAATGTAGAGAAACGTCATCTTAAACTGTGTCTGTCTGCACGATTCCTGGTTTCCACACCTCAGGAGAAAATTCTGGTCCAGAAGACAGACGGAAACGAGAGAACACAGCCAGAGGAGACCTGGTGGAGTCCACCGAGCGCCCGAGACCCATCGGAGCATCTGCAGAGGAGGACCCCAGCGAAGGAATGGCCAAGAGTGAGATGACAGACAACAAGGACAGCCACACAGACAGCGAGCCCCAGAGCAAGCCTGAGAGTGACCCAGAGGCCAAGTCCGACAGTGGGGAGCGCACCGTCGAAATCATCCTCAAACCTCAGTCCGAATCAAGCTCGGACTCGGAGGGGCAGGAGCCTCACCATCTACCACCTGTCATTTAACAACACCATTGTGCACACAAATGCTGTGCATTTAAGATTCCTGGCGCAGAGTTAAGAGACACTCTGCAGGAAACACAGTTTGCACAGTCTGCAGGAAAGCTGGCCTTCAATATCTGTACGTATCTTACCTACGTACACTGCAGTATACCAGTCAAAAGCAAATTGGAAGTCAGCAGTGTAAAATGTATATCCCACTTATGTCTTACCTGCAAAAAACAGCTATTGGACTCCCAGTATTCCCTAGCTTGATGGTAACTTTTTACTGCTTGTGTTGTGCTCAGAAAGGTAAAGACTTGTGTTATGACTTCATGTTGATCCTGTGAATCCCTCTGGAAAGTCTTCTGCTCTTATGTGGAAATGTATTGCGTCTCCTAGGCCCTGCAGTTCTCGTACTGACGTAGCCATGCTTTTAATAACTCTTTTTACATCATTTCTTTACACTACCTTTGATATAGTTGAATAACTATAATGTGCAATATTTCTACATGCTTAATTATTATTATTATTTTGATTATTACAACCTCCTCTTGTTTAGGTTTAGCCTTGCTGTAAAATGGAGTCATTACTACCTGTGGGAGTGCAGTGTGTGGGCAAAAGGGGGACTCTCGTGGTCAGGAGTGTCACTGCAGTCAGTGTGACACTGTAGACTACCTTAGTCTGATCATCAGCTGACTCTGGTGTATTGGTGAACTCGGCACCGGGGAAATGATGACTGGGACGAGACACACATGAAATGTTTGATCAGAATAGAACTTAAGTATGTAATTTTTTTAATTACATTTTTACAGAAAACTATTTGATTCTGTTGGTGTTAAGATGATTATGATGGTGGTGATGATTATTATGATGATGGTGGCAATAAAGTAGCATTAAGAAGGCTGTGTTATTATTACATTTGAAAATAATGACATTATGACGGCATGTTTGAAATAATGACAATGAAAATTAAGAGTACTGATGGCAACAATGTATAATTTATTTTAATACTGAAGTACTTCAGTGCTAATGTCATCTTATGGATTTTATGTTTTTTCTGTATATACAATTCTTACATTTTGCCATGCACTAGAAGTGTATGGCATGAGGTGATGTAAACTTAGACAAGGTTTTACTTGTTCCAGTGTTGATCATATGTATTGTGAATGAAGAAAAGATTTTTACAACCACAGTCTCACTGTCTCTTTCCTTTATTGTTTGCAGTGCAATTGTCGCACATCCACTTTCCTCAGCGTCCCCATCGTAACTTGCACCTGTTATATCATGACATAGCATACTGATTATCTCACCCAGCCCAGCTCAGATCTGCAAACAACACCAGATGTAATTGTAATATATAGACTGGTTTCATAGTTTATGACACCGCTTTTGTGACGGTTCATACGTGTACCTATTTAAAGAGCTATTATCTCTACATTTAGGACTTGTGATGTACTTTTATCTCACGGCATTATTAATCGCGTGCAGACACGGCAACCGACAAAACAACCGATAATTTAGTTTGCCCTGAATTTTATTTTTCAATAGAGGAAAATCCCGTATTATAGGTCGGGTTGCAACCCTAGCACCACCGGACCACAGACATTTGAAAATTACTTTGAAATTACCCGCTATAGCTTTCAGAAAATTATCCGTAGTTCATTACAGGCTTCAAAGTTTACGGATACAAAGAACTGTGTATAGTGTATCAGAAGTAAGGAAACACGCTTATGAAACAAAACCAGTGTTTAGGCTTCAATTTTCTCCAATTCCCGTAAACGTCTGACTGAATTCAGAGTATTTTCATTTTATGTGGGAATTTCCTTACTTTTGAGGCACCCTATATACTTACAACAAGTCTCTTTAGTGGGTAATTTTGTTGTTATTTTTAAATAAATAAAACAGACCGATTCGGTGTAGTTTTAACCACGAAAATGTTCTTATATTCTATTTTCAACCAAGGGACATTTGTAGGAGTATCAAAGCTACTAACTAGTATAGTGGACGGTCGCTCCGTTTGACCCTCTGCGTTTGCCGTACCGTTTTGATTGACGGGCCGGGAAGATGGCGGCTGTCACTTTGGTTAGCCGTCCTGCTGGTGTCCTTCCGAGGCTTTCCAGTAAGTATTAAAACGAAGCAGCAACAGTAGATGCGAAATGGAACTTGTATTGAAATTGTGACCTTAGGATGCAACGTCTGTCGGCAATGTGAAGATTTCTTAATGTTTAAGGACTCTGTCGTCCTCTAACGCTTGCAGTGACCCCGGCTTGATGCAGTAGAGGCTAATGTGGTTAGCTAGCCGTCGAGTAAGGCCCCTCCATTTTATCGTATCGTAGTCAGTGCTCAGTAGTTAATGTTTCGCCTAACTCGGCTACGCTCCGTATGCTTTTACATATAATGTGTGTTATGTTTCTTTCTGAGGTAGCGAACTGTTAGCTAGGTCTCGGGCGTTTTAGCCACCGCTAACTTTGAAGCTAAGCTAGCAAACCGTATTGGGTGACAGTAGCTCACTTCAACTACTGAAGATGGCATTGGGGTTGTTTGTTTGTTTGTTGAATGTATATTCGTACTGTATGTTTGTGAGCTAGGTGAAGTCAACCATCTGTTTTAATTTCACATAGAAATCGTCATATCCAGCTATACTAGTTAGTAAGTTTAATCGGACGTTTTACACAATTTTATTAACGCGTTTAAGAGTTTGACTGTTTCCATTATTGTGCAAAAAATCTACAGTCTCCTGTAAACGAGGCTAATCCTGCCATGGCTTGCTTTTCCTTCTCTATTCTGTCAAGGAACCTGCTGTCCGGTGTTGCAGGCAGCTGGGCCCGTCGCGATTCAGCACAGGAAGATCCACCATGCACTGATCCCTAAAGGCAAAGGTGGCCGCTCATCCTTCAGCGGAGTAGCGGCCACGGTGTTCGGGGCCACAGGCTTCCTCGGCCGATATGTTGTTAATCGACTCGGTGAGCAGCTGTTTCCCTCAGCTTATAATTTAATAGAAAGAAAATACACAAATCGGTACATCTGTCGTCGTGTTTATAGGGATTTGAAAACAACTTAATGTAAGAACACAATGGACATGTGTTTTTGTTTGGATGAACTGATGAATTTTCTTTTATGTCTCAGGAAGGATAGGCTCTCAGATCGTGATCCCATACAGATGCGATGAGTATGACCTCATGCATCTCAAACCCATGGGGGATCTCGGTCAGCTCATCTTTATGGTGTGTGCTTTTTACTTCACAGCTTTCTTTAATCGTTTGGAATTTAGTCACCATGCCACAGCCTCTTGCGTTTGGGTTAGTTATACATCTGAGAGAATCTTTTTGTGGTTGTTAGGAGTGGGATGCAAGAGATAAAGATTCAATCCAAAGAGCAGTTGCTAACTCCAATGTTGTAATCAATTTGGTGGGAAGAGAGTGGGAGACCAGGTATGTGGGAATTCAGAATGCTAATGTATGTTCATTGGACGAGTCGATGCCTCTATAAGTAACTTGATGCATGTATTGTTGTTGTTTTTTTTTGTTTTGTTATTTTTTTTTTAACCCTCTGAAGCAACTATAAGTTCGAGGATGTGTTCGTAAACATCCCTCAGCAGATTGCAAAGGCATCACGGGAAGCTGGAGTCAAAAAGTTTGTCCATGTGTCCCATCTAAATGCAGACATTCGCAGTTGCTCAAAATACCTGCGGAACAAGGTAGGGTGTGCCATCACTTCACACTCCTAAATTAGATCAAACTTGGGAGCATATTCAGAATTTCTTTTCAATTCAACATTTCATATACTTCACAAAATCCAGTACCTCAGAGTCTATTAAAGAACCTCCTGTGTATGATGGATTTGGAAATGTTAGAAAGACTGATGAATTATCAGGCAAGACACTATTAGATTTAGAAAAAGTAATCAAGAAGGCTGCAGCTGTAAACACATTTGCTAAATCACAAGTCAGAATTGAAAATGACGTGTATGTGTTTGACAGGCTGTGGGAGAGTCTGTTGTGAGGGACGAATTCCCAGATGCTGTCATCATTAAACCATCTGAGTTCTTTGGGAGAGAAGACCGATTTTTCAACCATTATATCAGTATGTATCTGGTAGCATGTCTTCTCCTCCACAAATGTCCTCAGTCATTACAAAGATTCACTATAGGACTGTATCAGTTTTACAGGTTGTTTCAGCCAGCAGATTTCATATTGATGCTTTAAATGTATGACCGTAAAGAGTAATTTATGCACCTAATTTATACCTTGCCTGCATTTCAAACAGTACCGCCCAAGCAACCCAATAAGCAATTTTGCTGGAGTTCAAATGTTTGCATTAAATTACAGTGGCCTGTCTGTGTTCTCTTGTGGTGTAGACATGCGTTGGTTCGGCAGGGCTACACCTCTTATATCCAGGGGCAAGAAAACCATCAAGCAGCCTTGCCATGTGAGTACCTTTTAATGCCATTATTTGTTTATTTACATGGTATGCTTAAGAACTCTAATATAAGCAAGTATACACAGAGGTAGTCAAAATTGCAATGAAGTACACAAGGTTTCCAGAGAAACAGAACATTGCAGCCAAAAGTACTTCAAAGGGATTATTTTGCTTGCACAGCCAATGAAGGACCCGTGTGTGAGTGTGTGCGCGCGTGCGTCTGTGTGTGCGTCTTATTTAAACCTCAGACATTTTGATCATTTTGCTCCTGACTGTTGCAGTGAGAGTGATCACCATGGTGATATTGAAGGAGCTGCCCGAGTCCATCAGAATGCAGACTATAGCAGCTAATGAGTCTAGTAAGGGATTTAAAACCTCTCAAAAGAATTTGAAATTAGCCATTCCACTGTCCAGAAAATAGTCTAAAAGTCGAGGACATTCAAAACAACATGCACAATAGTCCATGCACTGTCCAAGTACATGTTTGGCGTAAACCAAATACAGCATTCCAGGAAAAGAACCCCATACAACTGTGAAACATGGAGGCAGATGTGTCATGGTTTGGGGATGCTTTGCTGTAGCATGACCTGGCCAGCTCACCATCATAGGTGGTAGAATTCATGGTGGATTCTATCAGAGGGCGCTTGAGGAACATTTGTTTAAAAAAATAAAAAGAATATCTGAAGTGGAACTGCACCCTACAACATGACAATGACCAAAAACATACCAGTAAATCGACCAAGGACTGTCTGACAACTAAGGAGTGGAGGGTCCTGGATGGCCTGGAATCCCATTGAGAATCGGTAGGTTGACTTGAAACAGGCTGTACATGGCTCTTGGTCTCCGCTCTAATTCATCCCAAAGGTGTTCTATCGGGTTTAGGTCAGGACTCTGTGCAAGCCAGTCATTCAAGTTCATTCACCCCATGGCTTGGATGCAGCTGCTCGACCATGGAAACCCATTCCATGAAGCTCTCTGCACACTGTTCTTGAACTAATCTGAAGGCCACATGAATGTCTGTAGTGATTGACTGCAGAAAGTTGGTGACCTCTTTGCGCTATGCACATCTGCATCCTCTGACCCTGCTCTGTCAGAAATTTCACAACTGGATTTGGTGTACAGGTTCCACGCTGGAATTCACTGAATTCCTGAGAGCTACCCATTCTTTCACAAATGTTTGTAAAAACATGCCTAGGTGCTTAGTTGTTATACATCTGTGGCCATGGAAGTGATTGGAACACTTGATTACAATAATTTGAATGGATGAGTGAAAGCTTTTGGCAATATAGTGTACAACAGAGGTCACTAACAGGCAGACTGCGGTCCGGATCCGGACCCGAACACAGTCCTGTCCGGACCCAATCTCATTCCTGATTAACTCTGCAAATTTCTATTTCCATGGTCCGCAACCAATGGACCTCGGTCTGGATACAGACCCAAATGCCATCCCATCCGGACCCAGAATAAATTGTTAAAAATATTTTTTAATTTTGACGGGATTATTTCAGGGCTATTGAAAAAACACTCAGTCACGATTGTTACATTCGCCCCCACCCCGGACCACAGGTCAGAGCTATCTGCCATATTTGGCCCGCAGAAAAATATAGTTGATTAGCCCTGGTGTATATAAAATAAGAAGAGATATATTGAGTAAGTTCAGCCGTTGATTTTCGTGTGTGTGCGTGCGCGCGCGTGTTTGGGTTGTCTTACTCCACCAGCTCAATAAGTGATTTCTGTCTCTAGGTGGCTGATGTTGCCCATGCCGTTGTGAATGTGGTGAGAGATCCTGATTCTAATGGACAAACATATGCATTAGCTGGGTAAGGCTCCGTCTAAGGTCGAGTGTTGTCTTTTGATGGACACGAGTTTTGCTTGGATTAAAAGGAGAAATAACAATAATGTTGATATGACTACATTTTATACTTTTCCAGTGCATATAGAGGGGAAATGTGTGTATTGTCTTAGTGTCTAGCTGTGTTATCTGTCATGGTAAAATGTTAATATTGCTGTTACTTCAACATATTTTCAAGTGACTGTGATTTATTACTCCTAATACAACCAAAGAAAAGTAAACAATAGTCAAAATAAAACGCTCTGCTCATGCCACCCAGCCTTTCAAAACAAAGCCATGTAGGTGTGTAGCATTGTAGAACAAAAATGTAGCACTTGTAGCACAAAGCAGGAACACACGAGATAAGCTCTCTTCCTCTGCCGCCGGTTCTTTTGTTACTAGTATAACCTCCAGCCAATGTCCATGTCAAATCACTGTTCTGTATTTGTTAAGTAATGATTTGTATGGTCCTTGTGTCCTCCATCTCTGCACTTAGGCCAGGCCGATTCCTGCTGCATGACCTAGTGAGGTACGTCTATGATGAAACTCACAGGGTCTTCCTGGCCTACAACATGCCACGTCCGCTCTACCAGTAAGTGTTTTCTCTACATGAGAATTTGAGATGCACGTGCTGTTCAATGCCGTTTAAATTTGTTATAACATCTGTTTTTGGTTGTTTTTAGTCTTGCCGCAAGGTTTTTTGAGCTAAATCCCTTTGAGCCCTGGATAACTCGTGATAAAATTGATCGGGTATGTACCCAGACTCCCAAGAGTGCACATCACTGTTTAGACTGTAATGTTGCTGTGCTTAGGATTAGCAGTAGGGATGACATGGACCAATATATTATATTGCAGTTATAATTTCTGCATTTTGCAATTGCAGTATGATTTGCAGTACATAAAATCACAGGTGAAATCTAAATGTGTCTAGGTTACTTGGCATGTAAGATCTTATAAAATGCTCATTTGTTTAAGCACCATCAGTGCTCAATTGGAATATTGGAGGTTGGTCCAGATGTTCAAAGCGTTCTGTAAAAGAAATGTATTGATTTATTATATGGTTCATTTACATATTGTGTCCCAAAAGCTAACTCTGACTGTCCTGTCACCTCTGTGCTGTGTCCTCCCCCAACCCACTAGTTCCACACGACGGACATGGAGTATCCTGATCTGCCAGGGTTTGAAGACCTGGGCATCAAACCTTCTTCTGTGCAAGAGAAAGCCATCGACGTTGTGCGTGTCCATCGCCGCTACCGTTATTTGGAAGCAGAGCGTGGGGACACGAGGCCACTCAAACCTGTCGACTTCTAAGCAGTTTGTCCCAGCGTGACTCTCCACTTCTCTCCCCTGAGCTGTCACGCTTTACTATGACCCTGTACATAACAAATAAAACTTCTTCACCTCCAGGATTGGTTCAGAATGTGTGAGTACATGAGATATTTGTTGGTCATATCGACCCATGTCTTTTTAGGTTTTTTTTTGTTTTGGATTATTGGAAGTCTATGGTGATGGTAGTCTGTCTCCCACAACCGTGAATGCATTATGATTTGCAGAACATTGGGGCTCTTTGCAGAAATTTCATTTGCAAAAATGCTCATATATAGGTGATTCATAAGTAATGTATTGTCAGTTTGCTCTTACTGTTTCTTTAAAAATTTGTTTAAAGATTTAAAACAGATCGGAGTTCTGTTCAAGAAAATGGAAGTTTATGGAGGTGAAAATGTCCAACCCGGAATATGAGTAGGTCGTCACACGTGTCCTCTACTATAATGGACTTGACAGAATCTGTGAAGATTTTGAAAATGCTTTTCCTGTAGGCTTGGCTCTGTGGAGTAAGCGTAAAAGTTGTTCTTTATTCCAATATTGCACACATTGAAAGAGGACGTAAGCCTTAGATCTTAGATCTAGTGTTGTTGCACTAGATCTGAGCAAGAACACTAGTCAATGTCTCACAACTGTGACCTGTTATTTCATGCCTCATAATCTCAGACAAATTAGGCCTAGCTATAAATGTCTAGTAATGTGCAAGCACTACTCACAGAATACATATTTAACAACTGAAATTATCATTTTGGGACAAAGAAGCACATTTCCCCATTTTTGTAATTGTGTTACAAACAGAATGGTTTTTATATAAAATGTTAGACATCCAACAATTTAACCTGCATAGCACAATGCAGGCCTGCACAATATGTAGAAAATGTTCAAGAAAATGTTTAACAGTACAATATGCCTCAATACTGAAAATAGAGCTGCAAACACTTAATGCAGCTAGGAGACCAAATATTGGACCATTTATTCTTAGACTTTAGACTTAATAAGCATTTAATTGCATACAAAGCAAATATCAAAGCTTATTATTAAGAATTTTATTAAGAACATCTTAATTTCCACCATGTACATCATCCAACATTACAGTTTTCTCTTTGTGAGTACAGAGAGAAATGTAAAACGGTATAAAGAAATTCATCAGAAATCTCTGACTATGTGTAGTATCTTCCATCTCTGACCGGTACACTCCTGAATAATGAGCCTTTTATGTTCTATTTCAACGCATCTCTTGGTCTTTCTGTTGCGCAGTTCACCACCCTGTGCACAAAACAACAGTCATCCACAAACACTGAATAGAACCTCCTGTGCTATGAAGGGTGTGATTTGAGCACCTGTTTGAAATCCCAGTGGATGCCCATGCTCTTCTCCTTGGCTTCTTGGCATGGATACAGAGCAGGAACACTGCCTGATCCAGGATCAGCCAGGCACCTGTTGTCATTGTTTTTGTGAGAATTCATCCGACCCACATAAAACTCGCCGTTCTGTTTATAATATGCATGCTGTAAAAAACAAATGGAAAGGTCATTTATTTTCCAGCAGTGGTGTTAAAGTTATAATTTACGCAATGGTACAGTTAGAGCAGACGTAGTGTACCTGAGGGCCGTAATAGAAGCAGCCATAGGCTATGGGAACATGACCTGGTAGAGGACCCTGGTCTATGCACTGTTCTGCATCCAAGTTTTTTATCTTGAGAAAACAAAAACTTATGCAACTTTAACAAAGTAAAAAAAAATGGTTATGCCAACATTTTTTATTATTATTGCACTCTAGTCTTTAATGAACATTTAATTAACCTGTTTTTCTGTTGAGTGACTTTAAATGTAAAGTTTGGAGAATATAACGGTCACACACATCTGTCACGGCATTTTTCTGACGAAAGGGGACTTACTCCTCCGTAGGCGACCACGTCATCCCATGTGGTTAATGCAGGATATATATTCTCCACATACCACTTGAAGGGCTTACAATTCAGTCTTTCGCGGAGCCTCTTTCTTTCTGAGATGTCCCCAATATCAATCCCATGATCCTGTACAGAACAATTCCATTATCAGACCAAAGCTTAATTCACTCATGGGTGGGTTTCAATTTCTCACTCTTTCTCACAATCTCTAAAAAGGCTTTTAGAGATTGTAATTTGTACTATTGAAGCTTGCTCAGAAACTTTTTGCTTTAAATTACCGGTAGTTAATATATGGGATTAAAGAAAACATTGCAAAAAATACTGATACAACATCAACAACACAACAAGATGTGCTGCATATCATTTGATCTACATGTCTGGATTTTTAAGGGAAATGATGATTTGAGTATATACAGCTAACTGGTTACAGTAAGTTCACACTATTTCTAAATAATACACTGGAGAAAAAGTAAAATAAAAGTTCTAGAAATCAACATACAACATAATATTCATACACTGTATGTTTATATATAATGTATAAGAAGCACAATGGAATCCCACTGTCGTCTCAAAGATCATAAGTAAAGCTGACATCAGAACTAATGTTGCCCCCTGTGGACAAAATAGTACACTGTGAATGTATTACAACATACACTATATTGCCAATAGTATTCGCTCACCCAGTCGTGCAACAAATCCAGTCGTCAGCTGTATTATAAGAAAATAGAAGTGTTTGGCATCTCAGCCTGGAAGTGGTAAACTGATGGAGCGGGGTCAGCGGATACTGAAGCGCATAGTGCGAAGAGGTCGCCCACTTTCTGCAGGGTTAATCACTACAGACATCCAAACTTCATGTGGCCTTCAGATTAGCTCAAGAACTGTTCTGCTAGAGAGCTTCATGGAATGGGTTTCCATGGTCGAGCAGCTGCATCCATGTCCTACATCACTAAGTGCAATGCAAAGCGTCTGATGCAGTGGTGTAAAGCACGCCGCCACTGGACTCCAGAACATTACAACCCAGCACATTCACTTCGTTCGCAGGACGCAGGGTTATTAACTATTCCTAGAATCAAAAAGATCACAGCAGGTGGAAGAGCTTTATCTTATAAAGCTCCACAACTGTGGAATAATTTTCCTGCCTCTATTCGGGACTCAGACACAGTCTCAATGTTTAAATCTCGACTAAAGACTTATCTGTTTACTTTGGCCTTTGATTAGTCTTTTACATGTTTACCACATCACATATCTTTCTTCTCCGAGGTTCAGCTGGGGAGTAATACTGCAGTCGGAGCCTACAGTACCAATATTATTGCTCTGACACGGAATGAATACCTGGTGTTCATCACAAGACATTTACACTGACAATATCAACACCCAGAATTTTCATTCTAGTTACCTTATACTTAGTCTGATTGTGTGATTTGTGTGTGATTTGTGTATTCATCTGTATAATTTGATTTTGTGTAATTTGTGGGTCCCTGCTGGATACAAGCACCTATCCGGGTACAAGCACCTGCCAGTGAATGTACTGATGCCGGGGTTGGATGTGCCATTGCCACAAGAGGTCGTGCGGATACTAGCTCCTATCAGAGGCTCACCATCTGCACCGAAGGGACTGTGACTACTTGGCCGGGGAACAAGAACCGTAATTACAACTGTAGAACCACCCTGCGCACCACGGACTTGTGTTAACGGGCCGCCCAATGGAGGATGGGTTCCCTTTTGAGTCTTGGTCCTGCCAAGGTTTCTTCCTAATCCCCACCATCATAGGGAGTTTTTCCTTGCCACTGTCGCCTTTGGCTTGCTCATTAGGGATCTGGACCCATGAGATTGTTAATCTTGTAAAGATTGTAAAGCTGCTTTGTGACAGCATGTGTTGTCAAAAGCGCTATACAAATAAATTTGATTTGATTTGATTTGACTACATTGTGCCAAATGTAAAGTTTGGTGGAGGGGGATTATGGTATGGGGTTATTTTTCAGGAGCTGGGTTTGGCCCCTTGGTTCCTGTCAAAGTAACTCTGAATGCTTCAGCATACCAAGACATTTTGGACAATTCCATGATCCCAATTTTGTGGAAACAGTTTGGAGCTGGCCACTTTCTCTTCCAACATGACTGTGCACCAGTGCACAAAGCAAGGTCCATAAAGACATGGATGACAGAGTCTGACTGAACTTGACTGGCCTGCACAGAGTCCTGACCTCAGCCAGATAGAACACCTTTGGGATGAATTAGAGCGGAGATTGAGAGCCAGCCCTTCTCGTTCAACATCAGTATGTTACCTCACAAATGCACTTCTGGAAAAATGGTCAAAATTCCCATAACACACTCCTAAACCTTGTGGACAGCCTTCCCAGAGAAGTTGAAACTGTTCTAGCAAAACAGGTGGACCAATGTCATATTGAACCCTATGGAGTAGGAATGGGATGTCACTTAAACTCATATGTGAGCCAAGGCAGGTGAGCAAATACTTTTGGTGTGACAATTGTAACATCTCTTACACTTAAAGCCCATTAAAGTCATTAAAGCCCACCGGTAAACCCTTCATAGTCTGCCTTGTTTTCACCAAAACAATTTGTTTATTGGATGATTTGAATGTCTATGGTGGATGGGTTGCTTGTAGCACAGAATGTCAATGTCAATGTCAATGTCAATGTTTATTTCAAATATGGAAAACTAAAAACAAAACAAATGATAAAACAGATAACAAAACAATTTTACATATTTGAAAAGGAATGGGAAGAAGTATAAAACTTATTTAATCCCACCCTTCTCCAAAGCTTATTACAAAAAATAAAAAAATAAAAAAAATATTATTCCCCCCCCCCCTCAATTAATTACATTTCATAAATACTGAAACTACCATTTCATTTAACTCTATGAATATATTTTGTATCATATAACTTCAAACATAAATATACAGTGTATATGCATACACTCATAAGTACAAGCACATACAGACATATACACAACCCCCCTAAATTCCCATTTATTACAATGTATATACATAAATAATAATCAGGCACACTCAGCCTCCCTATATCTTTTAAAAATAATATTTTTGTACTTTTCTTTAAATTTTTTCATGTTTGGACATTCCTTTAGTTCCATACTCAGAATGTTCCATAATTTTACTCCAACCACAGAAATACAGAACCCTTTACGTGTTGTATGAACATTTCTTCTTTTAAAAATTAACTGTCCCCTTAATTGATAACCCTCTTCCCTTTCAATAAATAGTTTCTGAATATTTGCTGGTAATAATTTGTTTTTTGCTTTAAATGCTATTTCTACTGTTTGAAAATCTACAAGATCTGTAAATTTGAGTAATTTTGACGACAGGAATAGTGAATTGGTATGATCCCTATAGCCAGCCCCATGTATTATCCTTATTGCTTTCTTTTGTAAAATAATTAATGGTTGTATAACAGTTTTATAATTATTGCCCCATATACTTGCACAATTATTTAAGTATGAGAGAACTAAGGAACAGTATAAAATATGAAGTGATTTGTAATTCAAAACTTGTTTTGCTTTATATAATATTGCAATTCCCCTTGATACTTTAGCTTGTACATGTCTAATATGAGATTTCCAGCTTATTTTATCATCAATTATTACACCAAGAAAATTTATTTCAGTTACCCTTTCAATTTGACATCCATCTAAATGAACTTGTAGTTCTAGTTTATCTCCACTGTGCCCAAAAACAATGAACTTTGTTTTACTGACATTTAGTGATAGTGTGACGCTCGGGCAGTCCCGAAGGATGAGACACGGAATCCACTTGGACTGACGTCACGTTTGTTTTATTTTTACAAATAGCACTGTGTCGCTCACAGGCACACTCACACTTGCACACAGACGTGTAAACATAGACAACGACGAGCACAGGACACTGCGCGAGCGCACATTAAATAGACAAACCACATTAACCCCAGGTGATTACGAGACGATTCACAGGTGAGACGGATTATCACATGACATAGCCATCACCACGAGATATCCACAGACGCAGACGATGCACGTAGACTACGTAAACACACGCCCAAAAGGGAGGGGCCGGGTCCTCAACGTGACAGACGCCCCCTCCAAGGGCACTACCCGTCCCGGGGTGCCAACAGGACCGAGTGCCCCGAACCCACGACGATGGGCGGATCCGACGCGCTCAGTCCTGCGTCTGGGAGGTGACTGCCCTTGGTGAAGCGTCCGCCACGGACCGCCTAGAACACCCTCCCTGGGAAGACGGGGGAAAAGACGGAAGACACGTTAAACGGAACAAACACACAAACAGGCACGCTCACACACAGTGGCACAAGAGGGAAAAACGGGTTTGGCACACAAAGGGGAAGACTGACAAACACGGGAACACACACACACGACATGGGCGCCAGGCTTCGCGCCAGGAGGAGAGCGAGCAGGGGAGAGAGGTCCGGAGCTGCTGGGGCTGCAGGCGCTGCGGTAGGCGGTGCTCCTCCTGCCTTTGCTGCGGGCTCTCCGCCAGGTGCAGCGCGGCGGGCTGACGTGCCAGGGGCAGCGCGGTGGGCTGACGTGCCAGGGACAGCGCGGCGGGCTGACGTGCCAGGGGCAGCGCGGCGGGCTGACGTGCCAGGGGCAGCGCGGCGGGCTGACGTGCCAGGGGCAGCGCGGCGGGCTGACGTGCCAGGGGCAGCGCGGCGGGCGGACGTGCCAGGTGCAACGCCGCGGGCGGACGTGTCCGAGGCAGCGTAGCTGGCGGGCTTGCCAGGCGCAGCGTGAGGGAGCTCCTCCTCATAGTCCATCAGTTCCTCCTCGCCCTCCAGGACCCCCTCCATAGACCTAGCCGGGCTCTCACCCCGGGAATAGTCCATGGGGCTGGCCCTGGAAGGTCCGGAGGACGCGGTTTCCCCAGGAGTGCCCCCTCCCTTTACAGTTCCCACGGAACACTCGGAGGGAGGCGGACTGCCCTCCTCCTCCGAATAGAGGTCGCTGTCCGTGCCCTCCTCCTCCTCACCGTCTCCAGCGGGGTAGACGGAGTACCCGCCGTCGGAGCACTCCTCCCCCTCCTCGACGGTGGGAGAGGAATCCACGGGCGGAGGGAGATATTCTTCCTCTGACTCCTCCTCACCGTAGTCGTCCACCGACGGGGGGTAGGATTCCTCCCCCTCCCCACCATAGTCAATGGTGGAGGCATCACACAGAGATGGAGGGTAGGCCTCTTCCGCCTCCTCTTGCTCCTCCTCTCCCTCACTGTCGTCGTTCACCGACGGGGGGTAGGATTCCTCCCCTTCCCCACCATAGTCAACGGTGGAAGCATCGTACAGAGAGGGGGGGTAGGCCTCCTCCGCTTCCTCTTGCTCCTCCTCGGAGTCCATCTCCCCAAATTCGCTCTCTGGGGTGGACTCGGCAGCACCGAAGATGCAGGAGCCCACCCTCAGAGGCGAGAGGACGCAGGATGGAGGGGAGTGTCGCTCCCTCCAAATCCGCACCGCGCCTTGGCGGAGGGACTCTGCCAGCTCGGGTTCCCTCTCCTCTAGCCGCCGGGCTGAGGCCAGCTGGAAGGCGCACACCGGGTCCTCCTCCAGTTGCGCCAGCGTCGGCGGGTTCTCCTCTACGAGCACGCCCTCTGGTGGCGACGCCTCGTGGAGCTCTGGGTTACTCACCCGTATGGGTGATCCTTCCCGGGAAGGAGCTGGGTGCCTCTCTTCCCACACCTGTGCCGCTGTCCGGCGGTACTCCTCCGCCAGCTCGGGTATGGATGTTTCCCGAGCCGCGCACAGCAGGTACGCGCACTCGGGGTCCTGCATAAGCTGTGCCCGAGTCGGCTGGGCTTTGCGGCGCGGGGGAGAGGAAGAAGAGCGGTGGTGCCGCTTGCTGGGGCGATCCGCCTTCTTATGCCGGGTGGCGTAGCCTGGCATGTTGGTGTCTCTTCGCGGCTCGTCGTTCTGTGACGCTCGGGCAGTCCCGAAGGATGAGACACGGAATCCACTTGGACTGACGTCACGTTTGTTTTATTTTTACAAATAGCACTGTGTCGCTCACAGGCACACTCACACTTGCACACAGACGTGTAAACATAGACAACGACGAGCACAGGACACTGCGCGAGCGCACATTAAATAGACAAACCACATTAACCCCAGGTGATTACGAGACGATTCACAGGTGAGACGGATTATCACATGACATAGCCATCACCACGAGATATCCACAGACGCAGACGATGCACGTAGACTACGTAAACACACGCCCAAAAGGGAGGGGCCGGGTCCTCAACGTGACAGATAGTTTGTTATTGTCAAACCAATTTTTTATTTTCTTTAACTCTGTATTTATTCTATGCTCCAACAATTTCAAATTATTCCCTGAAAAAAACAGGTTTGTATCATCAGCAAATAAGACACATTTCAAGGACTCTGATACTTTACATAAATCATTAATATACAAAATAAATAACTTGGGTCCCAAAACTGACCCCTGCGGTACACCACAAGTGATGTCCAAACATGAAGAGCAGTGCACACCCATTTTTACAAACTGCTTCCTGTCACTGAGATAACTTTTCACCCATCTCAACACAATTCCCCTGATCCCATAACGCTCAAGCTTTTTATTTAAAATGTTGTGATTTATGGTATCAAATGCTTTCTTTAGGTCTAGGAATACCCCAACTGTATACTGTTTTTGTTCTATTGAGTTAGTAATTTCTTCAATTGAGTCCATTAATGCCAGTGTTGTTGATCGGTTAACTCTAAATCCATACTGACTCTCTGTGATTAATTTGTGTTTATCAATGAATTGGTCTAAACGGTTATTAAAGAGTTTTTCTAAAATTTTGGATAACTGCGGTAGTAATGAGACTGGTCTGTAGTTTGTGAAAAGGTGTTTGTTGCCAGTTTTAAACAAAGGTACCACTTTTGCTATTTTCATTTTATTTGGAAATTTACCGGTTTGAAATGATAAATTAGAAATGTATGTTAAGGGTTTAGAAATTCCCTCGATAACCTTTTTTAGTACGAACATATCAATGTCATCACAATCTGTAGATGTTCTATTTGTGCATTTAAAAACTGTATCTATTACCTCATTCTCAGAAACTGCTGTGAGGAACATTGAGTTCAGATTTCTGTCAATGTAGGGTTCTGTTTGTTCTATAGCAGTTATTGAATCAGAAATTTGTCCTGCAAGCTCAGGTCCAATGTTTACAAAAAAACTGTTTAAACTATCAACTACTTCATTCATATCATAATTATCTTTATTATTAATTGAAAAATACTTTGGGTAATTTACTTGTTTGTGCCCATGTTTTATTACAGTGTTTAATATATTCCATATTCCTTTAACATTATTTTTATTATTTTGTAATATTTTATTATAATATTCTTTTTTAGCTATTCTTAAGATACGAGTTAATTTATTTTTATATTTTTTATATTTATTTTCTGACTCTAGTTCTCATTCTTAAAAAACCTCTATATAATGTATTTTTCTTTTTGCATGCATTTTGTAAACCTCTAGTAATCCAGGGATGACTAATGTAATTGGATTTTTTGGTAAATTTCTTTATAGGACAGTTTTTATCATATAACTTTTTAAATATTCTTAAAAATTCCTCGTATGCCACGTTTACATTATTTGATTTATACATATTATCCCAATTTTGTGCTAGTAGATCACTTTTAGATGTATTTAGCATATTTTCTGTTCTCACCCTTCTATATTCTGTTCTGTTAAGTTGATTAATTTTATATACTTGTTCGTATATTATAAATACAGGCAAATGGTCACTGATGTCACTGATTATCAATCCACTTGTTATGTTGCTTGTGATGTCATTTGTAAATATATTATCGATAAGAGTGGCAGAGTGTGAAGTTATTCTAGTTGGTCTGGTGATTTTTGGATACAGATTTATACTACATATAGTGTTAATGAAATCTTCTGTCATTTTATGGTTACTAGGATTGAGCAGGTCGATGTTGAAATCTCCACAAATAAAATATGTTCTATTACTCTTTTGAATAAATATTTCCTCCATCCATTCCTTAAACAGTTCAATACTAGATCCAGGTGTTCGATATATACAGCTAATTATTAGGTTTTTCTTGTTTTCTGTATACATTTCAATTGATATACATTCCAGTAAATCATCAACAACAGTTGACATTGTGTCCAACATTCTAAAGCTTAAATTTTTATCCACATATATTACAACCCCCCCACCTCCTTTGTTGTGTCGATCCCTATGTACAAAATCATATCCTTCAAGCTCAAAATCCACTCCTCTTTCAGTATTAATCCATGATTCTGATATTGCAATGATATTGAATGGTTGTGTGAATTGATTAAGGTAATCCCTAATACTTGAGAAATTTGCATACAGACTCCTACTGTTAATATGTATAATAGATAATTTCCCGTTTTTGTTCATTTGATTATACTGTTCGTCAGTATAATAGCAACATTTGTTATTGATGGAATTAAAAAAGTAATTATCTGGATCAATATCATGTTCATTGTTCAGTGAATTGTGATCAGTGTATTGAAAAGTTTGCAGATCCAAGTTATCCAGTTCAGTGATCCTCTGAGTTATATTTTCTCCAGCACCTGTCATGTTATTGTATTATGTTGCAGATTCAGTTACCTTACAATCCAGTTCCATTAATATTTATCCAGTTCCTCAATTCTCTTCACCATCAATACTTTAGCCTCTTCTGGTGTTCCATTCAGCTTGATAAAGATTTTACAGTTTGAAGTCCAAGTATGTTGAATTCTTTTTTGCTTCTTGAGATAACGTGCTTTCTTAGCCATGTCAGCATTGTACTTTGTCAGGTGCTCATTGATGAAGATGTTTGTCCCCTTTAATTTTCTCCCTTGTTTTAGTAGTGTAATCTTATCCTTTCTGTTAACAAATCTCATGATGACTGCAGGTTTGTCACTGGTATTTTTTCTGGGCAAAGTATGGCAAGCTTCAATCTTGTCACAGTCCAGATCTATTCCTTTTGATTGCAAGAATTTAGCCACTTGGTGTTCTGTGGAATTACCATCCATTATAGGATCACCGTCACTGTCAGCAGTCACTGCCCTAGCGTATGACCAGGGTTTAATATTAATTCCAGAGATTATGACGTCATTCATCCGAGTGTATTGCTCCAGGTCAGCGACCCTGTTCTCCAAGAAGGTAATTTTCTTGTCTTTCTCCATACTCTGATGACGAAGCACTTTCACCTCCTCTACCAACTCAAGGATGGCTTTCTGCTGCAGTTTCACAGTAGAAATTTCCTCAGATAGGAAGTCGAGTGACTTTTTTATGTCATCAATCTCCTCAGGCGATGGTACGCCTACCTTTTTTGGACCCATATTCAAACTCAAAGCAGCCACACAGAAGCTTTGAGCCAGGCGGGTAGCCGAGCAAAGTTAGCAGTGGTTGTAGCAGCCCCCGGGCCGGTAGCCGAGCAGAGTTAGCAGCGGTTGTAGCAGCCCCCAGAGCTCTTTACGGTATCAAGATTGCACAGGCCTATAATGTGATCATGACAACATGGTGCATAATCCTAATTCATATCCATACAGACTTACTTTGAGAGGCAAACCCCAGGCCATTTTAACGTGATGCTTGTATTCATCCATCCAGATCTCGGCCACCCGCAGTGCATTCCTCATCATGGCCTTGCTCGGGTTGCGTGCGTAGGGCTTGTGAGCTCTCTCTATGTGTGCTATCCTGGAGCACGGAACGATCTCAATGCTGCCTCCACAGGTCCAGACCTGGAGAAGAACCAACATCAGGGAGTGTTTCACAGGCAAATATCAGGTAATGGTAGTGCCGCCATAGAGGAACTCAGCAATGCCAACATATTGCAGCTCTTACCCGGATACCGAGCTCTATGTTTTCACCACCATACACCTCCATTCCTCCATCTAGGCTGCCGATCTCACCCAGAAAAGCCTTGTCAGCAACCAGAATCCCCATAACAGCTGGAGACCTTGTGTGGAGAAAAGCATTTTCACACAACCGGGTCACTTCCTTTCCTTCCCAAATGTACCATAGAACATAACATGCAACGTGTAAGTGGATAAAAGTGCTCGACATTAAATCAGGCTAGCAGAAGGATAAAAAAAAATCAGATAAAAAACACATTACAGAAGTCACAACATTATGTAGGTCAAAATGACAGTATTCATTTGGTTCAGCATTCATTTACTTGCTAAGATTCAGGAACACACTTGTGACCCTAGCCATAGAGAATATAGTAGACCATGGAAGATCCCAGTAAGAGACAACAGAAGAATATATTCAGTCTAGGAAATGAACAGCAACTATAATGCAGCATTCAACCATGTCAAAGGCTACCATTACGACAAGAACACAAATATCCCAGCAAGATGCTTGTCACTGAAAAGGCTGAAGAACATTCAGACCAGGTTAGGGTTTAGAGTAGAGGTTTCAAAAATATGTTTCCTTTAAACAAACCAAAATGAAAAAAAGAGAAAGAGAAAGTAAGAGTTCTGCGGTCTTGGGCAGGTCAGATGAACATTAAGCAGGGAGATGCAGTGAGGGAAGTATGGACAGGAAGAACCTGCTCCTGATTCACGTGGAGCTGCTCATCTGTGAAACTCAGCTCACATTCTGATTTTAGGATTTATATTCCGTGTTTTATTTCAATCTTGTGTGCTTAGCTGCATAACCAAAAATTGTGAGCCAAAAAATATTTTTTTACAGATTGCCCTGAAAGTCAATAATTCAATGCATCTTTACATGACAGAAATACCAGGTGATAACCTATGGAGAGTTAAAAATGGAAGATTGCACTGAAGTCATAGATGGCCAAATAATCTCAGACAATCTGTGTTTATTCTTGTCTCCATTCTTTCTTCTTACCTCTTTAAAGGTAATGCTAAAAATGAAAGCAAAACACCAAAAGAATGAATCATGTCCAGTGTGCAGCTTGCACCTACTCACTTCCCAGGAAGGGATTCATCATGGAGGCTGTACCACTCAGGACGGAAGGGCTCGTACATACACCACATGGCCCAATCAAAGCCATGCGCAGCAGGTACGTACTTAACAACATTTAGGTCATAATAATTGACTCGGTCAAACACAGGAGAGACCACGACCGTCCTGTCTGCCTTGATTTGAGCTAACATTGGCTCTGCCCTGGAAATATAAATGCAGAAAATACAAAGTATATAACTGTACATCTGACTGAACCAGAAGCTGAAATGTTCATACATGCAATATAGACATTTGATTTCTAACAATGTTATATGCATCATTAAAACCTGTAATCAGTGTGTTGCAGCAATATAATTTGTATATTTTATTGCAACAGATCTCAACCCTTTCAGTTAGACAGTATTAGTTCAGTCAGACAGTATTAGTTCATATGAACAGAGCAGGATGATATTCACTTTAGCCATGCCAAGCTTTGCTGGCATGTAGGCCTACCTCATTTCTCACACATTACAATCCCAATGATAATTTCAACCTTGGGATAAACCATATGTTTCCAAAGAAGACCACTGATGAACTCAATTTTTAGATCAAAGTATTCATTCCACGAATATTATGACCTAGATTTTTTTTATGATCAGTCATTTGCCACATTGATAACCATGTGTATAGTTTGTAATTTACACTTGATGGCTTTGTATTATTTCATAGCATCATCGGTGGTGCTCAAAGGAGAGTCACAAACAGTTGTCCAGCCATGGTCCTCCTATTCTGTGCTCACCACATCACATTAACCTCGATGTGCGCGTCCAGGATTGCCACCACGTCGGCGCTAGCAGCTCTCCAGCCAGAGATCCGAGCCTGTGCTAGACCCAGCTGATGGTCGTGTTTCACTTTGAACATTTTGACGTGAGGGTTCTGCTCCTGCATGGTCTCAATATAGGCATCTAGGCTTTCCTTCAGGTCCTCTGTGTTGCAGGGTGCAAAGAACATTAGCTGAAAGCACATTTGTTATGGCAGTCATGGTCTGGTGGGAAATGGTCTTGTGAAAGGAGGGTTGTGGGTTCTATTCCCAGGCCAGAGTATGTGTTAAATGCACAGATGGGTAAATGCGGAGGACAAATTTTGATTGAGACAAATATGGCACATTTACATTTTCTTCCATAAAAACCTTTAAAGTACAGCGTTCACCTTTAAATCTAAGACTCTTTTTCCCTTATTTGTATTTTTTATTTATTATAATAATTTTTAAAGAAACTTCAACTAGAAAGCAAATTTTGTGAACAAACTGAGCTGGCTTGCCTAACTAAATGAACTAAATGAAAACTACATCAGGGGTCTCAAACTCAAATTAACCGAGGGCCACTAACCAGGCTGTGTTTTCGATGAGAGGCCAGATTAAAGGATCGTGACAAACAGCAGTGGGAAAGGGGAACATAAACTATTTTAATGTATAAAAATATACATACACTAATTCAAATATATTTAGTTCAGGGTTTGCTCAGTGTATACACCACTTGTATTTAAAGTATCATGTGTATTAGATTTCATAAATCTACATTCAAAAATGTTTTTTACATACAAAACTGAGAAGCAATCTCCAAGGGTTCTTCTTCGCCTTACGAAATAACTGATATTTATGTTCTCGTCATTCTTATCATTTACTGCAAATTATGCTCCAAATAATACTTACAAGTGATGTTTTGCCTAAAGCCCAATGCCAAAGAGGAGCTGTCCACGGTCATAGCTATTGCTATTTATCATTATGGGAGCGTCATTTCAGTTAATTCAGTGCAGTTTGGATTGAGTGAAATAAGACTGACAAACAGATTAATAATTAAATTCAGTGTATTGTTTCTGTTGGTCCCTAGTTCACACGATCAATCCCATCTTGATTCTATTCTAAAAATACCCCCAAACGAAGTCTTTAACGAACCGTTCGTGCTGTGGTCATCCACCAGAATGATCTCCTTGAGCAGGTGAGCAGGTGTTCTGTCAATGATGCTGCGGATGGCTCTCTTTAGGACAGAAAGCGCTTCATCCAGGTAGATCAGAACCACACTGAGAGTCGGAAGCTGCTTCGGATACACTTTAATAGCGCACCTTGTTAACAGTGTTTACAGGAACATAATTTTCATTTAGACATTATCCCAACCACATGTTTTGATTTTACACCAATTGCCTCACTAATTTGATAGAATTAGATTTTACGATGAGGATTATATCCCGTACCTTTTATCACGGGTGTCTGGTAGTGGTCGGTCCATTGGTAGTCTGTCACTAAGGTAGGCATTGTATCCATATCGCTCAAAGGCAGAGTGCGCGTCCCGCTGTTGGTCATGTGTCAGATTTTGTCCCCATTTTTTGAAGAGAGCTGACTCTGGGAATAACAGTGCATTATGCTCTTTTGCAGGTTTCTGTCCTGCTCCTTTGTTCTGTATTTTCTCAAGCTCCTTTTCGATTCGACTTTGCTTTTGTTCGAAGGTCTTCATCAAGTCATCTTCAAACAACATCATGAAAAATATGTTATGGATTACCATCAAAGCAACGTTGTAATTAATGTGCAAGATGACTAAAGAAATTGACACCTAGTTGGGGTTACCAACAGCCAGTTAACAGGCAGTTTTGCTAATAGTCTTAGTTTTTCCTTCATTCCATCTGATACCTCTAATACCTTGAACACACCAGAAGTGAGTGTCCTGAAAACATTCTTTATTGTTTCCAGCCTTGTGTACTGCAGAGGGCGTGGAGCGATAGTGAGGCGGACGCATGTGCTGAGAATAGCGAGATTTATTATAGGCAAATCCATATTCAAAGTCGTATAAATGGTTATAGAGCCACCAGAAACAAAGACGTAATCGACATGTAAACTAGGGCGAGACATGGCTAACACAAAAATATAACAGATAATGAAAATACAATAGGCTAGAAATACACAAGAAAGTACAGCAAACATACGGAGGACAAGAGCCACGGCAGTAGTGAACCACAATCGGTGCTTATGTAGACAATATCCAGCACGGCACACGACAAAACTAGTGATGGCACGAACGACCCTGGTGCGTCAGCACCGTGCCGAGCGCACGAGAGCGAAACCCCGTATTGATGCGTGTATTGCTTTAAACAAAAATCACGTGACCGATACAGGAATTGTATCGTTTGGATGTTCCGCGCCAAATTGTGTTTATAATATGTATTTTTGCTTGCCCTCGCTGATCATGGATTAAAACCAGGAAGTTTTCCACTGTCTGGAATGCATTTTCTTGTCATTATTTGTATTTTATTTTATATTATTTAACACTTTCATTAATGAAAATCCATACACAAGTTCCACGTTTTATCTATCTATCTATCTATCTATCTATCTATCTATCTATCTATCTATCTAATTTTAGACTTAGCAAACAAATTGAGCAAATGGAATTATAAAATTATTAGATCATATTTTAAGTAAACAAAAGTCGATTAAATATTTCACAAGTTGATGTGTTTTCAGAATGCTTTTCCAACTTATTTTCATTTTGTTCACCTGCAATTATATTATAACTACTGCAGGGGTCACTAGTATGCAGTATGCGAATACAGTATACAGTATGTAGTAGACTATTTCGAACACAGCCACAGTGTCTCTAGGGTTAGGGTCCCCTAACCGGAAACACAGCATATTGAGTGAAGAGCACAGGTGAAATGGTTCAGAGGGGCAATTTCAGAGGCTTGCTGTATATCTCTAAGGCACCGGGCCAGACAAATAGCACATACATCATACGTGAAACGTTACTATCTGTAAGATAAACCCGATTTAGCTGTATCAGTACTTTAGAACAAACAAATAGCCAGCACAATACTATACACAGCACAATACAGTTTTACCTTGTGCCCTATTCCCCCAAACACAAGAAACCAAACCATTAGAAGAACACAGAACACCTGAACCAGGTGTACTGGGAGCTTAGTTGGGAGTGGAGACGTGTTTTCATGTACAAAATTATACTGATGATTGCTTAAAAAGTAAAAAAGTGACAAGCCCAGTAGCAGTGTTACTCATTTTAGCATAACACTGAGGCTTTGTAATGTTGGACTAATACAATAATCTCAAATATTATGTAAAGAAACATCAGAAACAAGAGTTATAGGAACACAGGCTACTCACAGAGGTTTCCAATGATTTGCTCCATTTTGTCATATCTTTTCTCGAATGGTCTGCTGTTGTCCGTCTCATTGTTATTTATTGGGTTCCGTCTTATCACATAACTTAGAAATGCAAACGCGAGAGCCACAAGGGCAATAACTCTAATCCACAACCGCATTGTCTTATATCTGCCGATATATCTGTCATACCAAACAGAACATGTCATGTGTTCCTTTCAGTTATAATTCATATACAGTATCGTGTACCTGCCCGTTTGCTCAAGGCGGTCATAAAAACAAAGTGTTTTTAAAAACAAACATAAACCCCTTTTTTCACAGCACAAACCATTCCAGTTTTCTTAATCAACTGTAGCAATTTCGAAGCAGAACTCCAACTGCTTAAATCCCAACAAAAATTCTTTGAATCAGGGGACAAAGCAGGCAAACTCCTTGCACAGCAATCTAGAGCTGCTGCGGCCTCCAGGCTAATCCCAGCCATGAAATCACCATCAGGCATTACCCTGAAACATTCACAAAATTTTACTTCGATTTATATACATCGGACCACCCGCAGTTGAATGCACCCAATATACTCCACAATATTGTATTTCCCACAATAGAAGACGAGTGGGTAGCCCAACTTCTCCAGCTGAGGTTGAAAGTGCTATCAGAGCTTAAAAATATTTAGGAATAATTATTACTAGAACCCTGACAGACGCTTTTAATAAAAATGTTGTTCCCCTGCTTGGTAAGGTTGAGGACGACTTAGCCAGATGGTCCACTTTACCTTTGTCATTGGCAGGCAGAGTGAACCTTATTAAGATGGTCATATTCTCTACCTCTTTCAACACATTCCTGTACTCACCTGGACAAATTAGTGTCCAGCTTTCTCTGGGCCAATAAACCAGTGCGAATACGGAAATAAATATTACAACTTCCTAAAAGATTGGGGGGTCTCACTCTCCCCAATTTTTTACACTACTTCTGGGCAGCCAATATTCAGAAGCTGTTATATTGAACCAACACATTCCACGTCAATCAGCCGGCATGGGTAAAAATTGAAATGTCTTCATCTCAACCCTCTTTGAGGGCGTGGCTCTGTTCTTCCCTTATTTTGCCAACAGTAGATGCAAGTAAAACCCAGTAGTCAAACAGTCCCTTAAAATCTGGTTGCAATTCAGGAGGCATTATGGCCTGAGAGACTGCTCAATTTCTGCTCTAATATTATATACCAATAACTTTAAACCATCTATAATGGACTCTGCATTTAAATTGTGGTTTGAGAGGGGCATTGTTTCAATTAACGATGGCGACACTTTTATGTCTTTTACGGGCTTGCTGACCAAATTTAAGCTTCCCCCTTCCCACCTTTTTCGTTTATTTCAAATCAGGGACTTTGTTCAGAAAAATCACCCAGACTTCCCAAATCTTCCTGCACCAAATTTATTAGACAAACTTCTTTTAATAGATCCCAATCAAAGAGGAAATATCTCACATATATTTAGGGAATTAGACTCTACTGTTGCTGTCTTCCCCCAACAAACGAAAAATTTGTGGGAGCAAGATCTAGGTATGACCCTTGAGGAGGATTGTCACGTTGAGGACCCCGGCCCCTCCCTTTGGGCGTGTGTTTACGTCGTCTGCATCTCCTAGTCTGCGTCTGTGGATCTCCGTGGGTGCGGTTGTGTCTTGTGCTGATTCGTCTCACCTGTGGCTCGTCTCGTCATCACGTGGGTTTATGTGGTTTGTCTACTTAATGTGCGTTCGCACAGTGTCCTGTGCTCGTCGTTGTTTGAGTCTACATGTTGTGTGTGCGTGTCCTGCTGTTTTTCGTGCGCTTACTGCACTATATCTGTTATAATAAAGAGTGACCGTGAGTGACGTTGGGATTCTGTGTCTCATCCTTCGCCCTGCACCGCGCGTCACAAGTACCAGTGGGCCAATATTCTTAGATTAGTGCACAACTCCTCTGTCTGTGCAAGACATGGTTTAATCCAATGCAAATTAATACATAGGATTTACTATTTTTGGTCTGAAATATTTGAGACCCTCCACAAGGCCTACAAGGTTGGGGATGATCCACATCCTCTTCCTGCTCTTTTCGGCCTTTTTCAAACAAAATCCTTTTCAAGCAAAGCCCAACACTGTATGACCTTCTGTTCTTTACTGGCAAGGCGTTTAATTCTACTTAACTGGAAGCACACTGCACCCCACCATGGACGTAATTTTGGGGGGGGACGGGGGGGACATGTCCCCCCCACTTTTTCAAAAGCCGGCTTTGGTCCCCCCCCAGTTTTTATGGTTAAAACCAAATATTTAAATAGCGACGAATCCATGTCCCCCCCACTTTTGAAATCAAAATTACGTCCATGCACCCCCCTCTTATAGTCGATGGGTCAAGGAAGTTCTGTTCAATTTGAAATAGGAGAGGCTAAGATTTTCCCTTAAGGGATCACTGAGTAAATTTAATAGGACTTGGGACCCCCTGCTGTCTATCATATGGCGCATTTCCACACGGGCCTGCTTGGCGCGGTACGGTTCGATTCGCAACGGTTTGTGAGTGTTTCCATTAGTACCAGGTACAAGTTTGCCGATACCTTCAGGTACTTTTTTCGTACCTACTCACTCGAGGTTCTAACCATTCCAAAGCGGAAAACTTCTGTGATGTGGAGGAACAGCATGACACTGATTGGCCAGGGAGTGTCGTCACAGGATGCGTCTCAGGATGCATCACAGGAGAGCGACTCCTCCGCTATCGCTATCTCGTCCATTGTTGTACGGTGTTGTGGTCGCATACAAATGATGTCACGACACTACAACCCGCGCGCCAACAGCGACTCCACCCACATTGTGGTGGTCCACCATTGTAATGGAAATACAATGCGACCGTACCGCTCTGTTGCGAATCGATCCGTATTGAACCGTATCGCGCCAAACAGGCCCGTGTGGAAATGCGCCAATAGACACTGTAGACATAGAACCAGAAGAGACATAGGTCAGAGTTTTTATTTTTATTTATTTATTAGTTTCTTTATTTTTCTTTTCCCTCTTGTCCCCTTGTTTGTAAATTTTAGATTACTTTCACTCATACACTGCACTTAAATCGTGGGGCTGTTGGGGATTGATAACTGGGCGGGAGGGAGGGAGGGGTGGGTCAGGGTATGGGAGGGAGGGGCGGGTCAGGGTATGGGAGGGAGGGGCGGGTCAGGGTATGGAAGGGAGGGGCGGGTCAGGGTATGGGAGGGAGGGGCGGGTCAGGGTATGGGAGGGAGGGGCGGGTCAGGGTATGGGAAGGAGGGGTGGGTGAGGGTTTAGGAGGGAGGGGCAGGTGGGGGTATGGGAGGGAGGGGCGGGTCAGGGTATGGGAGGGAGGGGCGGGTGGGGGTATGGGAGGGAGGGGCGGGTGAGGGTATGGGAGGGAGGGGCGGGTCAGGGTATGGGAGGGAGGGGCGGGTGGGGGTATGGGAGGGAGGGGCAGGTGGGGGTATGGGAGGGAGGGGCAGGTGGGGGTATGGGAGGGAGGGGCGGGTCAGGGTATGGGAAGGAGGGGTGGGTGAGGGTTTAGGAGGGAGGGGCAGGTGGGGGTATGGGAGGGAGGGGCGGGTGAGGGTATGGGAGGGAGGGGCGGGTGGGGGTATGGGAGGGAGGGGCGGGTGAGGGTATGGGAGGGAGGGGTGGGTGGTTTGGTTTTTCTCTGAAAACTGTAAAACAAGTGAACCATTTTTATGTTTTGGGTTTACCCCATCCTTTCTGAGTCTCTGTATTGCTATTGCTCAATAAAGAAATTGTAAAAAAAAAAAAAAAAAAGTAAACATAAGTTACGAGGTGCTGCACACTGTAATGCAATGTTGCAAAACTCAAGAGGTGGACATCATGTGGGGTCAAAATACCCTACAGGAAATGACACAGTTGCATCATTTTCGCCATGTGCACCTTCGCTTCAGTGAAAGCCAACTTTACATTTGTACCGTGTTGCCTGATTTTGGTTAGGTGATTTGGACCTTGGTCTGCTTTACCCAGTGACTGGAGATGCACCAGCAAGTGTATTCTCAGCATAGTCCTGGTTATATGGGGAGGTTCAAGTCAGGAAGGGCATGTGGCATAAACCCTATTGCCAAATCAAACGTGAATAATAAATAGCTTTATCTTACAACATCAGTCAAGAGAGGTGTTACCAGTGAACGCTACAGACAATATTAACTAACAGGGTGTTAATCAAAACTCTGGTACTGTTGTACGAAGGAGGGGGGTGGGGGTGGGGGGGACGAGGTGGGAGTCAGATCTTTGAATGTCGACACGAGTGGCTATAGGAGAGAAATGGAGAAAAGGAAGATAGCATGAGGGGGAAGGGGGGCGGAGCCTGGAACATCTGTGGTTGATTCAACTATGTTGAGAACGGGAGGAGAAATGGGTTAAGAATCTTCTCTGAGGAAATGTAGAAGTATGCTGGAGGTGAGGACAAAGCTGTGACTGGATCAGCCTACAGTGGGCATGATGGTTTGTATGGTAGGTAGGTATGATTGGTAGGTATGGAGTGAGGAGGAGGAGTGAAGAAAAACAGATGGTCGTGGATTCTTTTTGCAGAAAAACCTACAAATGGTTGCATTGACTAGATCAGAGAGGGACATAGGATAACGTATAAGAATGGAGGAATATCTTCTGGTCTTTGTGTGCTGTGAGGAACCCAGGGCAAGAGGACTTGCTGGATGACTGGAGAACTACTGCAGAAGTGGTGACAGCTGGTTCCAGGCCCTCGTTCCTGCCGGACAAAAGGACGACAGACGCGAAGGCTCAACAGTGGAATGAGGAAGTACAGGTATATGGAGGAAGAGGATGACAAAGGGGAAGAGGGATAGCCAAAGAAATGAGGACAGTACACAAGGAGTCCAGAAGGCCAATGGTGAAGAGTTGTATGAGAGGTTGGACATTAAGGAAGAAGAGGACTCGTGCCTATTGGCTAGCCAAGGGCTCCAAGCTGGGGAGGATGTGCTGCAGGTTAGGATGATGAAGAGTATGGGAGGAGATGTGCTGGAGTAAATGTGAGCAGAATGTGCTAGAAGATGGAAGACTGATTGGCAGACAAATGAGGAAAACGAGAGAAATGGGGAACGTTATGCAGGGACTGCAATCCAGGAAGGGTTGGGTATTAACAAAGATGAAGTGCCCAGGAGTAGAAAGGCGGAGGGTCCAGGTGATTGCCCAGTGGAGGCGTGGACGTCTTAACTCTTTTGTTGAACCCAGACTGAGAAGATGCCTCAGGAGTGGAGGTGTGCACTGATACTGGTACTGTTTTCACGCAGTGTTTTTGTGGATATAGAGAAAGTGTATGACGGTGCCAAGAGAGGTGTGGTGTTCAACAAGTAATTGCATAGTGTATGATACATCTGAAGGCAGAGTGGCAATGGTAAATCGCAGTGACATTCACCAACTGAGATAATGCGTCCACACCCTCTCTTTGACACTCAGTAAATATTTGTAAGATGTTATTGTGACAAAATAAGTCATTTTCCAGTGAATCATTACGTGACTTTTAATGTTTTTTTTTTTTTTTTTTTTTGGATTTCAAAGTTATGAATAAAGAATATATCATGTTTAAAAGATGAAGGAACATTTTCTTACAAGCAGGGCGTACAAGCAGAGTATGAATGCATGTCAGGGTGTGTGACAACACATGAATGCATGGATACACCAGATGTGTCGTCGGTTCTCTCATTCTGCTTTGAGGCACGAGGTGATTTATGTGTGGGGATGTGTGCTGGTGTTCTGTCGAGTTGTGCATCGGTGTGCTAGTTTGTGGTTTTGCACATGCACAGACCCACAGGCTTGTCCTTTGTTTCCACGCCCATAAATCTATGCTCCCTTTCTGTCGAGTTTACATTCAGGTAAGTAATTTATTATCTTTTTTATTATGTTTTAAGTTCTAATAAATAAGTTATAATAAACTACACATCCATGTTTCCCTTGTCCATACAGTGCACACAGAGTTAGTAGTGATGTAAAAAAATATATATGGGTCTGTACTGGAAGCATGATTTGATAAGGGAAGCATTATTTGATGTATGATATCAGCCTATCGAGATATGCTACCCATGTAAAATATTAATAAGGAAGCTATAATGGATTTAAATCCATGATTTCCTTGTCCATACATACAGTGCACATACTTGATTTTATAATTACAATGCGTCATAATACTGAGTTAGGCTAGGAAACGCACAACTGGAAGCGTAAATCTCGATGGTGTAGCACAGATTCTGCTGTCCAGGGGTGTAGCAGCAAATTCTGGACCCTGTACACTCTCAGTGTCAGTGGGCCTCTATAAATGGCAGTAAATGAGGCACATGAGCAAAATGGGCCCCTCTCTCTACTCGGGCCCTGGGTAGTCAGGTCCACTTTCCCCCCAACTACCACGCCTGTGCTGCTGACAGAACATCATTTGTGTCATATTGTTAGGTTGTGTTCTCATAAGGATATTATTTATGGTTATTTTGTTATTGTTGTTCTTGTCAGACAATAATGTCTCCACTTGTATGCAATATAGTCCCATCTTATTAAGCACTTTTATTTTGACACGTAAGGACACTACAGAAAAGTTTTTTTTTTGTGGGTAATCACCTGTTAAAAAGGCGGATTGCTGTTCACTTGTCCTGCTGCTGCCATGTAGTGAAAATTGGGAGAAATAAATACACTACAACTTGAAGAGTGTCTGAATGATCTTCATTAGCATCTTTATTGGTTTATTGACAAAGAAAATCTACTCCTAACCGAGATGGAAAGTGAAGAACACGTTCAAGAAAACGCTACACATATCATACACCGATGACCCCGCTCAAGTGCCTTGGGTATCCTGAAAGGCGCTATATAAATTGAACATTCATTCATTTTGTAGTTAGCAAGTCTGGCTAGTACACAATTTACCAGCAGTTTGTGTAGATGTGTGCCCTCGTAAACCATAACTTCTAGTCAGTGATTAAACACGTAAATTAGAATTTAGATGATAAGCTTAACACATTTTAAAACAACGTATTCGGTTATGGCACTCGTTGAAAGAATGTCACAGCTAGCTGATAACTAGTTTAACGTTAGCGGTTGAAGATAACGCTCATAAGCTTTACCGATCGATAAGATAGCGCATAAGATACTAAAAGGGCGCATTGATTGACTTGTTATAGATCCTTGTTTACAAGCCATGTTACTTAGTCAAATTTTAGCTGGCAATTGTTTTTTTATTTCCCAAATAAAAAACAACCTCATAATTATTTATAATGATAATTATTGAGCCACCAGAAAAACCAAAAGAAACTTTCATTTGAGTCGTAACTTTCATTTTATTCACTATAATATATGGACAGAAATATTCACATCAGCTATTGTGATTGTCCCACCTCCAAGCCAGTTAATTTTGTATCAGCATTAATTTCTAGGAATTGATGACAAAATCAGAAAGTTGTTAGTATTCAAATATGGTTTAGAAACTGAACGATTACTGCCTACGACTGTCGTCACAACCACATTCTATTGTCTGGACGCCACAGCGTTAATTCGGTCCTATATGTAGGCTACTTTTTTGATCGCACTTTCTCCTTCGATTTAAACGTTTCTGTTAAAACTATTTTAAAACGTGTTGTGTCTTGAGACTTATGACGTACTTACCAGCAGAGGGCGCTCGCGCCTCTAGACAAAGGAATGGAGTTGACGTTTGAAAGTGAACGGTGGGAGTTGACGGTTGGAGATTAAAGAGTACGGTTGAGTTCAGCGTTGTCCTGTCTGATTGCTCGTGACTAAAATTTACATACTACTAAAATACCACATTTTTGGTGACGAGGATGTCAGTTAATGTACCCTTACCTGCTCCGTTCCTGCCTTGCCCTGGTGAGCCTGCAATTCCCTTACAAATATGGATGAAAATGTTCGACAATTACATGCTAGTCATCGGCGCTACGGGGGCCGAAATGCAGAAAGAACGTGACTCCTGAACTGACTGCATACTTCAACACGAGAGACGAGCTGGCCGTGGAAGATTCACTCATCATGCGAGGCACTCACCGCCTGATCGTGCCAACATCACTTCGGTCCAAAGTGGACGACTTGGCACACGAGGGGCACCAGGGAGTGGTGCGCACCAAGCAAAGATTGCGTGAATTATATTGGTGGCCACAGATGGACAAATTCGTGGAGTCCAAAATTGCTTCCTGTGTTCCCTGCCAGTACAATGACAAGACAGTGAAAACTGCGCCTACACCGCTTACTCCAGTGGAATTACCTGACGGACCATGGGAAAAGGTGGCCATTGACATCACAGGTCCTTTTGAACGTGCCACATGGGACTGTCGTTACGCTATCACTCTCACTGACTACTACAGTAAGTGGCCAGAAGTAGCATTCACCTCCTCAGTCACAACAGAGGTGATTACACGCTTCCTGGCAACAGTCTTCAGTCGTGAAGGGAACCCTACCTGCCTGGTTTCTGACAACGGATGCCAGTTCACTTCCCATGAGTTTGCCAACTTCCTGAAAGAGAGAGACGTCAAACATCTGCGCTCCAGTGTCTACTACCCAAGAGCAAATGGAGCCATCGAAAGATTCAATCGAGTGCTGAAGGAATGTTTACAAACCGCAGACAAAATATTCAAGCCCTGGAAACAAGCTGTGACAGACTTCCTGCAGATATACAGAGCCACTCCACACGCCACTACTGAAGCTACACCATTCGAGTTGCTGCGCCACAGGAAAATGCGCACCAAACTCAACACTCTCCCTGTGTCACACAACACCGCACAACACACACAAGTCAAAGAGACTGTGAAAAGAAAACAGCTTAAAAGCAAAACATACACTGACAACAAAAGGGGAGCTAAAATGCCAAACTTCCAGGTGAACGATACAGTATGTGTCAGGAGACCTGAGCACGTATACAAAGGCTCATCTAAGTTCACAGAGCCTCTTACAGTCATTCGGAGGGTTGGACCTAGTACTTACCTTCTGAGTGACGGCCGGAAATGGAATGCGTCAAAGCTGGCTCACTTTCCAAAGCAAGGTCTGGCGTGCACCAGAGAGAGGAATAATATAGACTGTATGGACAATCTCACCTTACCTGAGTGCACACAGGTGCAAGCACAAAACCCAGGTCCGAGGCGGAACCTCAGGGTTCGTAACCCACCAGCCTGGCTTTCAGACTTTGTGAGGTGAAGGAGTAAAATATTGTGTAATAATACTTACTTGATTCATGCAATGTCTTAACTGTAATAATACTTACTTGATTCATGCAATGTCTAAACTGTAAATAATACTTACCTGATTCATGCAATGTCAAAGTCTAAACTGTAAATAATACTTACCTGATTCATGCAATGTCTTAACTGTAATGATACTTACCTAGGGTCAGACATGTATATTACCTTGCAGTGTTTACAATGTTTACAAATTAAGGTGTTTAAGGATACAATGTTTTTTTTTCTTAATCTATACTTGTTACTTTAATCAGTTAAATTCATTTAACTCTTAAGGGAAGACATTTCTTAAAGAAAAGTGGAAAATGTTGTGTCTTGAGACTTATGATGTACTTACCAGCAGAGGGCGCTCGCGCCTCTAGACAAAGGAATGGAGTTGACGTTTGAAAGTGAACGGTGGGAGTTGACGGTTGGAGATTAAAGAGTACGGTTGAGTTCAGCGTTGTCCTGTCTGATTGCTCGTGACTAAAATTTACATACTACTAAAATACCACAAAACGTTCAGGAAGTTATGAAAAGTCTTCTGATTGTGACCAGATATCCTGGTCAAAAAATCGACGATGGTTTTCTTCCAGAGATCAACGTGAATCAACGTGAAAAGATGAATCATCTGATACAGCCAAAGCGTCATGCTCCAACTAAATTTCCACCACTGAAGAAGTCGATGGATCTCCGGACGCCTCATCCACCTTTAAAGTGTTAGTGGATGTGTTGTGGAATCACGAGGTTTCAGCAAACAACGATGTGACTGGAGAGCCTCCGGCCTTACATTGCCTGGGAAGCCAGATCAATTGTAAGCTGTGCAGGCCTAAGATGACCAACAGCATTCCTATACATGTGAGAAACACCAGATCCCAGGCTGCAGCTCCAGTGCGCCTAGCTCCAGTATGCGCAGCTCCAGTGCGCGCAGCTCCAGTGCGAGCAGCTCCAGTGTGCCCAGCTCCAGTGCGAGCAGCTCCAGTGTGCCCAGCTCCAGTCCGCGCAGCTCCAGTATGCCCAGCTCCAGTGCGAGCAGCTCCAGTCCGCGCAGCTCCAGTGCGCATGAGCTCACCAAACATCGGGACAAGGAAGCATCAGACTCCTCAGGGCTCTGTGTCCTACCTTCAGCCTAGACCTCCTGCAAGACCCAAGGCCATACAGACGGCTGTTCGCCATCCAGCTGAGAGGAAGCAGCAACCGGAGTCTTTTGCTTCACAGACATGTAGTGATGTAGTGGCCAGAGTTCTGGACTGGGCTTCTTTATGACACCACTGTCTCGTGCGTCCGCCTCTCCAAGACTGTATGAATATGATGGGGTGGAAGATTTGGACATGGAAGGAAGCACTTACCTGTGCCAGCATTTACAGTTGTGATCAAATTTATTCAACCCCCACTGAAATAAAGTGTTTTGGCCAGTTTGACATTGATTTTGATCATTTCAGTCATCTTATTTACAATTATATCAAAGAGGCACTTATAAATTAGACAAACATAACATAATATTTATGATGGAATAACCACAAATGTCTTTACTGTGCTCACATCATTATCAGTTTTATTCAACCCCCTAGTGACATTATTTTTTAGTACTTAGTACAACATCCTTTTCCAGTTATGACAGCTTTCAAGCGTGAAGCATAGCTTGACACAAGTGTCTTGCAGCGACCTATGGGTATCTTAGCCCATTCTTCATGGGCAAAAGCCTCCAGTTCAGTCACATTCTTAGGCTTGCGCACTGCAACTGCCTTCTTTAGGTCCCACCAGAGGTTCTCAATTGGATTTAAGTCTGGTGATTGCGATGGCCACTCTAGAATGTTCCAGCCTTTCATGTTCAACCATGCTCTAGTGGACTTGGATGTGTGCTTCGGATCATTGTCCTGTTGGAAGGTCCAACGTCTCCCAAGCCGCAGGTTTGTGACTGACTCCATCACATTTTCCTCCAAGATCTCCTGGTACTGAAGGGAATTCATGGTACCCTGCACACGTTGAAGCTTTCCTGTACCATTAGAAGCAAAACAGCCCCAAAGCATAATTGACCCCCCGCCATGCTTCACAGTAGGCAAGGTGTTCTTTTGTTCATAAGCCTGGTTCTTCCTTCTCCAAACATAGCGCTGGTCCATTGTCCCAAACAGTTCTAATTTAGTTTCATCTGACCACAGTACACTGTTCCAAAACCTTTGTGGCTTGTCCACATGACTTTTGGCATACTGCAGTCGACTTTTCTTGTTCTTTGGAGTCAGCAAGGGGGTGCGTCTGGGCGTTCTGGCATGGAGGTCTTCGTTATGCAGTGCGCGCCTTGTTGTCTGAGCTGAAACTTCAGTGCCCACATCTGACAGGTCTTTTTTCAGTTCCTTAGCAGTCACGCGGGGATTTTTCTCCACATTACGCTTCAGGTAGCGCACAGCAGTCGCGGTCAGGATCTTCTTTCTGCCACGACCAGGTAACGTTTCCACTGTGCCCTTTAACTTGAACTTGCGAATGATACTTCCGATAGTGTCTCTTGGAATATTTAACAACTTCGCAATCTTTTTATATCCATTGCCATTCTTGTGAAGAGCAATAACCTCTTCTCTTGTCTTCTGGGACCATTCTCTTGCCTTCACCATGCTTGGAAACACACCAGTAGATGTCTAGAAGGAGCTGAGTATCACAGTCCTTTTAAATCTGCCTAATTGGTGCTTATCATGCTTGATTGCTGCTCGTTGACATCCACAGATGTTTTCAATACCTGATGGAAAACACTGGAATGAACCTCTGTTCTTAGGAGTGGTAGTCGTAAAGGGGTTGAATAATTGTGTCAATGAAGAAATCACAAAAAGGCCATTTAATACTTTATGACAAAAAATAGATGCTATCTTAGTTGCATTTAGTTCTTTAACAAGTCCTTGTAAGATTTCATTATGAACACAATTACAAATGTGCACTGAATTCCATAAAACCCTTCGCAGCATTGGGGGTTGAATAAATTTGATCACAACTGTACATCAATCAAGCACATCACATCACCTGTATATATTAATAAAATACAAACTATTCATTCTAGAGCACGCTCATGTATATTCTTTAAAAATAATATTTGAACTTATTATAGATTAGGTTGGTCTTCTAACCTGTTACACTAATATTAAGGTTTTATTCAGAAACAAGTACAGTTATAAATAGCTTATTTTAAAATAACCAACTTATTTTCAAGTAGCCTCTCAAAGTTTTATGTATAAAAAATGTAGAATTAAGATGCATTAAACCTTTAAGTGCTGTCCACTAGGTGACAGTCTTCATCCTCACAGAGTTCAGAAGTAGTCCTATTACAGGAGCCACAATTGATATGCATTTGCCATCAGGCCAGTACTTTTTTCATTGATTTTATCTGGCTAGCTGGATCATTCTTGTCTGATGATGTGTTCCTTAAGCCTATTCTCCTCTTTATGAATTAGTGTTGAGTAATGTAGTGGAAATCGGGGTGAAATTTTTTTTTCTAGTGGGGGCAGGTCGGAATAATGATGAGTGAATGGGATGAAATTACATTCCAACATTAAGTTCTCAGCTAGGACAACAGAACAGCTTGGTAATGGCAGGTTGTATTGATATCCACAAATTGACCTAATTTTCCAGTTCGCTAACAGACCCAGGCTTTAAACACCGTAGTCATCCTAGTTCATATTATGTTTTTATGGCTTTGAAACAATGAAATAAAGATAGAAAACATGAAAACAAATATACAAATATATAATATATTATAGTATATTATATTTATATATAAATATATTGTTAAAATCATAATTTTATTTATTCATTACTTACTGTGGAGAAATATAATGGGGAAGTATGATGGCACTTCTAGGAGGAGGGGAACCTTTCCACTTTGAGAGATTGAAAAGCCTGTCTAGACAATAAATGGACAAAGGTCAAGTTTACCAAAGGTAAATAAGAGGTCATGGTCAAAGTTCCCAGTCAGCCAATGAGAGAATGGCACCTGAACCCTGAAAAAACATTTGTCTTAAAGCTGTGTTACAACCCACCCCACCCCTGTCAGCCATTGTTTAACTAGCTGTATTAGCAAGGTGATTTGAAATTAACAGGGGAAAAATGCATCACAATTTACCCGAGAAACTACAGTTTAATGTAATATAATTCATGTCATTTATCTGCAATAGTATAAGTAATAAACAAAATATAGTCTTTATTCAGAAATTTTCTTTCTCAAATCAAAATCAGTTTTTCTCTGTGGAATCTGCATGTGCCTGTTTCCAGCCTTGACATTCAACATGTGGGATCAGGGAGGAATTGGGTAAACACTGGAATTATCCACCGTGATCGATGGAATTGGTGGTGTTACATCTCTCCCCATGTTACAACCATACCCCTACAAATCCAATGGCTTTCAGCCAGGAAAATGAAAGGAAGTACAGCGGCCTTTGTCCCACACTGACCAGCAGATGGCAGCACCACACAGTTCTTCTTATAACGTTCTCTTCCACTGTACAGAACATTTATTGTGGGCCCAGACTTGTACTCTGTGCCCTACAAACGCTGTCAGCCTATGGATCATAACAAGGTGACTCAAAATAGAGAGAACTCTTCTGTGTTCAGCGGAAATATGTATATTGTTTGATACTTTACAAATGTTTTCAAGAGCAAGTGTGGACTTGCCGTTTGAACAAAGGCATCATGAGTGTTTTTTGGTTGGTGATGGGGTGGGAGGTTAGATTGTAACACTGTAACAGATACTCACCTTGATCTCAAGAAACAGAAAGGACCTGCAGGGATCAAGAAACCAGTGAATTCACCTTCAACAGTACAATAGCTACAGAATGAAAGTCTACAGTACGTTAGCTTACAGTACGTTAGCCTACAGCATGTTAGCCTACTGTATGTTTGGCGTTCAGCCACAAAGCATTTCTCCCTGGTCTGCCCATCAGCACATGTGAATCATTCTCAGAAAACACATCACTGAGGCGGACTGGATACTCTTATTTTGGGAAATTCATACCCATACATGTTGTTTGAAGGACATTTTCTATGGTATTACGCTGTTTGTATGGATTTTGTACAGCATTTAGAAATGTATGTAACTACTGAAAAAAATGCTTGTGTGGTCTTTAGTTCTGTATTATTTCTGATAATGGAAATCATTATCAGAAATTATTATCCCCCCGGAGCAAGACGAACACAGTGAATTCTGTTATTTATGTTATTGTGCATTTTATAAGCACTTCTCACACTCTGTGGCAGAGGATTTTATTAGTTTATCCCGTTGTCTGTTGTCTGCCAGGAGTATGCAATTTATCTTCATACAGATTACACAATAACTTACAGTGTCATATCCAATGTTTACAAAGATCTGAAGCTATAATGACATTTCAAACAGTGCCAGTTCGACACATCTATCATCCCCTTTGTATCAAATTATAAGCCTGCATCCAGAGTGCAGTGGAGGTTCACAGAATGTGTGTCTAGATGAACAGCACAGGTATCCAGTCCTTCAGCCTTCTCCTGTTCCTTGGGAACATGCATGATACTTCCATGAGTCTGCAGGTGTGGATCTTCGCCTGTGCGTCTGTGTCCGTGGGCGAGACTCAGCAGGCCTGCAGCCTCCGCCATTCCAGGGCAGCAGGAGACTTTACAGCCTAACAGACTTTACAGACTTTACTTTTACAGACTTTACAGGCAGGGTGGGGAGTGCTTACCCATCCTCCATCCTGGTCCATTCCACCACCTTCATCAGTGCTGAGGATGAGGATGGAGATGACATCATTGCTTTGCTGTGGTAAATGCAGCACAGTACACAGGCTGGATTCTGCAGACTAGACCAGCACTGCAGTGCAAAACACACAAATGAGACACACATAACACACACAAATAACAAACACACGTAATGTAACATAACGTAACATAACGTAACTTAACGCACACTACAGGTACACACAGACAAAACATGCATCTTCACTTTCAGATAGATGTAGAATCACATAAGTCTAAATTTGCCATAATTTCAGTACCAGTCACCAAAAACAGCATGCAGAGTTATGGACGAATCAAACGTGTTGATATTAGCAAAGGTGCAGGGAACTGTGGGGAAGCAGGAAGACACGGGGTGCAGGGAGACATGTGGTGAAGGGAGACACGGAGTGCAGGGAGACACGGGTGCAGGGAGACACGGGGTGCAGGTAAACACGGGGTGCAGGAAGACACGGGGTGCAGGGAGACACGGGTGCAGGGAGACACGGGATGCAGGGAGATACAGGATGCAGGGAGACACAGGCAGAGCTCCTGATGCTAAAGGACACGCCAAACTGCTCACCCATCACAGGCCATTTTGTGTCAGGAATCAGAATATCAGGGAATTTAGTGCATGAAGCCAGATTTCTTAGTGTTTATCTGGATGCTGTCTGAAGAGAACAAAGAGAAAATGAAGTGAAAAGTTCTATGTGAAATAGAAATATTAGAGACATATGTTTTTTGCAGTTGTAATTTCTTTATTTGCAATGATTTGCAGTACATAAAATCACAGGTAAGATCTTATAAAATGCTCATTTGTTTAAGCACCATCAGTGCTCAATTGGAATATTGGAGGTTGGTCCAGATGTTCAAAGCATTCTGTAAAAGAAATGTATTGATTTATTATATGGTTCATTTACACATTGTGTCCCAAAAGCTAACTCTGACTGTCCTGTCACCTCTGTGCCGTGTCCTCCCCCAACCCACTAGTTCCACACGACGGACATGGAGTATCCTCATCTGCCAGCGTTTGAAGACCTGGGCATCAAACCTTCTTCTGTGCAAGAGAAAATTTGTTGCTCGTATCGACCCATGTCTTTTTAGTTTTTATTTTTTATTATTGTGTAACGATTCTAACTTAGCATACAGGTTTACTGTATCACTAGGGTCATGTAATAATAATAATAATAATAATAATAATACATTTTATTTAAAGCACCTTTCATAAACACCCAAGGACACTGTACAGATAAAATGGGAGAAAGGTCAGATACAGCAGTAAATAATATAAAACAATTAAGAGATATTAAAAGCAGTCCGAAACAGAAGTGTTTTCAGTTCAGATTTGAGATAGGTTCGACTATAGAGAAAGAATTGGCAACGACCAGAATTTAAACGAGAAAGGTAAACAGATTAACATTTACAAGAAGAAACAAAAGCCAAGAACAACAGTAAAAAAAAAAAAAAAAAAAACTCTTACAGTCAGCAAAACGTATGGTCTGTCAGTTACTCAATGTACAAGGTATAATAAAGCTCAACTCCAAAGTTCAATGCTCAACTCAATGATAAATCCCCCAAAAAGGGGGAAAGGAAAAAAAAAATTAGGAAGGAAAAAAAAGATCTTCATACGCACTCTGCGTAGTTCAAAGCACAAAAAAAGAATAGAAAAAACAAGGCCTTTAAAATCACTACCCGGGTAGTATGTGAGTGATGTATAGGCCTATCTGAATTCTTATCTGTCGTCCAAGGCTGATGTGAGTAGGGTGCATCCAGGTCACAGGTTTGCAGGTCGACACACACACACACACACACACACTGGCTCGCCGTATCGCTCTCTCTCTCAATCGTGGCAGAAGATGCACCACAACAACAAAAAAACAATCAGAGATTCAGTGATTAAGACCAATTCAACCAAATACTACTTCTTGGATAGGTTAAACAAAGAATTCATTTGAAATTAAATGGTTAAATGTCAAAATGTTGTCAAATCTTTATATTTCTACTACTCGTGGGAACTCAATTAACTACTAGAAAAAAGATGCCGTTCTCAAGTCTTCTTCCAAGTTGCGATGACGTAATTTATGTGCGGCACAGCACCATCTAGTGGACTGGGGCAAACACTATACCTACGACCAATAACCCAGTGCAATTTATGTGGGTTACATCTGGAAGTCTGGTGATGGTAGTCTGTCTCCCACAACCGTGAAGGCATTATGATTTGCAGAAAATTGGGGCTCTTTGCAGAAATGAATTTTGCAAAAATGCTCATATAAAGGTGATGCATAAGTAATGCATAAGTTTGCTCTTACTGTTTCTTTAAAAATTCGTTTAAAGATTTAAAACAGATCAGAGTTCTGTTCAAGAAAATGGAAGTTTATGGAGGTGAAAATGTCCAACCCGGAATATGAGTAGGTCGTCACACGTGTCCTCTATTATAATGTACTTAACAGAATCTGTGAAGTAAGCATAAAAGTTGTTCTTTATTCCAAGATTGCACACATTGAAAGAGGATGTAAGCACTAGATCTGAGCAACAACACTAGTCGATGTCTCACAACTGTGACCTGTTATGTGAACTGTGAACTGTGACCTACTCACAGAATACATATTTAACACCATATTTAACAACTGCTTTGTCAAAATGTCTTCATCTGAAATCATGATTTTGGGACAAAGAAGCACATATTTCCCCATTTGTCATTGTGTTTACTTACAGAACAGTTTTCATATAAAATGTTATATATCCAAAAATTTTACCTGCATAGCACAAAGCAGGCCTACACGATATGAAGAAAACATGTTCAACACTACAATACCCCTCAAAACTGAAACTAGAGCTGCAAACACTTAATGCAACTATGAGACAGAACATTGAACCATTTCATCTTAGACTTTAGACTTAAAATGAACAGTGTATATATAATTATTATATAACACTATTAAATTATTAAAGCATTTAATTGCATAGAAAGCAAATACCAAAGCTTTTTATTAAGAATTTTATTAAGAACATCTTAATTTCAACCATGTTGTACATCATGCAACATTACAGTTTTACTTTGTGAATACAGAGAGAAATTAAAAATAGATAAAGAAATATAAAGAAATTCATCAGAAATCTCTGACTATGTGTAGTATCTTCCATCTCTGACCGGTACACTCCTGAATAATGAGCCTTTTATGCTCTATTTCAACGCATCTCTTGGTCTTTCTGTTGCGCAGTTCACCACCCTGTGCACAAAACAACAGTCATCCACAAACACTGAATAGAACCTCCTGTGCTATGAAGGGTGTGATTTGAGCACCTGTTTGAAATCCCAGTGGATGGCCATGCTCTTCTCCTTGGCTTCTTGGCATGGATACAGAGCAGGAACACTGCCTGATCCAGGATCAGCCAGACACCTGTTGTCATTGTATTTGTGAGACTTCATCCCACCCACATAAAACTCGCCATTCTGTTTATAATATGCATGCTGTAAAAAACAAATGGAAAGGTCATTTATTTTCCAGCAGTGGTGTTAAAGTTATAATTTACGCAATGGTACAGTTAGAGCAGACGTAGTGTACCTGAGGGCCGTAATAGAAGCAGCCATAGGCTATGGGAACATGACCTGGTAGAGGACCCTGGTCTATGCACTGTTCTGCATCCAAGTTTTTTATCTTGAAAAAACAAAAACTTATGCAACTTTAACAAAGTAAAAAAAAATGGTTATGCCAACATTTTTTTTATTATTGCACTCTAGTCTTTATTGAACATTTAATTAACCTGTTTTTCTGTTGAGTGACTTTAAATGTAAAGTTTGGAGAATATAACGGTCACACACATCTGTCACGGCATGTTTCTGACGAAAGGGGACTTACTCCTCCGTAGGCGACCACGTCATCCCATGTGGCTAATGCAGGATATATATTCTCCACATACCACTTGAAGGGCTTACAATTCAGTCTTTCGCGGAGCCTCTTTCTTTCTGAGATGTCCCCAATATCAATCCCATGATCCTGTACAGAACAATTCCATTATCAGACCAAAGCTTAATTCACTCATGGGTGGGTTTCAATTTCTCACTCTTTCTCACAATCTCTAAAAAGGCTTTTAGAGATTGTAATTTGTACTATTGAAGCTTGCTCAGACACTTTAAATGCTCATACATTTTTTTGCTTTAAATTAATTAATATCTGGGATTAAAGAAAACATTGCCAAAAAATACTGATACAACATAACCATATGTGCGCATATAATTTGATCTACATGTTTGGATTTTTAAGGGAAATGATGATTTGAGTATATACAGAAAATAATATAAGACAACTAGTCACACTATTTCTACCTAATACACTGGGGGAAAAGTTTAATAAAAGTTTTAGAAATCAACATACAACATAATATTCATACACTGTATGTTTATATATAATGTATAAGAAGCACAATGGAATGCCACTGTCGTCTCAAAGATCATAAGTAAAGCTGACATCAGAACTAATGTTGCCCCCTGTGGACAAAATAGTACACTGTGAATGTATTACAACATACACTATATTGCCAAAAGTATTCGCTCACCCATCCAAATTATCGGAATCAGATGTTCCAATCACTTCCATGGCCACAGGTGTATAAAATAAAGCACCCAGGAGTGCAGACTGATTTTACAAACAATTGTGAAAGAATGGGTCGCTCTCAGGAGCTCAGTGAATTCCATCGTGGAACTGTGATAGGATGCCACCTGTGCAACAAATTCAGTCGTGCAACAAATCAAGTCATTAGCTGTATTATAAGAAAATTGCAGAATTTGGCAACTCAGTCTGGAAGTGGTAGACCACGTAAACTGATGGAGCGGGGTCAGCAGATGCTGATGCGCATAGTGCGAAGAATTCGCAAACTTTCTGCAGGGTTAATCACTACAGACATCCAAACTTCATGTGGCCTTCAGATTAGCTCAAGAACAGTGCGCAGAGAGCTTCATAGAATAGGTATCCATGGTTGAGCAGCTGCATCCAAACCATACATCAACAAGTGCAATGCAAAGGGTTGGATGCAGTGGTGTAAAGCACGCTGCCACTGGACTCTAGAGCAGTGGAGGTGTGTTCTCTGGAGTGACAAATCGTGCTTCTTCATATGGCAATCTGATGGATGAGTCTGGATTTTGGCGGTTGCCAGGAGAACGGTACTTGTCTGACTATATTGTGTCAAGTGTAAAGTTTGGTGGAAGGGGCATTATGATATGGGGTTGTTTTTCAGGAGCTGGGTTTGGCCCCTTAGTTCCCATCAAAGGAACTCTGAATGCTTCAGAATACCAAGACATTTTGGACAATTCCATGATCCCAATTTTGTGGGAACAGTTTGGAGCTGGCCCCTTCCTCTTCCAACATGACTGTACACCAGTGCACAAAGCATGGTCCAAAAATACATGAATGGCAGAGTCTGACTGAACTTGACTAACCTGCACAGAGTCCTGACCTCAACCTGACAGAACACCTTTGGGATGAATTAGAGCGGAGACCAAGAGCCAGGCCTTCTCCAATATCAGTAGGCTATGTGACCTCACAAATGTGCTTCTCAAAGAATGGTCCCCATAAAAACACTCCTAAACCTTTTGGACACCCTTCCCAGAAGAGTTGAAACTGTTCTAGCTGCAAAGGGTGGACCAATGTCATATTGAACCCTATGGATTAGGAATGGGATGTCACTTAAGCTCACATGTGAGCCAAGGATGGTGAGCAAATACTTTTGGTGTATTACAGTTGTGACATCTCTTACACTTAAAGCCCATTAAAGTCATTAAAGCCCACTGGTAAACCCTTCATAGTCTGCCTTGTTTTCACCAAAACAATTTGTTTATTGGATGATCTGAATGACAACATGGTGCATAATCCTAATTCATATCCATACAGACTCACTTTGAGAGGCAAACCCCAGGCCATTTTAACATTATGCTTGTATTCATCCATCCAGATCTCGGCCACCCGCAGTGCGTTCCTCATCATGGCCTTGTTCAGGTCGCGTGCATAGGGCTTGTGAGCTCTCTCTATGTGTGCTATCCTGGAGCACGGAACGATCTCAATGCTGCCTCCACAGGTCCAGACCTGGAGAAGAACCAACATCAGGGAGTGTTTCACAGGCAAATATCAGGTAATGGTAGTGCAGTCATAGAGGAACTCAGCAATGCCAACATATTGCAGCTCTTACCCGGATACCGAGCTCTATGTTTTCACCACCATACACCTCCATTCCTCCATCTAGGCTGCCAATCTCACCCAGAAAAGCCTTGTCGGCAACCAGAATCCCCATAACAGCTGGAGACCTTGCGTGGAGAAAAGCATTTTCACACAACCGGGTTACTTCCTTTCCTTCCCAAATGTACCATAGAACATAACATGCAACGTGTAAGTGGATAAAAGTGCTCGACAATAAAGCAGGCTAGCAGAAGGATGAAAAAAATCAGAAAAAAACACATTACAGAAGTCACAACATTATGTAGGTCAAAATGACAGTATTCATTTGGTTCAGCATTCATTTACTTGATAAGATTCAGGAACACACTTGTGACCCTAGCCATAGAGAATATAGTAGACCATGGAAGATCCCAGTAAGAGACAACAGAAGAATATATTCAGTCTAGCAAAAGAACAGCAACTATAACACATTCAGCCATGTCAAAGGCTACCATTACGACAAGAACACAGACACTGGGTGCACTTTTCTTGATACCAATTACGAATTACAGTACTTTTTTGGGATTACCTGAAATTGCCCTAATACCACATTCTGATTTTAGGATTTACAATCAGTGTTTTATTTCAATCTTGTGTGCTTGGTTGCATAGCCAAAAATTGTGAGCCAAAAAATATTTTTTTACAGATTGCCCTAAAGGCAATAAATCTATGCATCTTTACATGACAGAAATACCAGGAGATAGACTATGGAGAGTTCCAAACGGAAGGTTTCACTGAAGTCATAGATGGCCAAATAATCTCAGACAATCTGTGTTTATTCTTTACTTGTCTCCATTCTTTCTTCTTACCTCTTTAAAGGTAATGCTAAAAATGAAAGCAAAACACCAAAAGAATGAATCATGTCCAGTGTGCAGCTTGCACCTACTCACTTCCCAGGAAGGGATTCATCATGGAGGCTGTACCACTCAGGACGGAAGGGCTCGTACATACACCACATGGCCCAATCAAAGCCATGCGCAGCAGGTACGTACTTAACAACATTTAGGTCATAATAATTGACTCGGTCAAACACAGGAGAGACCACGACCGTCCTGTCTGCCTTGATTTGAGCTAACATTGGCTCTGCCCTGGAAATATAAATACAGAAAATACAAAGTAAATAACTGTACATCTGACTGAACCAGAAGCTGAAATGTTCATACATGCAATATGGACACTTGATTTCTAACAATGTTATATGCACCATTAAAACCTGTAATTAGTGTGTTCCAGCAATATCACTTTTATACTTTATTGCAACAGATCTCAACCCTTTCAGTCAGACAGTATTAGTTCAGTCAGACAGTATTAGTTCATATGAACAGAGCAGGGTGATATTCTCTTTAGCCATGCCAAGCTTTTCTGGCATGTAGGCCTACCTCATTTCTCACACATTACAATCCAAGATAATTTTAACCTTGAGATAAACCATGTGCTTCCAAAGAAGACCACTGATGAACTCAATTTTTAGATCAAAGTATTCACTCCACGAATATTATTACCTAGATTTTTTTTTTATTGTCAGTCATTTGCCACATTGATAACCATGCGTATGGTTTGTCATTTACACTTGATGGCTTTGTATTATTTCATAGCATCATCGGTGGTGCTCAAAGGAGAGTCACAAACAGTTGTCCAGCCATGGTCCTCCTATTCTGTGCTCACCACATCACATTAACCTCGATGTGCGCATCGAGGATTGCCACCACGTCAGCGCTAGCAGCTCTCCAGCCAGAGATCCGAGCCTGTGCTAGACCCAGCTGATGGTCATGTTTCACTTTGAACATTTTGACGTGAGGGTTCTGCTCCTGCATGGTCTCAATATAGGCATCTAGGCTTTCCTTCAGGTCCTCTGTGTCGCAGGGTGCAAAGAACATTAGCTGAAAGCACATTTGTTATGGCAGTCATGGTCTGGTGGTTAGGGAAATGGTCTTGTGACTGGAGGGTTCGATTCCCAGGCCTGAGGCCATGACTGAGGTGCCCTTGAGCAAGGCACCTAACCCCAACTCCTCGCCAGGCTAGGGCTGCCCACCGTTCTGGGCACGTGTGCATCACAGCCCCCACTGAGAAGCAATCTCCAAGGGTTCTTCTTCGCCTTACGAAATAACTGATATTCATGTTCTCGTAATTCTTATCATCTACTGCAAATTATGCTCCAAATAATACTTATAAGTGATGTTTTGCCTAAAGCTCAATGCCAAAGAGGAGCTGTCCACGGTCATTGCTATTTATCATTATGGGAGCGCCATTTCAGTTCATTCAGTTTGGATTGAGTGAAATAAGACTGACAAACAGATTAATAATTCAATTCAGTGTATTGTTTCTTTTGGTCCCTAGTTCACACAATCCATCCTGTCTTGATTCTAATCAGAAATTAGAAATCGTAAAAATACCCCTAACAAACGAAGTCTTTAACGAACCGTTCGTGCTGTGGTCATCCACCAGTATGATCTCCTTGAGCAGGTGAGCAGGTGTTCTGTCAATGATGCTGCGGATGGCTCTCTTTAGGACAGAAAGCGCTTCATCCAGGTAGATCAGAACCACACTGAGAGTTGGAAGCTGATTCGGATACACTTTACTAGCGCACCTTGTTAACAGTGTTTACAGAAACATAATTTTACATGTTTTGATTTGACACCAATTGACTCACTAATTTGATAGAATTAGATTTTATGATGAGGATTATATCACGTACCTTTTATCACGGGTGTCTGGTAGTGGTCGGTCCATTGGTAGTCTGTCACTAAGGTAGGCATTGTATCCATATCGCTCAAAGGCAGAGTGCGCGTCCCGCTGTTGGTCATGTGTCAGATTTTGTCCCCATTTTTTGAAGAGAGCTGACTCTGGGAATAACAGTGCAGGCTCATTATGCTCTTCTGCAGGTTTCTGTCCTGCTCCTTTGTCCTGTATTTTCTCAAGCTCCTTTTCGAATCGACTTTGTTTTTGTTCGAAGGTCTTCATCAAGTCATCTTCAAACAACATCATGAAAAAGATGTTATTGATAACCATCAAAACAACGATGTAATTAATGTGCAAGATGAAAAGAATTTGACACCTCTGGGCTACCAACTGCCAGTTAACAGGCAGTTTTGCTAATATTCTTATTAGTTTTTCCTTCATTCCATCTGATACCTGTAATAACTTGAACACACCAGAGTGTCCTGAAAACATTCTTTATTGATTCCTGCCTTGCGAAATGCCGAGGGCGTGGAGCGATAGTGAGGCGGAAAAGTGACATTTATTATAGGCAAATCCATATTCAAAGTCGTATAAACGGTCCAGGGACATATCTGGAGAGCCATCAGTAAATATTTCACATAATATTTCCATAATACTCACTCATCATTATAGTAATTAAACCATAGCATTCATGTAAAATGCATATTTTGTATAATATTTTGTAAGATTTTCTCTATGTTTCTGCCACAGCAGCTGTTTTTGAAAGGTTTCTGACTTTGCCCTGCAACCCATGGTTGTTTGTTCTAGGAGTGTTTGTTCTATTAAAATTGTATTGTACTTTATGTCAGCGACTCGTTGATGGTTTACCACCAATTATCTTCACAAAGGGCTTGTGTGTCAGGCCACCTGTTGGATGGTTTCCATAGAGGGGTTTCCATAGAGATGGAGAATTATTCACATTAGGGCTTGCCACTTTTTCTTTTTAAGCTTCTTGACCGTCTGGTATCCGCACAGGGCTTGCTGCACACTGGAGTTCACTCAGGTAAACCGGAAATGGGACAGGAAATGGTTGAATCCGCACTACTCCACATTGAGGGAAATAATGTTGCACTGTCATAGATGCGTTAAAGAGTTAACTCTCAAGAATTTTAAAAACTGTAGAAATAATTTGTTTTTTTGAATACAGCTATAATGTTTATGGCTGTATCAGTACTTTAAAATAAACAAAACAAACCAACAAATAGCCAGCACAATACTATACACAGCGCAATACAGTTTTACCTTGTGCCCTATCCCCCTAAACACAAGAAACCAAACCATTAGAAGAACACAGAACACCTGAACCAGGTGTACTGGGAGCTTAGTTGGGAGTGGAGAAGTGTTTTTATGTACAGAATTATGCTGACAATTGCTTTAAAAGTTAAAAAATGACAAGCCCAGTAGCAGTACTACTCATTTTAGCATTTCCTCTGACATAATTTCATGTGAGGTAACTTTATCATATTCAACAGTGACTTACTGTCCACAAGCTGCAGTAACTAAAACCAAAAGTGATTTAAAAAAGTGACCAAACACTGAGACTTTGTAATTTTGGACTAATACAATAATCTCAAATATTATGTGAAGAAACATCGGAAACAAGAGTTATAGTAACATACAGGCTACTCACAGAGGTTTCCAATAATTTGCTCCATTTTTGCTCCATATATTTTCTCAAATTGTCTGCTGTTGTCCGTCTCATTGTTATTTATTGGGTTCCGTGTCATCACATAATTTAGAAAAGCAAACGCAAGAGCTGCAAGTACAATTACTCTAATCCACGTCAATTTCATTAACCGCATTGTCTGCCGTACCAAACAGAACATGTGATTTACCACACAGGTGTTCCTTTCATATATAATTCTTTATCTACAGCACTGTGTGCCTGCCCGTTTGCTCAAGGCGGCCATAAAAATAAAGTCTGTTTTAAAAACAAACATAAACCCCTTTTTGCACAGTAAAAACCATTCCAGTTTTCTTAATCAACAGTGGCAATTTCTAAGGTAGTAGCATGCAAAAAATGTGTTATTGATTTAAATTCATACCAACATTTGCTTTGGCTGAAAGAAATAATACTGTTCTTACAGTTTGCTTCCACTGACATGGATGGGTTGTGATATGATGTTTATCATTATTTAAATATTTAAAAATTAATAACAATCTTGAACAATTTTGTGAAAAGGTCAAATGGTATGAATTATAGTAGGCTATATACTATATGGATGTTTTCTTTTTCTATGATAAAATATCATGTTTCTCCTGGGAAAAAAGACAAATTTCACATTGTATGAATATCCACTGCAGTTTATGGATATTGTACTGATACTGATATTGTACTGATTGGGCTGTACTGCAGCATGTGTGTGTGTGTGTGTGTGTGTATGTGTGTGTGTGTGTGTGTGTGTGTGTTTCCAGGGAAATGGGATTATTTATGCCTTTTTCACCTTTGTATGGGTTGTTTCTTGATTCTTGAAACTTCCACTAATGGTCTGAGGGTTCAAGGGTGTGGCTCATGTTTGCCTATAGATTGTGCTCTTCTGCATTGGGTCGACCGTCACTCCTTGACACTGACCTGTTGTTACCAAAGGATAAGATAAATATAAGAAAAAAAAATACCATGAAGCACTACAAGAACTCAAAATATATACACACTAAGAGGGTTTCAATATGTGTGTGTGTGTGTGTGTGTGTGTGTGTGTGTGTGTGTGTGTGTGTGTGAGAGAGAGAGAGAGAGAGAGAGAGAGAGAGAGAGAGAGAGAGTGAGAGAGAGTGATAGCTGCTGGGTGGCCAGTCACCTTGTGGGTTTAAAGACAGCACAAAGAAAAAGCCAGACACATCATATCTGCCTCTTACTGAGAATATGCAAATGTGTGCAATTTTCTTAACCAATAATTTCACATTTATTTAATTTGGGTTCAGAACCTGTTATTTCCAGTGCACGCTTTGTAACTTTCTGTAAAAATCTGCTATGAGCAAGCAGGAGTCCTCATATCTGCAGTGAGGCAGAAGGATTCTGTCATTCAGTGTGTGCTGTTTTTGGAGCAATTGCAGCATGGGTGTGGAGGGAGCAAGATTCAAGGACCCTGGGTGAGGGTGGGTACCATCTGGAGAGAGTGGCCACTTCATTTGGTGATGCAGGTGCACTTCGACTGTTCGTTGTCCAGGCAGAAAGCCTGGCAGGAAGTAAGAAAAAGTACTCAGACCTTCAGACATTTACTCTGGGGACGGAGCAGGAACAGAGCATCTTCTGGGTTCCTGCTTGGGCAGCTCTGTCCTTCAGTGCAACTGCACCTCAGGCGTGCTCGCAAAGGAGGCGCTTCCTAGGGACATGAGAGAGGTGAATATTGAACACTGCAGTCTGCAGAACCCAGACTGAGAGGATGCCTCAGGAGTGGAGGTGTGCACTGATACTGGTACTGTTTTCACGCAGTGTTTTTGTGGCTATAGAGACAGTGTATGAAGGTGCCAAGAGAGGTGTGGTGTTCAACAAGGAATTGCATAGTGTACGATACATCTGAAGGCAGAGTGGCAATGGTAAACCGCAGTGACATTCACCAACTGAGATAATGCGTCCACACCCTCTCTTTGACACTCAGTAAATATTTGTAAGATGTTATTGTGACCAAATAAGTCATTTTCCAGTGAATCATTACGTGAAATACTTTTAATGTTTTTTTTTTTTTTTGGATTTCAAAGTTATGAATAAAGAATATATCATGTTTAAAAGATGAAGGGACATTTTCTTACAAGCAGGGCGTACAAGCAGAGTATGAATGCATGTCAGGGTGTGTGACAACACATGAATGCATGGATACACCTCAGTGTGTGTGAAACAAACATGAAGGTCCAGATGTGTCGTCGGTTCTCTCATTCTGCTTTGAGGCACGAGGTGGTTTATGTGTGGGGATGTGTGCTGGTGTTCTGTCGAGTTGTGCATCGGTGTGCTAGTTTGTGGTTTTGCACATGCGCAGACCCACAGGCTTGTCCTTTGTTTCCACGCCCATAAATCTATGCTCCCTTTCTGTCGAGTTTACATTCAGGTAAGTAATTTATTATCTTTTTTATTATGTTTTAAGTTCTAATAAAGAAGTTATAATAAACTACACATCCATGTTTCCCTTATCCATACAGTACACACAGTTAGTAGTGATGTAAAAAAATATATGGGTCTGTACTGGAAGCATGATTTGATAAGGGAAATATTATTTGATGTATGATATCAGCCTATCGAGATATGCTACCCATGTAAAATATTATTAAGGAAGCTATAATGGATTTAAATCCATGATTCCCTTGTCCATACATACAGTGCACATACTTGATTTTATAATTACAATGCGTCATAATACTGAGTTAGGCTAGGAAACGCACAACTGGAAGCGTAAATCTCGATGGTGTAGCACAGATTCTGCTGTCCAGGGGTGTAGCAGCAAATTCTGGACCCTGTACACTCTCAGTGTCAGTGGGCCTCTATAAATGGCAGTAAGTGAGGCACATGAGCAAAATGGGCCCCTCTCTCTACTCGGGCCCTGGGTAGTCAGGTCCACTTTCCCCCCCCACTACCACGCCTGTGCTGCTGACAGAACATCATTTGTGTCCAGTGTTGGGAACGTTACTTTAAAAAAGTAATTAGTTACTCACTACTTGTTCAAAAAAGTAACTGAGTTAATAACTGAATTACTCTATAATAAAAGTAACTTGTTACCAGGGAAAGTAACTATTTGCGTTACAGTTAAAAAAAGTTATATGCCAATGAATAAGGATTTTTTTTTTGAAAAAGCAGTTTTTACAGTCAGTTGAAATGAGTAGATCAGGAAGGTGTTTAACGTTTGATATTTATTGCACATCCACAGACCAGTGCAGGATAAAATCCTTTAAAATCCCAAATCTTTGTAAAAAATAAAAGCAAAAGTAAACAGTTACACTATATAGGCTAAAGTGCATTTACATCTATCAAATTAAATTAAATTCTCTCAACCTGAGACAACTGGTTTGTTCACAATAGAAGTAAACTTAACAATAAAACCTCTATTCTTAATTAAATAAATCAAATACCCAGTCTGGTAGACATTCAGGAACTTCAAGTATTTTCTTAAATTATGTTTATATCGCCACCTTGAAAATGTTAATTTTTCCTCGGCTTGCTCCTGACTCGCCATTTCTGCCTCTTCTCCGTTTGTGTCGTGTCACTGGAGTATTTAGGCGCGCGTGTAAAAACACTGGCTCTGATTGGCTACCATAACGCTGCATTAGCCAATCGCTTACTGACTTGTTAAGTTACACCGAGAACTGTGACCTATCGAGATCTGTTACTCGTCACTAGTCTGGGCAGCGGTCCGCTCGGATTACTGTTAGTATATCAATATATAGTAACGCACCGCTTTTAATGACCAGTAACGTCAACGGCGGTGTAACGACAGGAAAAGTAATTATATTATCCCGTTACTGACAAAATGACGCCGTTACCTAACGCCGTTATTCGCAACACTGTTTGTGTCATATACACCGATGACCCCGCTCAAGTGCCTTGGGTATCCTGAAAGGCGCTATATAAATTGAACATTCATTCATTTTCTAGTTAGCAAGTCTGGCTAGTACACAATTTATCAGCAGTTTGTGTAGATGTGTGCCCTCGTAAACCATAACTTCTAGTCAGTGATTAAACACGTAAATTAGAATTTAGATGATAAGCTTAACACATTTTAAAACAACGTATTCGGCACTCGTTGAAAGGATGTCACAGCTAGCTGATAACTAGTTTAGCGTTAGCGGTTGAAGATAACGCTCATAGGCTTTACCGATCGATAAGATACTAAAAGGGCGCATTGATTGACTTGTTTTAGATCCTTGTTTACAAGCCATGTTACTTAGTCAAATTTTAGCTGGCAATTGGTTTTTTATTTCCCAAATAAAAAACAACCTCATAATTATTTATAATGATAATTATTGAGCCACCAGAAAAACCAAAAGAAACTTTCATTTGAGTCGTAACTTTCATTTTATTCACTATAATTTATGGACAGAAATATTCACATCAGCTACTGTGATTGTCCCACCTCCAAGCCAGTTAATTTTGTATCAGCATTAATTTCTAGGAATTGATGACAAAATCAGAAAGTTGTTAGTATTCAAATATGTTTTAGAAACTGAACGATTACTGCCTACGACTGTCGTCACAACCACATTCTATTGTCTGGACGCCACAGCGTTAATTCGGTCCTATATGTAGGCTACTTTTTTGATCGCACTTTCTCCTTCGATTTAAACGTTTCTGTTAAAACTATTTTAAAACGTTCAGGAAGTTATGAAAAGTCTTCTGATTGTGACCAGATATCCTGGTCAAAAAATCGACGATGGTTTTCTTCCAGAGATCAACGTGAATCAACGTGAAAAGATGAATCATCTGATACAGCCAAAGCGTCATGCTCCAACTAAATTTCCACCACTGAAGAAGTCGATGGATCTCCGGACGCCTCATCCACCTCTCCGCCTCAAACAACACCCAGGACAGAGAGTGGATGTGTTGTGGAATCACGAGGTTTCAGCAGACAACGACGTGACTGGAGAGCCTCTGGCTTTACATTGCCTGGGAAGCCAGATCAATGGTAAGCTGTGCAGGCCTAAGATGACCCACGGCATTCCTATACATGTGAGAAACACCAGATCCCAGGCTGCAGCTCCAGTGCGCCCAGCTCCAGTGCGCCTAGCTCCAGTGTGTCCAGCTCCAGTGCGCCCAGCTCCAGTGCGCCTAGCTCCAGTATGCGCAGCTCCAGTGTGCCCAGCTCCAGTATGCGCAGCTCCAGTGTGCCCAGCTCCAGTGTGTCCAGTTCCAGTGCGAGCAGCTCCAGTGCGCCCAGCTCCAGTCCGCGCAGCTCCAGTGCGCCCAGCTCCAGTCCGCACAGCTCCAGTGTGCCCAGCTCCAGTGCGCCCAGCTCCAGTGCGTGCTGCTCCAGTGTGCCCAACTCCAGTGTGCCCAGCTCCAGGGTGCCCAGCTCCAGTCCGCGCAGCTCCAGTGCGAGCAGCTCCAGTGCGCATGAGCTCACCAAACATCGGGACAAGGAAGCATCAGACTCCTCAGGGCTCTGTGTCCTACCTTCAGCCTAGACCTCCTGCAAGACCCAAGGCCATACAGACGGCTGTTTGCCATCCAGCTGAGAGGAAGCAGCAACCAGAGTCATTTGCTTCACAGACATGTAGTGATGTAGTGGCCAGAGTTCTGGACTGGGCTTCTTTATGACACCACTGTCTCGTGCGTCCGCCTCTCCAAGACTGTATGAATATGATGGGGTGGAAGATTTGGACATGGAGGAAGCACTTACCTGTGCCAGCATTTACATCAATCAAGCACATCACCTGTATATATTAATAAAATACAAACTATTCATTCTAGAGCAGGCTCATGTATATTCTTTAAAAATAATATTTGAACTCATTATAGATTAGGTTTGTCTTCTAAACTTGTTACACTTTTAATATTAAGGTTTTATTCAGAAACAAGTAGTTATAAATAGCTTATTTTAAAATAACCAACTTATTTTCAAGTAGCCTCTCAAAGTTTTATGTATAAAAAATGTAGAATTAAGATGCATTAAACCTGCATGTGCCTGTTTCCAGCCTTGACATTCAACATGTGGGATCAGGGAGGAATTGGGTAAACACTGGAATTATCCACCGTGATAGATGGAATTGATGGTGTTACATCTCTCCCCATGTTACAACCATACCCCTACAAATCGAATGGCTTTCAGCCAGGAAAATGAAAGGAAGTACAGCGGCCTTTGTCCCACACTGACCAGCAGATGGCAGCACCACACAGTTCTTCTTATAACGTTCTCTTCCACTGTACAGAACATTTATTGTGGGCCCAGACTTGTTCTCTGTGCCCTACAAACGCTGTCAGCCCATGGATCATAACAAGGTGACTCAAAATAGAGAGAATTGTCTGTGTTCAGTGGAAATATGTATGTTGTTTGATACTTTACAAATGTTTCCAAGAGCAAGTGTGGACTTACACCGATTGAACATCATGAGTGTTTTTTTGGTAGTTGGTGATGGGGTGGGAGGTTGGATTGTAACACTGTAACAGATACTCACCTTGATCTCAAGAAACAGAAAGGACCTGCGGGGATCAAGAAACCAGTGAATTCACCTTCAACAGTACATTAGCTACAGAATGAAAGTCTACAGTACGTTAGCTTACAGTACGTTAGCCTACAGCATGTTTGCCTACTGTACGTTTGGCGTTCAGCCACAAAGCATTTCTCCCTGGTCTACCCATCAGCAGATGTGAATCATTCTCCGAAAACACAGCACTGAGGCGGACTGGATACTCTTATTTTGAGAAATTCATACCCATACATGTTGTTTGAAGGACATTTTCTATGGTATTACGCTGTTTGTATGGATTTTGTACAGCATTTAGAAATGTATGTAACTATTGAAAAAAATGCTTGCGTGGTCTTTAGCTCTGTATTATTTCTGATAATGGAAATCATTATCAGAAATTATTATCCCCCCGGAGCAAGATGAACACAGTGAATTCTGTTATTTATGTTATTGTGCATTTTATAAGCACTTCTCACACTCTGTGGCAGAGGATTTTATTAGTTTATCCCGTTCTCTGTTGTCTTCCAGGAGTATGCAATTTATCTTCAAACAGATTACACAATAACTTACAGTGTCATATCCAATGTTTATGAAGATCTGAAGCTATAATGACATTTCAAACAGTGCCAGTTTGACACATCTATCATCCCCTTTGTATCAAATTATAAGCCTGCATCCAGAGTGCAGTGGAGGTTCACAGAATGTGTGTCTAGATGAACAGCACAGGTATCCAGTCCTTCAGCCTTCTCCTGTTCCTTGGGAACATGCATGATACTTCCATGAGTCTGCAGGTGTGGATCTTCGCCTGTGCGTCTGTGTCCGTGGGCGAGACTCAGCAGGCCTGCAGCCTCCGCCATTCCAGGGCAGCAGGAGACTTTACAGCCCAACAGACTTTACAGACTTTACTTTTACAGACTTTACAGCCCGTACACAGAGCAGCTGTGCTGCAGGCCTGACAAGGTAAACAATACCTTTAATCATTTCTAATGTATTGTGCCTGTGCTTTGGGGCATGTTGCAACAAAGAGTTGGTACCAAGAGTTTTCTTCTCTGCCTCATGGAGCTGTTTTGAGTTGGGGTGTGATGGTAGAAACGTCCGTTCAGACCTTCATGATGATTTCGCTGTTCTGATTTCAGGGCCACACGTCTGTTTGCCCCAGTGTTCCACGTCTACATGCTTTCTGAGTGCTTCATTCTCTCTACTCACGGCTCCAAACACTCCACAGGCACCACACACCACAGCATCTAAAATGTGACATAAAAATGCACCACATGCATTCTAGTGCAGTGTCCTCATATGTTCACAGTGTGTGGTTATGCACTCAGAATCTGTCTCTCTCTCTCTCTCTCTCTCTCTCTCTCTCTCTCTCTCTCTCTCTCTGTACACACACACACACACACACACACACATGCTGCAGTACAGCCCCTCCCGTCTGCCTGGCCTTTTTTCTCAATGGATGCTGAGACAGAGAATCTGCCTTCCTCCACTCTGACGTGGTTCTCCCCTCCCTGATCGAGGGATGAGGGGGAAAAATGGGAAGGAGAAGTAAGAGGAGGGTATGTTGGGGGTATTAGTGGCTGCTGTTGCCATGGCAAAAGCAAGACTGAAACATCCGGTCTGCTGTTGGAAATGCAAGCAAGAGCAGGTCTTTGTCATCCACTTTCTCCCTGCCTAAGGATTATAGCCCATAATCTGCATGGCAACAACTCCCACATTCTCTATCTCTCTCTCTTCTCTCTATCTCTCTCTCTCTCTCTCTCTCTCTCTCTCTCACACACACACACACACACACACACACACACACACACACACACACACACACACACACACACACACATATGCACAGAGCTGATGGGGAAGGAGAAAGGAACAAGGAGAGAGTGAAAAAGAGAAGGACTAACATGAGAGGACAAGTAAGAGAGACAGCAGAGAGAGAATAGGAGAGAGTGAATAAGAGAGAGAGAGAATGAGAGAGAATAGAAGAGAGGGAGAATAAGAGAGATAATTAGAGAATAGAAAAGGGAGAATAAAAGAGAGAAAGGAAGAATAGGAGAGAGAGGGAGAATAAGAGAATGAGAGAGAGAGAATAGGAGAGACAATAAGAGAGAGGGAAAATAAGAGAATAAGAGAGAGGGAGAAATAAGAGATAGAGAAAAAAAGAGAGAGAGAGAGAGAGAGATTAAGAATGGCTGCTGATTCATTCATATTTTCCCCCATTCACTGGCTCAGCCAGCTTTCAATGGAGTGCAGTGAAATCTCCTTTCAGCAGAGCAGGGCGGGGTGGGGAGCGGCGTACCCATCCTCCAGCCTGGTCCATTCCACCACCTTCATCAGTGCTGAGGATGAGGATGGTGATGACATCATTGCTTTGCTGTGGTAAATGCAGCACAGTACACAGGCTGGATTCTGCAGACTAGACCAGCACTGCAGTGCAACACATACAAATGAGACACATAACACACACACATGTAACACAACGTAACGCACACTACAGGTACACACAGACAAAACATGCATCTTCACTGTCAGATAGATGTAGAATCACATAAGTCTAAATTTGCCATAATTTCAGTACCGGTCACCAAAACCAGCATGCAGAGTTATGGACGAATCAAACGTGTTGATATTAGCAAAGGTGCAGGGAACTGTGGGGATGCGGAGGGAGCTAAATGACTTCCAGTGTCGCCTAAGGAGGGTTTTGTGTCCAGACAGACTCTCACCCAGAGCAGAACAGCACCGCTGTGATCGGTGAGGTTTGGGCTATCACAGAGCCGGGATGACGTCAGCGGATCCGCAGCAGGAAGACAGGGGCAGGGAGACACAGGGTGCAGGGAGACACGGGGTGCAGGGAGACACAGGCAGAGCTCCTGATGCTAAAGGACACGCCAAACTGCTTACCCATCACAGGCCATTTTGTGTCAGGAATCAGAATATCAGGGAATTTCGTGCATGAAGCCAGATTTCTTAGTGTTCATCTGGATGCTGTCAGAAGAGAACAAAGAGAAAATGAAATGAAAAGTTCTATGTGAAAAAATAACATCCTGCTTAACAGCTCCTGTCTTGCATAGTCATGACAGCAGGTATGTATCATAGTGACATAATGAGGGCTTTGCACACAGTTGGCAACGTAGTCGGTCATTGAGTACAGGACCCCACCAAAAATGCACACAAATGCCATGTTGTGAGAAGCTATGGGGAGACGTGCACCGGAGCTCACGAGCACGGCGCTAAGCTCATTTAGCACCAAAGCCGCTTTGCTCGCCTACGTGCCCAGAGCTAGCTGCACAAACACGTGGGTAACGGCCGTGTGAATATGTAGGTAATACAGTGATGCTTCTGGACCTTCGCAGCTGCACCACAGTTCACCTGGGAAAGTGTGTCACTGAGAAAAAGATGTTCTTATTGTCCTGAGAGGCACGTTGCAAGCTGCTCCTCACACCCATGTTGGTTCCTACGGGTCCAGGGCTGTGTGCTGACTTGCGAATAGACGTCTTCCCCATTATGCTCTTCTCAGACCCGGAATGGCATCCCACACCCACTCTGGAAAAAAAGGAGGTCAGCTCCTCTCGCATCTGCAGCAGAGGGAGAGAGAGAGAGAGAGAGAGAGAGAGAGAGAGGTGAACCATGTATAAAAATGAATCATGCCAGGATGACTAATCTCTTATATAAGTTCTGAGAATCCCTCCCAGTGTTGATGAATGGGGGGCAGACTGGCTGACTTCCTCAGTCCTCCCACGTCCCCTCGACAGGATCAAATCCTGTGAACATTCGCAGCTGCCCTGCCAGTCTTTACCTGCTATAGGCCCAGAATGCATGGATTCTGTTCAAAGATGTGATATATATATATATATGCACATTGAAGTGCAGGGTGAGTGCCCAGAGCGCCTGACCTGGTTGGCTTCTTTTCGCAGAGTAGAACATCCTGCTGCGTATCGCAGCTTTGAGCTGCACTTTCTGGCCTGTCCCTTAGCTTTAACGAGGCTTAAGTAGGATCTAACCCTGGGGTTGTGTACGGAGTGGAGTGGGTGTTGGGTATCTGTGTGGTGGAGTGGGTGTTGGGTATCTGTGTGGTGGAGTGGGTGTTGGGTAACTGTGTGGTGGAGTGGGTGTTGGGTAACTGTGTGGTGGAGTGGGTGTTGGGTGTCTGTGTGGTGGAGTGGGTGTTGGGTGTCTGTGTGGTGGAGTGGGTGTTGGGTATCTGTGTGGTGGAGTGGGTGTTGGGTATCTGTGTGGTGGAGTGGGTGTTGGGTAACTGTGTGGTGGAGTGGGTGTTGGGTGTCTGTGTGGTGGAGTGGGTGTTGGGTATCTGTGTGGTGGAGTGGGTGTTGGGTATCTGTGTGGTGGAGTGGGTGTTGGGTAACTGTGTGGTGGAGTGGGTGTTGGGTAACTGTGTGGTGGAGTGGATGTTGGGTATCTGTGTGGTGGAATGGGTGTTGGGTATCTGTGTGGTGTAGTGGGTGTTGGGTATCTGTGTGGTGGAGTGGGTGTTGGGTGTCTATGTGGTGGAGTGGGTGTTGGGTAACTGTGTGGTGGAGTGGGTGTTGGGTGTCTGTGTGGTGGAGTGGGTGTTGGGTATCTGTGTGGTGGAGTGGGTGTTGGGTATCTGTGTGGTGGAGTGGGTGTTGGGTATCTGCAGTTGAGTGGGTGTTGGGTATCTGTGTGGTGGAGTGGGTGTTGGGTATCTGTGGTGGAGTGGATGTTGGGTGGAGCATGCCTCAAGCCGTGAGACTGAACTAACTGCGGGGTTTTGCAGGACGTTCGGGAACCTGCCGGACGTCTGCTTTCTCCCATCTCAGCTCCCGCCCCCATCCCTGCGCCTGTGGGATCCTCCGTCGAGCAGTGGAGACTCCCGCTTGCGTCACGGCCGACGTCAGAGGCCTCCTACCACACCACATCCCTCCCCCCGCCCACCGCCGTTCACTGTGCCTCCAGCAAAAGAAAAGGCCTACGGAAGGAAGCGGATGAATCAGCCTCCCCCCTCCGCCCGGCCGCCTCCTCCCGTGTCTTGCACATCGCACTGCGTGCAGGATGCTGCTGAGGGCAGCCAGCGCTCGCTCCCCTCCCTGTTCATCTTTCTCTTCTGCCCCAAATCGGGTGTTTCTCCCAGCACCCGCACTCCACTTCCTCTCTTCCTCCCAGCGCTCACCTTCTCCTCCTCCTCCTCCTCCTCCCAGCACACAGCCGTGCCTCGCCCAGCCCAGTCACAACGGGGGCGGCGCTAGACGCATCAGTTGCTCTGCCTCGAAAGCAACATGGAGGTGCTCGTGGAGGAGCTCGTGGAGGAGCTATTGGAGGTGCTCGTGGAGGTGCTCATGGAGGAGCTCGTGGAGGAGCTCGTGGGGGAGCTCGTGGAGGAGCTCATGAAGGAGCTAGTGGAGGAGCTCGTGGAGGAGCTCGTGGAGGTGCTCGTGAAGGAGCTCGTGGAGGTGCTCGTGGAGGAGCTCGTGGGGGAGCTCGTGGAGGAGCTCGTGGAGGAGCTAGTGGAGGAGCTCGTGGGGGAGCTCGTGGAGGAGCTCGTGGAGGTGCTCGTGGAGGAGCTCGTGGGGGAGCTCGTGGAGGAGCTCGTGGAGGTGCTCGTGGAGGAGCTCGTGGGGGAGCTCGTGGAGGAGCTCGTGGAGGAGCTAGTGGAGGAGCTCGTGGGGGAGCTCGTGGAGGAGCTCATGAAGGAGCTAGTGGAGGAGCTCGTGGAGGAGCTCGTGGAGGTGCTCGTGGAGGAGCTCGTGGAGGTGCTCGTGGAGGAGCTCGTGGGGGAGCTCGTGGAGGAGCTCGTGGGGGAGCTCGTGGAGGTGCTAGTGGAGGTGTTAGTGGCTGAGGTGTTTGTTGATTGAGTGCTCTTCCTGCAGCAGTGGTTTGTGAGCACCTGACCAAGCAGCACAGGACCAGATAGTCTGTTTGCAGGTTCGCTCAACCCATACGATCCCGTCCTGGACCCTCCCTGTGCAACCATAGTCACTGTACTGTGGCCTTTTGCATCCATATACCTGCTGGCCACGTGAAGATCAAAGCGAAGAACATGCAAAAGAATTCCAAAATACATCTGTTCCTGATCAGTGAGGCTAAATAACTCTCTGCAGACAAAATATTTACTACTTCTAAAAAATACATATACATTAATATATATATATTAACAGAATCTAGTGCCTACGTAGGATAACGCTCCACCCAGAAGCCTTTCTGCTGTCGTTTCAGGACCGTGCACAGTTCTGCTGATTTGCAATGATAACCATTCCTGCAACTGCCCCTGACTACATGACCCGGTTCTTCCTCGTGGCTCAGGAATTCTTGTGTACACAGCACACAGCACAGACTCATTCCTATTTTTTATACTGACAGGAGGGGATGGCAAAAAAAATGGAAGTTAGCCTGCAGATGCTGAACCTTTATATCTACACTGACGTGTTCCAAACAGAAAGCAGGAACCTATCAAGAACCAACAGGAACTGACGCTGATGTGGTCAACTGTACTAATGTTGTTGTTCTCTACAGATATGAAATATCGGACTTTTCCAGGAGCAGCACTCTACCTCCATGGAGTCTGATAAATACGGGCTTAAGCCTGACAGTCTACCCTGAACATCCTGGGACAGAGTTGGTGTTGGAACAGACTTCACACATGGAAGAGATGTGACACGCAGCCGCAGTGCTGGCTTGGCCGTCAGATCAGCTGCCGACAGCAACACAGGCTGAACTAAGAATAACCCCTCACACTCTCAGCCTAATCTAACACATTTCAGGATGTGGGAATGTGTGTCACCCACAATTGTCCAGAACAGACTGTAACACAGCTCCCACCAGTGTGTGTGTGTGTGTGTGTGTGTGTGTGTGTGTGTGTGTGTGTGTGTGTGTGTGTGTGTGTGTGTGTGTGTGTGTGTGTGTGTGTGTGTGTGTGTGTGTGTGTGTGTGTGTGTGAGGAGACAAGGGGTGAACAAGTGAAAGATGATTTAGAAAGGCTTTATCTAAAGACATACCTAACAGTGAGTTTCTCCTTTTTGGATTTGTAAATCAAGACATTAGCTTTTAAAATGTTTTTACATTTTTTTAATGTTCTAACTGGTATGTATTCCTGAGACTTGTTCTTCAAAAAGAAATGAGTTTGAAAACATCACTTAAGCATGTTAGCCAGTCAGGGACAAAATGTTCATGCAATATAGAGCATAGAGAGACAACACAAGAGAGACTATGACAGTATAATATGATGTGAAATATTCAACACTGGCTCTGAAGTAACACTGACTCTGAATCTGAAATCTTCAACAGCATATTGACTTCATGTGACTAAAGTTACCACATCTTTTGTTCACAGTGTATGTTTGCATTGTAGTTATTTCTCCACACTGATAAAAGCTGAGGTGAAGTGAGACATAGTTTTAGTCATCTTTTAGTCATCATCTCTCTCTCTACTACTCTCTCTCATCTTCTCTCTCTCTCTGCTTCACTCTACTTCTTTATCTCTGCTTCTTTCTCTCTACTTCTCTCTGTCTCTCTCTCTCTCTGTGTCTGTCTCTCTCTCTGTGTCTTCTGTGCAGTGGGTTGTGGAGCAGGTCCCACTTGTCTTGGTGTATCCTGCATTACAGAGGAGAGCAGTGAAGATCCGTTGCTCAGTAGTTCTTTTCTGCTCGTTAAGCTCCTGTGCTGCGTGGCCGTACAGCAGGTCCCGGTACTGGAGAGCTTCCTCATGTTCTTTTCCTCCAACTTACAGAATGGGCACATATCTGTCCAATGCATTAATGTCTCTCATGTTACACACACACACACACACACACACACTCACACACACACACCATGATGCAATATTCCGTAACACCTGAGTTAAAAATGTGCCTGTTAGGTCAGAATGACCCATTCTTTCTTTGAGTGAAAGTAAAAAAAAATCATAAAGTAAAAACTCTAACAAAAAAAAAAGATTATTGCAAGTTTACAGTAGTCAGAACACGGTGAAGAATGGAAGATTATTGTCTTCACTTATACTGCCCTGCAATGGAGATCCAGTGATCAGCATTGAGAATGGTGCGGATCTCCAGAACTGCTCTGCTTACATGTTTATTTACTTCTACTGTAGACTCATTTGCAGTGCAACTGAGCAACAATAGCAACCAAAAAAAAGCACCAGCTCTCCTGAGAAGCACTACGTCTTCTGAAAGCCCATCGCAGCTTCAAATGGTTTGGTTGCAGTCCAGAAACTGCTTTGTTAATATTTTAATATGTAGAAGCCATTTCCTCTTCAGCTCTCTCCTGACCCAGAATCAGCCATTACCCTAGTCCATTCAAAGCATTCTATTTATCAGTGTCCTTGGGCTGATCTCAGACCAGCTTTTAAGCAACAAATCTGATAATAATTGTGATAGGGTTGGATGGATAGGATTAGATGGGCAAACTAGGGCAAGCCTTTCCCAGAGCAGGGTGAAAGAACCTCACCTGTTGCAGTTACATGGAGCAGCCACATGGGGTCATAGTGGAGTGGAACATTGACTTCCCCTCAACCTTAAACGATAAAAAATGTTTCTCCACTGAGCTCTCCTGAGCCACAAGGTGAGACCACAACGTGGACTGTGGTGCGAACCTCTGTGACTGATCACACACCGGTATCGCTCCTACACCACAACATATCAACCTTCTACACTGCTGTAACTCTGGGTCTTGGGCAGGAATGTTTTACGACCCGGGAGACTTGTATCTTTCAGGGGCCTCGAATGAGACGTCCACAAGCGGGCACTGAGGTGAAGGGTGAGTGGCACTGGCTGCGAGGTGATTCGCTGTGAGGTGATTCGCTGCAAGGTGATTCGCTGTGAGGTGAGTCGCTGCGAGGTGATTCGAGGACGTTGGGAGAGGCGGTTCACAAGTGGCACAGCTGATTTCAGCTCATCAATATTTCAGCAGTCTCTCCCTCTCTCTCTCTCCCCTCTCCCTCTCTCTCCCTCTCCCCTTTCCTTCCCCCCATCCCCTCACACATTTCTTGCTTTAATGCAGTCTTAGCTCTTTAGTATTAATGGCTGCTTTGCGGTGTAACAGGAGAGCACCGTTCGCTGGATCTCTAGAAGCAAGACTGCTTCTGTGGCAAAGCTGTTTACAGGCTCACGCGTGTTACAAGAGAGACTGGATCATCTCCGACAGATCTGGGATCACCGCACACTGCAGCCCCATGATTACTGTGACTTTGATTTTACACACAAGAGGCCTGTGAATGTCATGGATCACTTGGGTAGTGTAAGATCAAATTGTGTGATTTATCTAGAAACCTATATGCAGTAAATAAATCCTGACATACAGCATGTAATCCTGAAATGAAGCATGTCTTTACAGTCTCGCGAAAGCAACATTACTGCATGTTCATGTATGAGGCTCCTCACATGTTCACTTTGGTGCTCCTCACGTGTGTAATTACGATGCCTTTATTTGAAGACGACTTGTTAAAGGCCTTTTGCTAGACTACAGGCGCCTTCATTAACCGGAGCGATGAGGTCAAAGGGGAAGAGAGGCGCCAGTCCAACTTCTCATCCTGTGTCACACTGTGTGGTCGTCAAGTGCAAATCCTCTCCAGCTCCCCTCCCGCTGGAGAGGTTGAAAGGGGCTGGCGGACCCCGCCGGGCGTAATCTCCTGCTTATCAGGTGTGAGCTCCTTCCTGCCTGTTCCTGCTCCTTCTTGACCTCCTGAACCTCCTCTCCAGGGGCAGATGTTCAGTCAGTCAGCGCCATCCAGACCGCTGTGGAATGTTTATAAGGGGGTAAAGTGTGTGTGTGTGTGTGTGTGTGTGTGTGTGTGTGTGTGGGGGGGGGGGGGGGGGGGGGGGCTGTGGCTCTTGCTTCAGGCCAGAGATTTGACCCCGGAACAAGAGGGAAGGACATACAAGGTATTACAATATAATGTCCACTGAAAGATATCAAAGCTAGATGGTAAACATCTAGATTAATTATTAATTTGGGGAAATGTATGAATACAGTCTATTTTGATCTGGTCCATCCATCTCATTGTATTTTATGTGCTGCTTTCACTGTTTGATGGTATGGTTACTGTAATGCGCTGAGATTGCTCGCCACAGGGACGGTAGAAAGAATGAAAGAAAGATTCAGATTAGTTACACTTGAGTTTTAATTTTTAACAACAATCATGTAATTCTCACAAATCCTAAAATAAAATAAAATGTGACACTATCTCTTATTGACCAAGCCATTGGGTAACTCACCCCAGCCTTGTTTGTGTTAGTGCTGGATGTCATGTAAGTGGGGTCGTGGAGTTCACTTCCAGGTCAAGACAGTTCTATCCTGTAGCATTGGAGCAGTGTGAAAATCCTGCTTGTGTGCTTTGAGCAAGAAGACTGTCATGAGCAGGTAAGAACTTATCACAAGTTTTACCTTTTCACTGTCTGAAACGTACCAAGTCTCAGAACCTAGATCTGCTTGTAATCACACTGAACAAAGGACTGACCCAGAATAAAGACTTTGGTCTTTGGAGTACTGTTCAAGACAATGATTTACCTCAAATACTCTTTGTATTCAGCAAGGTTGAAATCAGAGCTTCTTTTCTGTTGTTAATGGTGTTAGGCATCACATGATCATGATTACGCAACAAGTAAATTGATTAATTCTAGCTCTTAGGTTAGACAATCTGCACCATTAATGATCCATATTGCTGAAATTTCCTTAAAGCGTCCTGCTAACTGATAACACCCTGGAGTTCTTGTAGGCCTGCGGTTCATAAGTCTGGCAGTAATAGCAGAATTTCAAAACCTCCTCTTAGGTGAGTGTTGAGCTTTCTCATTAGGGATGGGATTCAGGTGAGCGTAGCTGATCCTGAGTCAGTGGAAGAGTGACTCCAGGTAACCGGCAGGTTAACTTTATCCAGGATAGGAGAGAGACGGAGGTTCCCAGTGTCACGGCAAACTGCCATTTAAAAATGCTAAGGCTCAGAGGCTCCACCCTGGCACCATCACCTCATCTCCACCGCCTCCACCTCCGCTCAGTGACAGCGCTCGGGGCCAAGGCCGAGAGCCCAAGGCCGTCGCTCGGCAACCCTTCACACGGTGGGCATCGTGCGACTGTCTCCCATGCTGTCGTTATCAGGTACTAATTAGAAGGCTGAGTGTCGGTAACGATCGGCCCCGCCCACTCGGAACTCAGGGGTCTGGGGGGGGGGGGGGTGCAACATGGCCTCCACGTGGAGGAATTTGCTGAAGCTCCCAGCGCCGTTACTCTTAAGTGCAGCTCTCCACCCACCTCCACCTCATTAATGTGAGCCTGTTCCAGTCTCCGACCGACAGCACTCTCCGAACGCCCCTTCCTTCCGTCCACCTGTCTGCGATTAGCGCCGGGTGTTAGCTAGCGCCAGGCCTTGCTTGTTCTCTCTCTCTCATTAAGACCCACACAAGGTGAACTTTTCCCCCCAAGGCCAGGCTGAACAAGTACCCGTGCCCCTCCCCCCACGTCTAGCTGTGCGTGGCTTTTATGAGCGGCAGGACTAATCACCAGAGGCGGTGGCAGGTCTGCTTCCTCCATGGAGCTGTAAAAGGAGACCAGCGCTTTTATGGGCCGCATTTGTTCAGCCCCCCCCCCCCCCCAGCCGCAAGGGTCACGCGGCTTCCACGGCGACCCAGTGAACCTCAGGGAAGGTCGTTAGATTTTCTCTTCCACCGTCTGTGTCTGTGCATGTGTATTTGTGTGTGTTTGTCAGTGTGTGTGTGTGTGTGTGTGTGTGTGTGTGTGTGTGTGTGTGTGTGTGTGTGTGTGGGTGGAGGGTGCATGTGCGTGCAAGGTTGTGTGAATAGGTGCGTGGGTGTGTCAATGGTAGGCTCAAGGACTGACAACTTCAGGAAGCGCTCCTTTTCTCATTATCTCTCTTGTTTGGTTATAAAAATAACCTCCCAGTGGCAAGAGTGCTTGGGAAAAAATGAGCTCCCATTCCTGCCCTCATAGTTAATTATAGCGCCCTTACTGTAAGTGTCTTTGGAGTGTGAATGATAAAGAAAGTTCACTCTGAACCCGGCGTGTGAGGGGCCGCAGTCTGCCGTCTGTCTTCGAGTGGGGCCTGGCCCTAGAGCCCTCTGAAGAGGGAGTGGGCGGATGGCAGAGCAACAATCTCCGCCCACCACTCTGGTGACCCCTCCCTCTCTGGCTGCC